>NC_044550.1:97106005-97416838 GCF_007565055.1 Rhinopithecus roxellana
GTGAGACAGAAGGTCCAGTATACTCATTCACATACACTGAAGAACTTTGCTATAGGGGGTGACTCAAGGTTTTAAGACTGTGTTGGATGCAGGCACCCAACCCAAGTCACAGTTATATCTGGTTCTGTTGGAGAGGGGTGGCACAGCATTCAACTGGTAGGGTTTGGGCAGGGTTTACACTATGAAAAGTAATAAGGAATGTAAGCCAACATGACCTTTCATGTGAGGCTTTTGGGGCCAATTCAATGCATGCTATTCTTGCTTCCACATCTGAATTCACTTTAGGTAGCAATGTGCTATGTATTTGTGCTTTTTTATCTGGTAAATGGTAGAAGACATTCTCCCTTACCATGAGCGAGCCAAGATCCATGTGTAAAGTTTTCTCATGGGAGGTGGAAACCTCTTATCATTTGCCACAAATAGGTGCGTATAACTTCATACAATGGTTTATTTCATGTGTCAATCTGAATGGGCTAAGGGATACCATATAGATGGTCAAACATTATTTCTGGGCATGACTATCAGGATGTTTCCAGAAGGGATGAGCATTTGAATTGGTGGACTGAATACAGAAGACCTTCTCACCAATGTGGGTGGGCATCATCCTATTGGTGGAGGTCTGGATAGAATAAAAAAGGCCAAGGGAGTGCAAATTGCCTCTCTCTCCTTGAGACATCTATCTTCTGCCCTCTGACATCAGCACTCATTTCTCTCAGGGTTTTGGACGTACATCTGGGACTTACACCATCTGTCCCTTGACTCTCACACCTTGGGCCACGGACTGAATTACATCATCAGGTTTCCTGACTTTCCTGCTCGTAGACAACAGATCTTGGTACTTGTCAGCATCCATTACCACGTGACTCAACTCCTATAATAAATCTCCTCATCTCTCTCTCTCTCTCTCTCAATATATACATATATGGGTTGTAATTCTGTGGATAACGCTAACAGACCTTAAATGCCTAAAGCTTTTCCTATGCAGATGATACTCTGTGGTTTGTCAAGTCCAAAGTCTCAATCTCAATGACTCTGACTGCAGTATTATTACACCTCTGTCAGAAGAGATAACTGATAAACTCTAACAAAGTTTGGCATCTGTTCAGTATATTTGTTTTCTTTCTGTTTTTTTTTTTTTCTTTTTTTTTTTTTTGTTTTTTTTTTTTTTTTGAGACAGAGTCTTGCTCTGTCGCCCAGGCTGGAGTGCAGTGGCATGATCTCAGCTTACCTCAACCTCTGCCTCCCAGGTTCAAGTGATTCTCCTGCCTTAGCTTCCTGAGTAGCTGAAATTACAGGTGCCCACCACTACAGCTGTCTACTTTTATTTTTAGTAGAGATGGGGTTTCACCATGTTGGCCAGCCTAGTCTTGAACTCCTAACCTCATGATCCGTCTGCCTTGGCCTCCCAAAATGCTGGGATTACAGGTATGAGCCACTGCTACCGGCCCCTGTATACTATATTTCTTAGGGCTATGTGAGTGGATTTACAATGCTCATCTCTCCAACCGTGAAGAAAAACTGCTATCTCTTTGATTCTTATCACCAAAATGTGGACCCAAAACCTTACTGCATTCTTTGGGTATTGGAGAGAGTATAGTCTCTATTTAGGCATTCTCCTTGGTCCTTTACAAGTCAACTAAACCAACAGGCTGATTTGGAAGCCACCCCGCAAGCTGTGTCACATCTCCTACCTGTGGGGCTCCACAACCCTAATGAGAACCTTTAGCTACAAATCTCTACTGAGACTTTTTCTGGTAATGCTATTGCTGTTCCAGTTTTACCAGCTGACTCTGACAGCATCACTGTACGATTTAAAACTAATATGTGTCATATGTTTAGCTCTTTGGACTACTTGCAGTCTGACAACAGTGCACCTTTTCTAACCAAATCTTCTCAGTAATGGGTTGACCAGCAAGGTATACAAGCACTTTCAATGCTCCTGACCATCCCAAGAATCTGATATTGTTAGGCATTAGGATTGGCTCTTAAAAAATAAACTCAGAAAGATTTATGTCTTTGCCTCCCTCACCTTCACATGATTCACACACCTTAGTAAGGCAATTTGGTCCCTGAATTTTGCTGTCCCCAGAAAAGGAGTATACCCTCTCACTGGCTCCTGGGTAGCAAATAAGATGAAAGGAGGTTATATATACCTATTTTAAACATTGAGGATTTCTCTTTACTTCCCCTAACAGCAACTGTAGCCTGGCCTGGTTGCTGTACCCTCCAGTTGGCAGTCTGTCCAAACGGGGCCTTAGGGATTTAAACTCAATTGTGGATCACACTGCTCTTTGATTCCACTGACAGTAGCCCACGCAGGCCACAGTTGAAAACATAATGGGTCTCTCTTTATAAAACTTCCCCTGTCCCTCCTAATAGACTCTTATGGATAAAATGTTCTTGTGCAAAGTTTAGGAGTTGATGGAAAGAAAGAAAAATTTTAGTGACCATAATGGGACCCACTAATCTTGTGGTGATAGAAGGGGAACAACACCAGGTATTCCTGGAGAGGGAACACCTTAGACTCTGAAATAAATAGAGGGACAAGAAACATTCATGAGCTTTTGTTTTTCCAAGTCACCCTGACATCTTTCCTCCCCAAGGAAAATGCCCTTGTGTGTCTCCCAAAGTGTTGCAAGTGTCTTAAAGTTAACTGCGTACTGGATCTGACTTCCCCAGACATTCGTTTTTCCATTTCACTCAACCTTACCAGAGAAGTCTAGAAACAAGAGATGGCACCAGCTCCTGAACCTCCCATGCAAATCACCTGTCAACACCATCAGACATCTTTCCCACCTCCCCTCTCATTCTATGGGGTGAATGAATGCTACCAGTCTGGTTGTTAGAAAAACCAAGACAAATTAGGCACACTTCCTTCAAGCTATCACTCTAAAAACAAGGAGTAGAGTCTTTTATTCTAACTGAATTGGGAAACCTGAGATCTGACAGCAGGCTGGAGAGCCGTATTTGACACACTGTCAATCTATGTCCCATGAACCATACAGGTCCCACCTGCAGAGTCACATCAGTTTTAACAACAATTGCTTTCCAGGGCACCATATGCACTATTAGCATTGTACTTCCGGAAAGGAAACCAGGCATTAACTTGTTTTTGTACTGAAAATAGAGTGACATACACCTCAGGGGTGGTCTTAGAGACCCTCATCTACTTTAGGAAACAGCACCAGTAGATAACGTGGCCCTCAGCTAACTCAGGAGCTCTCTCTAAAATTAATTTATCACAGGTGACATATTTCCAAGTGTGACACCAGGCTCATTACTTATGGACATCTTGCAGGAAGTTCTTTTTGTAAGAGGATGTATGCAATTAGAAAAGTTGATAATAAATGTTTCACTAGCAAATTTTGTGAAGTGAAGTGAGCAGTGACAGAACGTTGTTTCTGAAAGGCATTCAGGTCAGTCCCAGTCCACTGACCAGATATTTTGGATGACACAATTGTCCAAGATGCCTCTCTGTAGGTCAAGTAGTGACATCTATGCAATCACTAGTGTATCCTGCTGTACCTGACTTAATTCCACAGGCCAAGTAGAAAGGCCAAGAAAAAACATAAGGCAAAAGTCACCTTGGATGTATAAGGTAGATCTGGATGATTTATGTGATGTGTCCAGGAGGCTGGCTCTGAGACCCTTGAGTGGGGGGTCAGAGACACTGCTGAGATAAATTTTGCTTGCAGGTTTGTATCATCCTCCTTCTTAAGAGTTCCCTTCATGATATCCTTAATTAAAGGCTACATGAGATAAATTGAAGAGATTTGGTTCAAATACATGTTGATGGAGTGGCCTACGTAGAGGAACATTCTCTAGAAGCCAAGATGTGGAAACAAAGGGCAGATACTGTTTGGAGGCAGATCTCCTGGGTTCACTCACATTTTTGCACATCATGCAATCAGAGGCACTGACAGCTGTTGTTCTGTGCACTCTTTTCAAGGATGTTTATGTAGCAAACAGACTTAGAAGGTATTTCCTTCTGAAATACTAGCTTTTGAACTTTTAAAAATTTTCTTTCAATACTGTAAGTGTACATTTCCACTGTTTTTTGAATCACATTAATCTTGCTGAGATGCTTTTTGTTGGTATAATGGTACGGTATTTTTGGTAGGTAATATGGCTTTTCTGTCTGGATGTACTTTACTTTGGTAATCTCTCATTTTACTGTAACATATCTAGACTTGAGTTTCTTCTTATTTATCTTATTTGGCATACACTGTGTTTCCTATACTTGTGGAATCATGTATTTCATCACTTCTGGATAATTCTCAACCAAATTCTCTTCTAATATTTTCTCTGAGGTATTACTTCAGATTACTCTTTCTATATTTCATATTAAACTTTGGATACTTTTTCATTCTACTCTACAGTCTACATATTCTACCTTTTAGGATAATTTTTCAGAAATACGTATGTATATGCATGTACACACATATTATATATATAATATTTGCATATATTGCACACATAAGTAATATTTATGATACATACATATATTAGTTTATTATTGTATGTTACATACATAATACATGTACATGTACACACATATATATAAGTTGTAGTTCATTATCTTCAAGTTCATCTAATCTGCTGTTTAATCTACTGACTTAATTTTTAATTAAATAATATTTTAATTAAATAAATGCTATTTGGTTCTTTTAAAAGCTGAGTATTTTTTTTTCTGAAAGTATGTTTGGTATTGCTTGAATATTTCAATATCATTTTTAAATTTTTAAATGCTTCATACATTAATATATATTATAAAGTTGATGTCTGTTAAGGAGCTGAGAACATTTAAGGGATTCCCCCGATACTTGGAAGCCTCAATATATACTTTCTCTGTAGAAATCTATTATGAATTCAAACTTCTAAGGATTCCACAGAGTTTGTTCTGCCAACTCAAATTCACAAGCAATTAAATAAATATTATAAATAAAGGAGCACACCAATACAATACAAATAGACTAATAAACAAAATGAGGCAAGCTAACAGGAGCAAGAGTGAACAATGCCAACAGCAAGAACAAGACAAGATTTGTATTTTAAATACTTAAAATTCTAAAATTGTTAGAAACAAATTATTATTAAATGTTCTCAGCTTTGGGCTTGCCTGACCTCTGCTCAGATATAGTGTAATTCAGAACACCAGATCCATGCAAGAGCAGCTCAAAAGCATCAACACTATACCATAATAATGATATTATTACCCCATGCTACTACAGGGACCTGTAGATTACTTTTCAGATTCCTAGTGCCTGATGACAAATATTCCCGCTTTCTTTTCACTGGAGGCACAGCTGTTCAGAGGGGTTGTCTAATTCATCGACATCACTATGCTTTCACATCGAGCCTACTCTACCATTCTTTCACAGGCCATTAATCTTAATATTTTCAGATTCTAGTTATTGACAGGTTTTTTTTTTCCCCTTTCTCAGTTTCTACATTAGTGTTGTTACCTTCTAGTTTCATTTGGCTGTTTATTTCGCTTACTTCAGATACAAAAACATACTTAACCCACTGTCATTTCACATAACAAGACTAATTTTCTTGGTGGAGTACATTTAGGGTGGGAAGAGGTTAAAGACCACTAAAACATACAGTGCTCATAGAGTATATCCAATGTGATTATGGGAAAAAATATAATTTGCTCAGGTACCCTAAAAAGGATATGACAGCCACATTCTATTGTCTTTATTTTATAATTCAAGTGATTATAAACTGATATAGATACAATATATGTCATTTTTTTCTTTATCTAGAAAAAGGTCATATTAATTTTAAAATCATCTGTGTATTATTTATTACTGATATAAAATTAGCATGTTTAAATACATGTTATACAAAATAATGTTATTATAGTAATACTTTTATATCAACTATATTTTTATTCATAGCCATAGTATTATTCGTGCTCTTCACTAGCTCTATACCTTTATGAACTTATTTAAAAACTGTTTCAATTTCTTATGTTTAAAATGGGAACAATAATAGGGTATGTTAGTGTTTGTTATATATCTTATAGCATTGCTAAAATTAAGATGCTAATGCATATATAAATTAACACATTAGCTTAATTGAGTCACTCATTAATACATTAATACAATAATACTGATTAACACACATTATGCAATGATGATATGCTAATTTTTTTAAAGAATATTTGTTTGTTGATATGAGTTGGGTGCCTTTGACAAAAGGAATATAGAGCTCTTCCAAAGGTGCTGAACATACATTTACTTAATTACCTAGAAACTTTCTGAGTAACTCAGCTGGAATAACTTCTAGTAACATAGTAAGGATGGCACATGCTATAGTTATCTTTACAGATGAATAACATTATAATAATTGAAATAAGCCAGGCACAGAAAGATAAATACCGCATGTTCTCACTCATATGTGGGAGTTAAAAAATATTTTGAGCCCCTGGAAGTAGAGAGTAGAATTGGGGGTATTAGTGTCTGAGAAGGGGAGAAAAATAGGGAGGATAAAAAGAGGTTGGTTTACAGATACACATGGATAACCTATTTACTTTTCTACAATCTTTTTGAAGAGTTGAAATATATATGGTTTCTTTATAGCTCTCCCATTGCCTCCCATGTTTTTTTTCCTTGGCAAAGTGATGAATAATTAATGTTACAAAGGACATCACTAAGGTAAAATTCACAAGTGATAAATGCATCAATTAAGGTCTTGCTGGGAGTTTTATTGCACAGTACAGTGCTGTGGTTAACTGTGTGTGAGCTTAACTGGGCTCCAATTCCAGCATTGTAATTCACCAGCTTTATGGCTGACATGGGCTTCCTTTTCTTTATCCTTAGTTTGCAGATCATTATAAAAAAGTCTTGTACATTTCTTTAAAGATTAAATTACTACACATAAAATATTTAGGATATTAACTGATATTATTGTACAATTATTTTAGCAATTACTACAAATATTACTAGAACTTCTATTACCACAACAAGTATATGCCTGGTATTATTATCATTATGTTTCTCTTAAAGAACATGTATATTTAAACATGCTCTACATAGTTTAGGATTTTTTAGACAAATGGGTTCCTTATATATACAAACTAGATGGACTGTTTATTAACTACAAGTTATCTAAGGTATACAATTTAACATGAAAATTCCCCAAGTGAATATATGTGGTGTTAGTCCTTTTTTAGTATATAGTAACACAAGATGAAGACACTGATATTATATGTTCTATTCTGTGATAGCTACAGAAAACTTAATTAACATGGGCTTAAGTTCTATTAAACCTTCATTTTTTTACATACAAAAATCTATAGGTAACTTCATACCTAATGTTGAAAATACTGAACACTTTTCTTATAAATTGGGACTAAGGCAAGGAGATGCATTGAACCTTGTAGTGGAAGTCCTAACCAAAACCTAAGGCAAGAAATAGATAAAAAAGGAAGAAATAAACCTGCCTCTATTCATGGAGAAGGATATTATGTGTAAAATAATCTGGAGAGATCTACAAAACATTACTAGAAATAATAAGTGAATTTAACAAAGTGGCAATATACAAGTCAGTATAGAAAATTAACAATATAACAATATACTATCAGCAAACAGTTAAAAATTGAATTAAAATTAAATTTACAATAGTACCAATAAAAAACTACTTAACAAATTTAATAAAGGGCATTACGAAATCCTATACTGAAAATTACCAAACATTAATTAATGAAATATAACTAAATGGAGAGATATACCAAATGTGTGGATTTGAAGATTTGGTACTGCACAATATCTAAAAAAATGACTCCAGCTTGTTTTCTATAGAAACTGACAGACTGATTCTGAAATTCATATGGAAAGGCAAAGTGTAAACACCAAAGCAATAGTGAAAAGGTATAACAAAGTTGGACTTTGCACCGGAATTAAAAAGTCAGTATTAAGGTACAACAAATTAGACATGTGATACAGGCTTAAGGACAAATAGTTCACTGAACATAATAAAGACAGAAACAGACCCACACATTTAGGACCATTTCATTTTTGACAAAGACATCAAAGCAATCCAATGAAGTAAGATGCTATAAATGATTCTGCAACTGGTTGGCTACTTAAAAAAAAAAAAAAAAATTGTGTAGAAACTGGTTTTTGCCATGTTACCAAGGCTTGTCTTGACCTTCCGAGCTAAAACAATTTTCTTACTTCTGCTTCTCAAAAGGGTGGGATTACAAGCGTAGGCCACTGTGCCTGGCCTGGATGGCTACATTAAAAAAAAAAAAAAAAAAAAAAAAAAAAAAAAAAAAAAACCTACCTTCTACTATACACAAAACCTAATGAGCATCACAGTCCTAAACCTAACAGTTAAAATTTTAAAGCTTCTAGAAGACACAGAAGATTGTTTTCTGCAACAAGTAATAATCATAGAAAGTTGATGAGTTAGGCTTATTTATCACGCATAATATCTAAAAATATATTTTATTATTACTCTGATATCACAGGCTTTAAGCCAGTAAGAAACAAACAACTCAATAAATTTAAATGCCATATATTTTATTTTATTTTATTTTTTAGTGATTCAAATAAAGGTATTTACCACATTATGTGTAGCAATATAGAAAAATAATGAAGGGTAATTAATTTAAAAAATGAATTTGCTTCAATTTTACATTAAAATATTGAAAGGCAGTTAAGAACATGGGCTCTGGACTTAGCTGAGTAACACTGGTCAAATGACTTAAATTCTCTGTGCATCACAGTTCTCACCTATAAAGGAGGGATAATAACCAGTTAACGTATTTAAAATATTTGAAGTATTTGCCAGAAAATATGGTCTACATAAATGTTTGATTTATATATGTACACGCACATTATACATATGCACACACATGTATATATGAGGTTATGAAAGTTAATGTAGTGAAAAGGCCATGGGATACCATATTGCAAGATCAAACACAAATTACTGTGAAGACAAAAACCAGGCACCTGTGCCTCTGACTCATTACATTATACCTTCCCCACAGATAGGCCACTGGCACCAAGCTGTGGGAAACACGGATCAGGGCATTAGGAAAAGAACTTAGTATCCAGAAACGTATGTAAAAATAAAGGGACTGGGGTGAAGGTATTCTGGAGCAAGGTGCTCTGTGTTCTCTTAGAAGCTTCTATTCAAAGGCACCAGTCATCGATCAAGTCAATGGCCAATCAGGGATTTGAAAAAGCAAAAACAAACAAAAAAATGAGTTCTTTTCCCCCATGTGAAGCTGCTTTGCAAGTGTTTTTTGGCTGTTTGCTTCTTCACTGCAAGTGGCAAATTTAAGAATTCACATTTTTCCCAGTAACTGAAGACAAGAGAGGATGTATTTTGTGCTTCAACACATGGCTCCAGGGAGTAAGGATAGGGAGTGTTGGAAACAAAATCAATGTAAGGAGATGAAGACTTTTTTAACAATTAGAACACTCCTCAAATATAGAGGTTTACCTCGCAGAATATGATTTCATACCAGGGACTTTATTGCATAGAAGTTTTTCCTAGATGTTCTTTTAAGTTCCTTTCAAATTTGAAATTTTATGATAAAGTTCATTCATATTATTTCCTGTAATATTCAGTGCTGTAATAAGAATTGATCCCCATAAATGACCATGGTAATGTTCTGGTGGTGTGATATTGATCGAGTCGGCACACCTCAGCCAAAAGTCAAACCCAAGCTAAGTGGAAAAGCAAGTCACATGGAAAGATTGCACATCCGTTTCTGACAGTGGATCTTCCAAAATCAAATGATCTCAGCTCTAAATATTCAGAGGAAAGAAGATAGAACAACTAAACACTAAAAAGTATAACATATTAAATTTCTCATGATTAGGAGTCAGAAATTATCTACCTTTCAAAATGTGCATATAGTTGCTAGAATTAGTAACTATTAAGAGAAAGTAAGAACACGCCTCAAATATGGAAAAAAAATAAATGACAGAAAAGTTAAAACATTATAGTAGCATGTTGAAACTTAAAATAGAAATTTTTTGAGCCGGGTGCGGTGGCTCACGGCTGTAATCCTGGCACTTTGGGAGGCCGAGGTGGGTGGATCATGAGGTCAGGAGATCAAGCCCACCTGGTTAATACAATGAAACCCCGTCTCTACTAAAAATACAAAACAAAAATTAGCCGGGCATGGTGGTGGGCGCCTGTGGTCCCAGCTACCTGGGAGGCTGAGGCAGGAGAATGGCGTGAACCCGGGAGGCGGAGCTTGCAGTGAACCAGATTGGGCCATGTTACTCCAGCCTGGGCAACAGAGTGAGAATCCGTCTCAAAAAAAAAAATAAATAAATAAATAGAAATTTTTTGGATAGTAATAAAAAAATTAGGCCTTCCCCTTTAAGGGTAATGTTATTGTTCACACACACACACACACACACAGACACACATACACACACACACACACCTATCTTTTATTTAAGTATTCAAAGGCAATAATTTGAAGGGATGCACAGTGATTCTCAGCCATGGCTACACATAAAAGTCACATGAGAAGTTTTAAAAATTCCAATTCACGGGACCCCATTCCAAATCAATTTAAGTAGCATCTCTACAGCTGGATTTAGAAAACTGCAGTCTAAAATAGGTAAGCTTTATATTTGCCTTCCTTCAAAACCACACACACACACACACACACACACACAATTTTATGAACAATACTCATTTCTAAGGAATTCACGATTGTTTAGTTCAATTGCCAAGCAGCGCATCACTAAAAATATGATAGAAAAGAGTTTAAAAACATCACTGTTGTCCTCAGGGAGTTTATATTACACATGTTCTACTCAAGTCTGAAACATTAGTATTATTTATTGACTTGTGCTCACGGCAAATGTAATGTACATTTTACATAACAAAGTGAGAAATATATCCATGATCTAACATAAATGCTGTATTGAAGAACGATTCCTAGTTCTTATTGAAGCTTGACAATACAATCAAAATAGACTTTGCCTGAAGTAAAGAAATGAAGGCCTTCATCTTTTGTGTCAATTTCAAGAATGATTACCTCTCAAACAACCTTGAACAGATTTATATTTTGATTTTTCTGGCATTGCTGAATTTGAAAGAATTCAGAGAAGACTAGTTCTTTTAAAAAGAAAGATTAAATAGGCTTCTAAAGAAAGTAAATCACTTTTCTTAATAGGAAAAAAGACAATGTTCCAAAAATATTTTTTATGAAAATCACAAATGTCCCAATATTTTTTCAAGTAAGCCTATTTATCCATAGTTCCTCACCTGTTAACTTTTCTTTTTGTGTATGCATTTTTAAAATACTCTTCTGAGGATTTCTAGAAAAGCCAATTAACTTAAAAGCTTGAACTCAAATAAAATAATTATTCAAAATTGGTCACATTGCATAATGAAGTTTACCTTTCAAAATTATATCTTAGTTATGTCATTTGACTAAAGTCTTTCTTTGTGTACCTTCTAATATCCCTCTTTCCCACCACATCCCCCAACTCCTGCACCTATTGTACTTCGTAATGACCTCACCTCCAGTTAGGATGTGCAATGGAAATATAATTTATAATCTCCTCTCTATAAAATGAGCTGAAAGTAATGAACAAACATTGTGGGTCTAAAATAGAACTTGTAGGAATATTATTTGTAGTGTTAAAAAACCCCTTTGTATCAATGCATGGGTCGACAATTCAGCAGATGAATAGGAAAAGCTTCCACAGCAAGATCACACTTCCACACTGAATGTAGGGCCCCACATCCAAGACTCATCACATCTGGCTTCTGGTTTATCTTTAACATATCAGGACTACTCAGGGGAGGATTTACAACTTCAAGCAAGGAGCTTCATGGACCCCACTGAGCTTAGAATTTGGAGCTCATCATTGCTGTTCGAATGTGTTTACATCTGCCCTGTCATAATTTGCAAGTTTATTGACAAACTTTAGTGATCCAAGAGCCAGAAGAAAGATCTTGTGATCTCTTACCTATATTCTATTTTCAACTCTCATAAGCAGATGTTGGGAACATAATAAGATGACATTTACAAGAAGGTACTGGCCTCTGTGGTCTTTGTTCTTGATCCAGTAGCTAAATAGCCTAGGGCAATACTTTCTTACAAGGGAGGAACAAAAAATCACCAACATGTTGAAGGCATTAATTTGAGATTCAAATCAAATAAACTCTTAAGAAAAGATTAGTAAGGATAGTTTCACCTAAATTTTTACTGGGTTAAGAGTTCTACTTAGTTTTCATTGTTTTATATAGCTGTCTCATCACTTTCAATGCCAAAGTTTAAGATTAAGATGGATGGTCCAAAGTGGAAAACTCACTAAGTTAGATTAGAATTAACAGAAATAAAAATGGTGATTTAGGGTTATTAGAGACCTATATTCACTTGAATCATGCTTTGTGTAATGTCTTTCTATGTAAAGAAAGAATTTGTTAAAAGTGACATTTATGTGAATAAATATTAAAAATAATAATTCAAATATGAATTATCTATGAGATTGGTTGTGTTGATAATACTAATAAGATTAGATAATTTGTAAGCCAAGGTATCACAGTGTGCCCCATGCCCAAGGAGAACAATGAGGAAACCCCATGAAATTGAAGATATACCTGAATTAATCTACGTATAATAAGTGCTTTTAGTCTTGAATGAGAATCTGAGGGCTATTTCTTACATGCTAAGTAACTCTAACATCATTAATCAAGTCTCATCAAATAGAATTCCACTTCTAATTGTAACTTGGTATCCTATGAAACTAATTTGTGAAAGGAAGGATCACCTGCTAAGAGAAACCTAAAAAGAGTCCCAAAAATGTCAGCAGAAGCCCGTAGACTTCTGTTAGCACTCTTTGGGAATGATGACACCCTAGGGACAAACTTCTGGCACATATTTCCAATGTTGAGAAAGACGTAGTTCTACTTAGGTGGATGCCAGTAAAAATTTCCAATCTTTCTACCACTGACTCCATTTGTTCAATCATCTACAATCACCAGATAAAATTAGGATTAAAATTTGCTTCCTCTGTAGCTCTTCCCATCAGTTTGAATATTACAATCTGCATCCTTCATTGTAAGTCAATAAATCCGTAAAATGATTTATACATCATTTCCACGTGGAATTTTATAATATGAGATAGATTCACTCTCCCTTGTACTGACAACATGAATTCACTAAACTTGCAAAGCCAAGGCCCTACCTATACCATGTTAAATTCACCAAGATCAAGACCATGTTGAAAGGACCCCTGACACACTCCTCTCCTAGCAATAACTCCGCTTCTATATACATCCATAAAAGTTTAGCAGGTAGACATAAGACAGCTTCACTAAGGATACACAGTACTTGGCACCTAGTATGTACTATGTATGTATTTAGTGACTGAATTAATTAAGAGCATTGTAGTGAAGTTGCCCAGATTTGTAATTGTAAAAGGCAAGTGGAAGTTTTGGGGAAATATTTGCTCAGACAAATTGTGATTCATAAGCAGGTATCCACAAAACCAAAGCATTTTACTAAAAGGTAAAAAAATTCTGGAAATAACTTTGCAGTAAGCACAATCAGATATGAACTAAGAAAAGGTTATTTATAGATCTCATGTATACTCTTTAATAAGAATATTCAAATTGTTGCTTAAAAGGATATTAACATGTTTTTGTTTTTTGAAACAGGTTTGCTCTTGCTGTCCAGGCTGGAGTGCAATGGCGCAGCTCACTGCAACCTCCGCCTCCCTGGTTCAAGTGATTCTCCTGCCTCAGCCTCCCGAGTAGCTGGGATTACAGATGCCTACCACCATGCCTGACGCATTTTTGTATTTTTAGTAGAGATGGGGTTTCACCATGTTGGCCAGGCTGGTCTCAAATTCCTGACTCAGGTGATTTGCCCACCTTGGCCTCCCAAATGCTGGGATTACAGGTATAAGCCACTGCACCTGGCTTAATAATTTAATTATAGAGTAAGCTTCTTCTAGGGACGCTGCATAATATGCTACACTACCTGTCTAAAATATATGTATTTCTTAAATCTAAATTTTTAAATGTATCCAGTCCCTAGGGTTTCAGATAAAAGACAGTGAGTCTGAACTCTTTCCTTTCTGTTACATAAGCTAAGAAAATTTATCAATGTCTTATTTAGGCAAAGTTTGTAAAAATCCCAAAATATTTTAACAATATGGGACACTTAATTGTGAGGAAGAATAATGTAGAAGAGAGAGCAAAGGCATTGAATCAGAGATTTTATCAAATCCTGGCTTCAGTGTCAACTAAATATGTGAAACTTGCCAAATTGCCTTTCTGATCCCGGTTTTTTCATCTGGTAAAGAGTTTTTTTGGTGGCTTACATGAGATAATATAGGAGATAAAATATGAGATTAAAAAAAGTAATTGTAGTGACAGATTGTAGCACATTTATTGTTGTTAAAATAATATTGATCACTAAAGCTATTGTACAGCATGCTAACATTTCTGGCACCTTTCATAGTAGCAACAAAGGAAAGGTTGGCTTTGATATTTGAGGGTTCATAGCTTTAGTATTTCAAACCTTAAAAATTCTGACATGGAAAAAACAAATACATATTGAATCATATTCCAAACCAGTGAGATTATTCATATTATTTCATAAGGTAAATGAGTAATTTGAATTATCACATTGGATAACCAATAGTTTTAATCATTTACTAATATGTATTCATCACTTATTTCATACTGAACAACTGTAGGTGTCTTTACCTGAAAAGAGTAGGTATGACCATCTGAACCACAAACAGGGCTGGGATAGACCACTGGGCACTGCTTGCAGGTGGATAATATGGGACCCCTCCATTGCCTATGGTCTACTCCTGCTTCTTTCATCCTGTTAAAAAAATAAAGCAAGCATATTGAGCATATTTATTTAAGAACATGCATTTATATTAGCTCATTCCTCTCGTCCACTGCCATTCCAACTCCTGAAGATACATTAGAATCAACAAACGATTCTCATTTTTAATTTATTATTTCATGCCATATTTTTCATTATAATCTTTTGATTTCTATCTCAAGGCTTGCCTCTAATAAAACAGGAATATGTCCCTTAAATATATTCTGCTAGTCACATATAAATGATGGCTGTATTTCTTCATGCGAACCCTTTTCATAGCCTCAGAAACAGAAGCAACACTTGCTCAGCAATAAAGGACTCACACATCTGGCACCTTCTTAAAAGCCATCCTTACATCCCATTAGGAACAATATATAAGAGATGACACCTAATTCACTGGGTGCCTAAAAGTAAGAGTGGCTTACTTTTAGAGAAAACAGAAACAAAGAATTAAAATTTTCCAGCATTTACCAGTATTTAGAAAGCTAAATTACTAGGTTTAGTGACAGCAAATCTCCTTTTGTTGTGTAAAAATGTCCTAAAATAGATCCATGCGGCTTTGATATAGAATAACTTGAAAAAAATCCATTCTCTTCTGCTACCTACACTTACAATTGTTTGTTTCCCCACTTTAGTTAAATTGCTTTATTCCTTTGCCTATTTGTGTGAACAATTTACGCAGAGTCAGGAAAATGGCTTAAAAGTTAGAAAAAAAAAAGTAACTGAGAATTCATATAAAAACATTTAATATTTAGAAGTCCTGTAGTAAATCAATATTCGTTTATTACAACTGCTTATGGAGAGAGTAATTTGATGCCTATGTCAGGATGAGAATAGATGTTTTACTAGAGACTTTTTTTTCTTTGTGCCTTTTGTTTTCTTTTCATGAATATGTCAAATCTACAAAATAGTGGTCCCAAAAGACTATCAAGATGCATTTTAAGGACTTTCATTATAAGTAAAGAAGTTTGAACTATGTATTTCAAATTTTGCCAGAGTTTGGGTGGGCTGGACATTACACATTGATTATTTTCTCTCTTTTTCGCTCTCTCAGAAAAGATTTTCATGAAGCCTATTATAGTTCCAAATATGTTATCTTTATTTCAGTTTCGCACATTCTGCCAAAAGACCACATTAAAACCTTGCTTTGCTACAAAGTTCATCTTATAATACATACAATGAGAAAAAATTAATATGTAAATTTTTCCTGAAAAACAATTGGCACAATATCCTAGTGAGAAATAAAACAATGATTGAAAAACTTGGACTATTCTGTAACACTTCAAGATTTATAAATTACAAAAATGTAGCAGAGAGAAATTAAAAAAATAAAATAAAATGTTCTACTTGCACTGAACTTTCACTGTGTGTAATCAAACAAGACATGAAATTATGCAAAATTATTTGCTCTTCAGATGCATTAGGGGAAAGTATAAGCAAGTTTGGGCTTCTAATCAGTGAAAAGTATTTTATTAGAGCAAAAGAGGATTATAGTAAAAAAAAATAGGATGTATATGTTCTTTATGCTTAGGTTTATATCCCAACTCTGTATCTCTTTTATACTTCATCTCACTCTTCTTTTTTAACACATATAACTTAAAAAAACCCTAATGAGATCTGGAAACTAAAAATTGTTGTATTAATAAATTTCTCTTATAAATATAACATTTACAACTTAGAAAATCTTTCAAATTTTTTTTAAGAGTAAATATAACTAGAAGTATTTTTTTTTTAAATTTGAAGATTTGGCTGGGCACAGTGGCTCATGCCTGAAATCCCAGCGCTTTGGGAGGCCAAGGTGGGTGGATCACCTGAGGTTGGGAGTTCGAGACCAGCCTGACCAACACGGAGAAACCTCGTCTCTACTAAAAATACAAAATTAGCCAGGCATGGTGGCGCATGCCTGTGATCCCCGCTACTCAGGAGGCTGAGGCAGGAGAATCGCTTGAATCCAGGAGGCGAAGGTTGCTGTGAATCAAGATCACACCACTGTACTCCAGCCTGAGTGAAACTTCATCTCAAAAAAAAAAAAAAAAAAAAAAAAAAAAAAAAAAAAAAAAAAATTGAAGATTTATTAGAAATTTGTGACATTGAAATGAGCTCAAAAAGTAAAATTGTAATGTACTTGTAGAATAAATTTTGAAGCAAAACAAGATTAGTTATTCTTATTCCTTCCAGTTTTAACCATATGGAACACTAAATAAATGTGTTCATATTCCTAAAGTGTATCAATAAAAATTGCACTTTTTATTTAGTTTTGATGCTGGTCAGGATTTGCTGGAGTGCAATATAATCACCAACAATATACAAATGCATTTCTTAGTCTTATGGGAATACAAAAGTACTTCTACAAATTTGCATAAGTCCAACTCTATGTGATATCACCTCTGCAACTATATGTAATATCACTATTCATCATGGAAGAGATTTTTGCATTTCCAGACTCCTTTTATAAAAATGTATCCTAGATGACAAGTTGATAGGTGCAGCAAACCAACATAGCACATGGAACAAACCTCTGTAACAAACCTGAACACTCTGCACATGTATCCCAGGACTTAAAATAATAATAATAAAAATGTTTCCTATGATTCAGAATGTGTTTGGTTTGGCATCAGAGATTGTTCTCAGAATTAGTGTTCTTCATAGTCTATTGAAATTTTTGTTTTGTTCTTAGAAAAATTAGCCAAGTAGATGAAGATATAACATTAAAAACTTAACACTTAATTTAATATCTATGTATGATATAAAATATGTAAACTTATATAAATTATATATACATGGAAATCATCTGTTGTTGGTTGGTTTTTAATTACATTTTGAAGGCCCCATTTAAGAGAGAGTAATGTGTTTCTAAGAGAGAAGTGCACTTATGTAGTCATAGTATAGGTGAAGATGTGCGAAGCGACATGATTAGGGAAAGGTGTACTTGGCTCAGGCTATGAGAATGGCTGTCTGGCAACTGTGGCAAGAGGAATGCTCCATGGAAGAAATTAGATCTGGGAAGAGAAAAACTAGGCACATTATTCTGAATATTCTAGGTGCAGAAAAGATTAACCTTTGAGCCTACATCTAATTTTTTGATACACCGAAGGTCATTTGCAGTTAGTTGTTTTAAATTATTAACAAATAGGGTGATACAACCTGTTTCCATTAATAAAGTACAAAACCTAAGCTAGCTGAAAAACTTTGAATATTTTCAGAAATTGATCTTCCAACAGCAGCTCCACTGGAATAAATATATGACTTCCATAGACTCATCTTTTCAAATAAATATTCAATTCTAAAAATCTAAGTTAAAAATTTATTTAGTTTCTAACTGCATCCTATACAGGGTCACACCCCCTTCCCTTAAGAAGCAAAAAATTGTATTTTGGAACTCAGGGAAATGAAGAAAATTGAATAACATATAATAAACAAACTCAAGTTTTCTTTTTTTTTTTTTCTCTCAGAATCATTCGTTTTAAAGGTTCCAGATTCAAGGCCCTAAGTTAGCTTCATATAATTATAAATATTATTATGTTTTTAAGAGCTAGAAAATTAAACTAATAGCTAAAGAGGAATTCATACTATTGCTAGTGTTCTTTTAGACGACTCACTTCTAGGCCTTTGAATCATATTATCTTCTTACCACCTGAACTATTATCTTGTATACATGATTTAACTTTCACTGTAGCCTTCAGTATATCTCTAGCATCAGTCTCATATGAAAGCTCAACAGTCTCATTTTCCTAATATTTATAATGTTAATTGCTGCTACATCCATTTACTCATTTATGGTCTACTTAGTTTTCTGTTTAAGTTAATCATGTTGTTCATTTTAACAAAATAATTTGAACAAAACTTCCATGTTTCAGGATTTACATTGATTTCTGAAAGAGGGTAAATGATGTCACCAAAATGGTTAGCAAAAAACCAAAAACCACAAAAAACCCTCTCATTCTAACTTGACTTAAATTTAACATACGCCCATTTCATTAACCAGCCTTGGCAAGCCACTTACCTTCCTCAGTCTTAATTTCTTCACGTGTGCAATGACAGGTTTCATTATTATGGATCATTTGATCTTGAGTAATCCATGAGTCTATAAATCTTTAATAAAATTGCTTATATGAAGACCCTTAGCAAAAGTTAGAAGCGTAGATAGTGCTTATTGGCCATATGTTATGATTTTAGGATTTGATTTAGTGTTAACAAGTGAAGAAAATATGTCATTATGGGGTGAAGGATGAGGTTGGGTGTTAAAAGAGAGACTTAGAAATGCTAAAGTTGCAATGCTGGGCTCTCTCAGGTAGCAAATGAAAGACATGGAGGGGGCCCTGTCATATGATAAGCAATGAATAAAGGGAAATAAAATGTAGCGTAGTTGTGTGAAAAGAGGCAGAATTTCCACAAATGCATATCTATGAATCAAATAATATTTGCATTACAATGTCAAGAAACGAGAAATCGTAAAAATAAATGGTATAACATATTGATTCTCTAAATAAATATTTTTCTTAAACCTTGTAGTTCTTGAACCTGATATCATATAGTAGAAAGTCACAGTTCTCAAGGTCCTAAATATGCAAGCAGAATAAAATGCCAGCTTACACATTATATATTTACCTTAGGAGAGTTATGGTTTGGCTCTGTATCCTCACCCAAATCTCATATTAAATTGTAATCCCCACGTGTGGAGGGAGGGATGTGGTTGGATTATGGGGGCGGTTTCCGCCATGCTGTTCTCGTGATAGTGGGTGAGTTCTCATGAAATCTCATGGTTTAATAAGTGTTTGGAAGTCCCTCCTTCACTTTTCTCTTCCCTGCTGCCTTGTGAAGGAGGTGCCTTGCTTCCCCCTCCCCAATGACTGTTAAATTTCCTGAGGCCTCCCTAGCCATGTGGGACTGTGAGTCAATTCAACCTCTTTCTTTTACAAATTACTGAGTCTTGGGCATTTCTTTATATCAGTGTGAAAACTAACTAATACATACCAATATTAATTTAATTATCAACAGAAGGATTTGATTATAATCTGATAAAACAACATTCAAGTCAGAAGAGATATTCTGTGGAATATCTCAACTGACGGTAACTTGATATATTTCTTCTGTATACTCAGTATCCTGTTTCATGTTCCAAATCATTTGCTTTTTAAAATTCTGCCAGAGTTGAGGTAGGATTATTTCTGAAGACATGACTGCCAAGTCATGATCTCTTCCCTATTGGTCATAACTTCTCAGGAAAGAAGGCTACTTTTATTACATTTTGCCATGGATCTTAGCAAAGGACAGATGCTATTAGCTGACTGCAGTAAATTATCTTTCAGTGCGAGAAAATTATATAAAAGCTGGAAAGGCCTACATGGAACTTATTAAATTTACAATGAACACTATTTACTTTAAATGATTTCTATATTGTATGTCAGGAATTTGAGCATTAAAGGAAAATACCATAAGAAATAAATTTTAAGTAAGGTATATGCTCTATGAATACAAAAAACTATTCTATCAGCCTCCTATCCAAACACTAACCAGGCCCAGTCCTGCTTAGCTTCCTAGATCAGAAGAGGTCAGATAGGTTCAGGGTGGTATAGGTTCAGGCTGTAGACTAAAATACTTTATAAAAGAAAATGTTATTAACAGTGTTGCTATTAAAAATGGATGTTATAGAAGAAATCATTTGACATAGCTCATTCTGCAATATGAATAACAACCTGATTTGCTCTATGTATTTTTGAAGGACAGAAATTCACACACAAAAAATAATTTTTAGACATATTTTAAATACAGTGGTAGAAGTAATTAATAAAAACGAACTTTTAAAATTATTCCTAAGATAAATTAACTACAATCTGATATAGTTTGCATGTTTTTTCCCCCCAAATGTCATGTTGAACTTTGATCCCTGTTGTTGGAGGTGGGGCCTGCGGGAAGGTGTTTGGGTCATAGGGGTGGGTCCCTCATGAGTGGTTTGGTGCCATCCAATCAGTGAGTCCTTGCTCTATTAATTCTTGTGAGATCTGATTACTTAAAGAGCCTGGCCTCTCTGTCTTGATTTCTTTCTGGCCATGTGATCCCTGCACACCCCAGATCCCCTTCAAATTCTGCTATGAGTAGAAGCACTCTGGGGCTCTTACCAGAAGCAGATGCTGTCACCTTGTTTCTTGTACAGCTTGAAGAACCATTAGACAAGTAAACCTCTTTTCTTTATAATTAAGCCTGTATCAGGTATTCCTATTTAGCAACACAAACTAAGACACAATCTAAAGAATGATGGTAATAATCAATTTTCAATATGAACTGTGCTTATGAAGCCAACTAGTATGATGCAGAAAAGATACCAAGAAATCAAAGCAATCACTGATTTAAAGTATATGCTTTACAGAGCTTTTAAACATCAGGATTTAGAGTTTAAAGAGAAGTGGATAATTTATAATGAGCACCAATTTCTTTAAACAGATCCAGTTATTATCATATTTGAATAATATATGCTGTCAAGTAAATGATTTTTTAAGTGGTGAGCATATTCATAATTATTGAAAGCATCAATAAACTCTTTCAAAATTTCAATAGACATCACGACAAATGACATGACTGCATATTTGTAATCTCCTTTTCAATCTGACCCTCAACAGATTGAATGAGTAAAATAGCTTTGAAATGTATAAAATGTAGATGATGTCAAATTCAGATTCTAGTGATCCAGGTCCATACTCTTTCCACAGATGTAATTCCACACTATTTCAATTACTAAAGACCTCTTCATTTAAAAAGCTATTTTCAACTGCAAATGATCTTCATTGTATAAGATATAAAGAGTCATTACCAGGAGTTATAATGGACCAGAAATCTTTATAAACCCATTTCCAGTAAAATGCAGGTCAACAGATTAAGAATTCATAATCTCATGTGTGATAAATTAATTACCTAATTAAAAGCTATGTATCGTTATCTTCATTGAAAGAAGTATTAGAAAGTTATTTTTTCTTTTAAATCAACAAAATATTAAAATGCAATATTTTAGGAAATAAATCAAGTATTTAAATAAATCTAAGGTTAGATTTACATGTATGCTGATAGCTTTATGTGACACACATATATGTTACATTGTTTATCATTTTAACAATCTTATACAGTGTGTATTAGCCTTTAAATTGTGAGGCTAGGAAGAAGTAAATTGACAGAGCTTAATTATCAAGCCTCTGGTGCATACAATTCATAAATGTGGACTTCCAGGGTTATTCTTTTCATTGGGTCATTCATGTTTCCTACCATAAGCATACATATAAAATTTTAAATGTAATGGAAAACCACATTCCAATATCCCATAAATTTCTAGACCCATTAACATAATAGGTCAAAAATGACAACATCATTAGTTAGGATCTCCATCACCACCAAACTACAAGGTGGTGTCTGGAGAGTATACCTCCTGCCTAATTAAATCTGAAATTTATATATAGTGAAATAAGTAATACAATATCATAATTTAGATTCTGAATTAGTAAAAGGATTAACTAACTAAGGTATGAATTGGTTCTATTTAATTTGCATTGACAGGTATATTTATTTTCATTCAAGATATTAATGTTCATAAGCAAAGTAAGCATTCAAACAATAACTGTGCTACTATTTTAACCTTAACTAGCTTATAGTGTCAGCACTGAGCAAAGTGTGAACTAAGATTTGAGTTCATAAAAATATGTGATTCTTAAATATCAAGGAGATTCTATATTTAGAAAAATGTATTCACATTTTAAAAATAACAGTGACAGATATGCAGCTTAAAATGAGAAAAATATTTTACCAAAAGAAAGTGACTAACAGTGCAACATTTCCTAAAAGATGTGGAAAAATATTCTGTTTGACTCTTGAAAACACATTATATATATATAAATGTCTTGATTGTGAAAAAATCTTTTAATTTAAAAAAAAATTTCTTAACAGAAGCCAATAGTTTTAGCTGCTTTTAAAAATAGATCTGAAAGCTTGAGCAGAGCCATTTAACAATTAAATGCTGCATTTGATTTAAGTAAACAGTCATTAAAGACTATCCAAAGTTGAGGGAAACAAAACACAGTTTTTCCTTCATACATGGTCTTTGTGAAATTCATTGTCATTGCCTTTCTCCTAGCTTACTGCTTTGTTGGAAAAGGAAAGTTGCAGAAAGAAGAAAGAAGAAACTGCTTGAGTCTGATTTACAGGATGAAACAAATGATTGAGGGTGAAACCTCCAGTCTGCATTAGCTCTGACAGCTATATTTCAAGTACAGCAATTTGCCCAATCGCATGTCTGAGTTTTTCAAGTTAAGAAGTAATTAATAAAATTTAAAAGATAGCCTAATATTTTATCCTATAGCATTTTCCTATCAGATTGCATTTGTTTCCTGTCCTGGAAGAGTATACTTTCAAGCATGAGTTGATTCTTTTTTTTCCGAGACCGAGTCTCACACTGTTGCCAGGCTGGAGTGCAGTGGCACAATCTCAGCTCAACTTCCACCTCCTGGGTTCAAGCAACTCTCTTGACTCAGCCTGCTGAGTAGCTGGGACTACAGGCACACGCCACCACCCCCAGCTAATTTTTGTATTTTTAGTAGAGACAGGGGTTTCACCATGTTGGCCAGGATGGTCTCGATCTCTTGACCTTGTGATCCACCTGCCTTGGCCTCCCAAAATGCTAGGATTACAGACTTGAGCCACTGTGCCTGGCCCGTGTTGACTCTTTATGGTATAACCAGGAGTAAGCGCAGACTCACTGGACAAGGAACTGTTCTCCTGGAATTGTATCTCAATACTTTATACTATATAATAAAGACTATAAAAAAGGCTTTCAAAAACAGTTTTATTATTGTTACTTATATATTATTACTTATAGTTACAGCTACATAAATGTTCTATGAACCGAATCAGGTACCATTAAAATTTCCATCACTGTCTCTCCCAATAAATTATCATCTTCTAACTACAAATAGTACCTATGCACCCTTCTAGATACTGTTTATTTATTTACTCATAAATGTACAACAGGGGTCCCCAACACCCAGGCAGTGGCCCAGTACCTGTCACCTGTTAGGGACAGGGCTGCACAGTAGGAGGTGAGCAGTCAGCAAGCCAGCATTACCACCTGAGCTCTGCCTCCTGTCAGATCAGCGGTGGCATTAGATTCTCAGAGGAGTGCAAACCCTATTGTGAACAATGGACACGAGGGGTCTAGATGTTGTGCTCCTTATGAGAATCTAGCACCTGATCATCTGAGGTGAAACAGTTTCATACCCAAACCATCCCCCACTCCCCTGTAAACCGGTCCTTGGTGCCAAAAAGATGGAGACCACTGCTTTGCAATATATTCAGGAACCATTTCACTCGCTAGTGGCACCAGAGGGACAGAGTCATTACATTCATGGAAATCAGAATTTATTGGTGGACAAAAAAATAGGAGTAGCTTGGAGTAGGATTTTTCTATAGTACAGGAAGTTATAGGGACAATATAGAGCCTATCTCATGAAGTTACATTCATCTTTGGGGTCCTGACTTTGATTCCATTACTTTGTAAATATTTTCTGACTCCCCTTATGCTTTTATATGACTTGCCAATTCTAATAACCACCCATATCTTTCCTATTTAACCCAACTTATACTCATACTCCCCTAATTCTGAGTCCCTTTCGTGCTCTAATGACATCTCTCATGACATTAGGAGACATATCTATGCCTAATACCTACTCTTTCCTTCCTTATGCTATTTCTCTAACTCTGAAGTTTGGGAGATTATGGACTCATTTAGAGCAAAGGTCACTTTCTGTAGCCTACAAATATTTCTAACTTCTGTTGAACTCCACTCACAAGCACGCAAGAAGCAGCAGGGCGGTGAAAGATGTCATTTTAATCACAGTATGATATTGCATATAAGTTGAATTTAATCTCAGCATACTTCGGAGTCAACATACCAAGCATTCGGACCTCTGTGCAATTTGCCCGATCTCATGCCTGTCTTTCCTTTCGTTAGATCACACTTCCAGAAATAGAGTTTCTAAGATTGGGGAATGTTCGTTTCCTATGTGTGCTGTAATAACTTACCGAAAACTTGCTGATTTAAACAACAGAAATTTAATCTCTCACAGTTAGGAATCTAAAAGTCTAAAATCAGTATCTCTTGACTGAAATCAAGGTGCTAGCAGGACCACACTCGCCCGGGCAGGGGGAGGGGTGGTTTTCAGGTCATAATCTGTGCCTTGCTTCTTCCAGTTTCTGGTAGCTATTGCCATTTATTGGCTTACAGCTACAACTTTCTACTCCATCTTCACATCACTTTCTCCTCTTTGTGTCCATGTCAAAACTCCCTGTCTCTCTCTCATAAGGATACATGTGATTACATTTAGGTCTCACCCTGATAATCTAGGATAAATCCTTCCTCTGAAGATCCTTAATTTAACCGTATCTTTTGGCACATATAGTAATATTCACTCTTATGCTTTATAACCTGATATTCACAGATTATGGGAACTGAGATATGGTCATATATTTTGGGCCATCATTTAGCTCACAACAGGGAGAGTACTCAGAAAAGAGAGATTCTATTTCTCTGATAACAAAAAAGCTTCAGGAATGGGATCCCTAGTTTGGAGAGATGTCATAATTAATCCCATGCATAAATTCACATAGACAGTATATTCTGCCCTGTCTAATCAATTCTTTTACATCTAATGGAAAAATGTATGGTCCATGATGATATTTTGGGACTCACACATTGCCCATTAGCAGCCACAAGACTGTACCCATCTATGCTTTGTCTTAATCACAAACCACAGCCAGGTCTAACTGATTCTTCTGCCAGTAAAGACCAACTGTAGGATCCCAAACAAAAGGTATTTAAATTCATCTAATTTCCCAGTGAATTTCAGCACCATTTTTACTTTTTACACTTTACTGATTTTTAGACACTACATAAGGGTTAAAGTTGTAAAGAGTAGAAAACAATAGACTCCATTTTTCTGCATTAAAAATTTAAAATGTTGTGCATATCAACATGCCTCATTTGACCCTAAACTTTATTAGAGCAGGGACTAATGACAATGGGGTTTTCTTTTTGTTCTTTCGCATTTAGCAGTAGTGGTCACTGGAGGAAAACTGAAAGAAAGTAGTGGGTATGAGGCTTAGTGTCACGGAATTGGGAAAGATAGAGGCTTTGTGACATCCAAGGTTGACATTAGCTTGCCGTGTTAAAAGTCAGTCAGTTAGAACACAATAAAAATAATAAACTTGCCACTGAATTCAAACAAGTATCTTTTTTTCCTAAATGTTATTTTATGCTATAATATAAAGGAATATGACAAAGCATTTAACATAATTTCTTTCCTTCTGTAGATTCAGCCTATCAAAGACTCTTTTCTGCCTTGTGTTTTAGAATTTTTAGAATGCTTTTCATTACTCATTTAGGAAGCAAGCATTTAGGAAATTAAAAATTTGGCTCCTCACAACTCTAACTGGAAGAGTAATTTATATAAGCTTTTAAAAAATACTTTAAACTTTCAGAACATTGTTAATTTACTGCATTTTTTGGTTTGTCACATGACTTTTTAGAATAACAAAATCCATTTAATCTACAAACTCATGCGAATTTCCCCTTGAAAAATGCTCACCACAGTCTCTCTTGCCCTTCTGACAATTTTTTCTGAGCAACTGGAGGCCATAAAATATACTGCAGGCTAAGAATTGTCTACACTACCCAACTCCCTCAGTAACAATGCCTGAAAGGCGTAGAAAGATGACTAATGACTTATCATGTTTGCTGAACACACGGCTGGTAAGTGGAATTGCTAGGCTGAAGAAAAAGGTTAGTGGGTCTCAGGGTGTGGATCCCATGGTTAAATTAAACTGACCTGGAAAATGCTGCCAAGGAGTTAGCCACTGTCTTCCCACCATATTGAAGAGAAGCTGAAATAGGCTACTTAATCTAGTGCAACTTGTTATATACTTTTGGTAAAATAATAATACTTTTTTACTCTCATTTGTTTTTCTTGTTAGAATTTTGTTTTAACACTGATTTGATAAAAGTAACACTTACATTATTTAGGATTGGGGTTCCCTAAGTTACTTTAATCACTTCCCAGAAACAGATTAAATATAACTTTATAGTAATCTTGTCCCACAAATGTCAGTGGATATATATAGAGAAAAATATCTATGCTTATATATTACTATTGCATGGCTAGAGAAGGAAATTCTACAAGCATGCTTATAGAACAGGCAATACATAAACAAGTACCCATAGCTGTGTTCTAATACAACATTTGTATGAACAACGAAATTGAATTTCATATAACTTAATATCTCACTAAATATTACATTTTTGATTATTTACCCCAACTCTTTGAAAATACAAAAACCATTCTCAGTTCCCAGGTCCTACATAAAAAGACTGTCAGCAGGATTTTGTACATAGGTCTAGTTTTTGACCCTGCTTTAAGAAATAGTAGAGCTATAAAATAGAAAAAAGAAAACTTATTCCCCAAATCAACGAAAAAGAGACCTCACTGCCTTGCCTGACGCTGAGAATACCCTTATTAGTTTAACATGTATGTAAAAAGTACATTTATATTGTGTGATACCACTGAAATTTGGGGGTAAATTTGTTGTAGCATTATGATAAATAATGTAGATATTTGAAGCCATCTAGACATATTAATATCTAAAATACAAATTATTTTAACACAGTCAAAAATGAAATAATAGAAAATGATTTCTAGCCTTCTTGGTTTCTAGTGAGACATCAATTCAACCACTCCAAGGAAAATTTATTTTTTTAAAAAATATTTACAAACTATTCTAACTTTCAAAGCATAGAATCCCGGTGTTGGACTTGAGAGTGTGAAGAAATTTTAAAAGCAAAAATACAATTCTCAACAAAATATACCTCAGAGTCAATGCTGTGCTTGTGAATTTCCCAACGTGCAAAGTGAAAGAGATCCAAAATCCAATTTATTTTAAGAAAACTCATGGAACCACATGAAGGCATTAAACTTATTTTCCAGTTTTTGTTTAACAACTCACTTTAAACAAGTATGCAAACATATCTATGTTCTAGTAGAAAATAAAATAAACTTCTTCTTCTCTAAGTTACACACATAAATTTACACTCATACATTTACACAACCACTTGAATGATTATTAGACAGATTTTTTTCAAAGCTTAGAGAAATTTTTTATAGGAAAATTACTATTTGAATAGCAGAGTCATCAAGAGAAAATAAATTATGACATAATAACTCCTTTGGTTAAGCTAAATTTTACAAGCCCTGTGACCAGAGTGAAACACAGATGTTGAATAAACGGTAAAGCTTTACTAAATATAGAACATGAGAAGAAATGATCACGCGGTTAATGAATTATTCATGGGATCTCACATTCAATAATTACGTGAATCCTATGGGCCCTTAGGAGTGGGTCAGCATACTCATAGTCACTCACCATGAATGACCAAAACTGTAGAACTTCAGCTTTCTCAAATATTTGAGGAATAGTATACATGTTTTTAACAGAAAATGGCTGCCTTTGGTATTTGCTTCAGGCTATGCTATTTAGATCCCACTTGAAGTAATACTGTGGGAAGGTTTGATATCTGGGTGTTTTTTTCTTTTTTTTTTTTTCTGATGAGTATTTGAACTTAGTTTTTAGTTTCTTTGACAGAATTTTAAAATGTTGCCTTTATGTCCAAGCAACCCAAGAGCTGGTAAGAGATACGTTAACTTTTACCTCTTCCTGATGACACCTGACCTCCTTTTCCTCTATGTGAGACTCAGGAGAAACTAGCAATAGGTATGCATGCCATAATTATTTCTAGACAAAAATCATCACGAGTTCTGTTTTAGCAAGTTAGTAACTAATACCCTGTTACCTCAAACTCTGCAAGAAGGACCCTCTGAAATACACTTAGAGGGACAATGGCCGTATTGAACAAAGTAAAGCAAGAGAGGAGTCTCTCTCTCTCATTTCAACATTTCCATAAGGTGTGAAAGAGGAAAAATTCAGAATGATTTAATTTCAAGCTTTATAATGCTTAAATCTCTGAAAAAAGAGGTGAGAGGTGACTTATAGCAATGGACTGTAAATTCTCTAAAAAATCCACATATATATATATTTTATAGCTGCAAATTACAACAGAAAAACTACTAATATGAGGTTAAGGTAGAAAATACGGATTTAATTGTTGGAAAATATAATGTAGAATAATTTCAAATAATTTCTTCAATAATAATACTTTACAACCTGACTAGTAAAAGTATCCCATTGATATCATTTCACTCTGTGTCCCCACCCAAATGTCCTCTTGAATTGTGGCTCCCATAATTCCCATGTTTTGTGGGACGGACCCGGTGGGGGATAATTGAATCATGGGGGCGGTTTCTCCCTACAGTTCTTGTGGTAGGAAATATGTCTCACGAGCCCTGATGGTTTTATAAGGGGTTTCCACTATTGCTTCTCTCTCATTCCCTCTTTCTGCCACCATGTAAGAAGTGCCTTCCACCTTTCGCCATGATTGTGAGGCTTCCTCAACCACATGGAACTGTGAGTCCATTAAACCTTTTTTTTTTTTTCCCACTCTCGGATATGTCTTTATCAGAAGCACGAAAACAGATGAATATACCCATAAAGTTGTCACACTCTTCACAAAATGTAACTCAAAACGGATCACAGACCTAAATGTACAATGCAAAACTATGACGTACCTAGAATTTAACAGAGAAGAAAATCTACATCACCTCGGTTTTGGAAATTCTTTTTAGATACAACACAAGGGGTATGATCCATGAAAGGCAGAATTGAAAAGCTGTATTTCATTACAATTAACAATTTTTGTTTTGTGAAAGACAGTGCCAAGAGAATGATGAGGAGACAAGCCAGAGACTGAGGGAAAATATTTGCCAAAGACATATCTGATAAAAATCTGTTATTCAAAATATAAAAACAATTTTAAAAACTCAACAATAAGAAAAAAAATCCAATTTAAAAATGAGCCTTGATAGACACCTCACTAAAGATGATATGCATATGGCAAATAAGCATACTGAAAGTTGATCTACAGCATATGTTATTCAGGACTTGCAAATTAAAATCACGGGATAGCACTATAAACTTATTAGAATGGCCAAAATTCAGAACGCTGACAACACCAAAAGCTGGGGAGAATGTGGCACAATAGAGACTCAGATTCATTTCTGGTGGGAATGCAAAAATTAGAAAACAGTTCGACAGTTTCCTCTCAAACTAAACATACTCTTACCATAGGATCCAGCAATTGTACTCATTGGTATGTACACAAAAAGTTTGAAAAGGTATGTCCACACAAAAGCTTGCAGACAGATGTTTATAGCAGCTTTATTCATAATTCCAAAAACTTGGAAGCAAGCAACACGTCCTTCAGTAAGTGACTGAATAAACTGTAGTATATCCACACAATGAAATATTAGTCAGCACTAAAAAGAAACCTTAATGCATTAACTGGAAGAAGCCAACCTGGAAAGGCTACCTACTGTATGATTCTGACTACAAGAAATGCTGGAAAAGGCAAAACTATGAGACACAAAAAGATCAGCAGTTGCTAGGGGTTATTAGAGAGGAAAGGATGATAGACAGATCACAGATGACTTTTAGTGAAACTACTCCGTATGACAGTATAATGGTAGATACATGTCATTTTAAATTTGTCCAAACCCATAGAATGTACAACACCAAGAGTCAACTCTAATGTAAACTATGGACTTTGAGGACGGGGACAGTGGCTCGCACCTGTAATCCCAGCACTTTGGGAGGCCTAGGTGGGAATATCATGAGGTCAGCAGTTCGAGACTAGTCTGACCAACATGGTAAAGCCCCATCTTTACTAAAAATACAAAAATTAGCCAGGTGTGGTGGTGGGCACCTGTAATCCCAGCTACTCGGGAGGCTGAGGCAGGAGAATCGCTTGAACTCAGGAGGCAGAGGTTGCAGTGAGCTGAGATCAGGCCACTGCACTCCAGCCTGGGCAATAGAGTGAGATACTGTCTCAGACAAAAAAAAAAAGGCCAGGCGAGGCGCGGTGGCTCACGCCTGTAATCCCAGCACTTTGGGAGGCCGAGGCAGGCGAATCATGAGGTCAGGAGATCGAGACCATACTGGCTAACATAACATGATGAAACTCCATCACTACTAAAAAATACAAAAAAAATTAGCCGTGCGTGGTGCGGGTGCCTGTAGTCCCAGTTACGCAGGAGGTTGAGGCAGGAGACTGGTGTAAACCCGGGAGGCGAAGCTTGCAGTGAGCTGAGATCGCACCACTGCACTCCAGCCTGGGCAACACTGCGAGACTCCATTTCAAAAAAAAAAAAAAAAAAAAAAAAACTTTGAGTGATAATGATATAATGATACAGGTTTATGGATTGTACCAAATGCACCACATTGGAGGAATATGTTGATAATGGGGAAGGTTCTGCAGTGTGTGGAGGCAGGAGGTACATGGAAAATCTTTGCATCCTCTGTTCAGTATTACTGTGAAACAAAACAGCTCTAACAAAAGCAAGTATTTTAAAAAGAACGGTAGAATGTTAGCTTTATGTTTAAAACACATAGCAGAGGTGTTCTGGTTTGAATTGATGGTTTAGTGCTCTGAGAATACTAGTTCAGGGGTAATTTTCTATTCCTTCCCACTGCAGAAGTGAGTAATTTGATAGATTTTAATGCATATTCAAAATCTTCCCAGAGATGTCAAAGTGCTTCAGAAACTGAATGTTTTGAATTTTTCCTTCTTTATTGTGCTCACAATGTAGATGCAAACAGATTATAGATCAGTTAAACTACTTTTTTTTTTTTTTTTCAAACTTGGGATCAGTATTTTCTTCCTGGAAGATCTCAGGGGGATCAACTCCAAAGAGCAAGATTTCAGTAGTTTGAATATCCTTATAGTGATTTTGTGAATCCTGGTCATTTTTTTAATCAGAAATCTCCCATTTTTATGCAGATTCTTCACAAATTCAAGAACCCGTTCTTCTCAACTATCTGTTTAGTTCTCGAGTGCTCTTGGGAGGTGCTGCTTCATTTAAGTACAAAATCAAGACGTATACTACCCACCTGGCTAAACTGGACAATAAGATATCCATTAGCTTTATGATTTTTCCTCTTAGCTGTTCCCCACACCCTACTTAGTTTGAATTATTAGTCTAATCTATGCAAATTATTAGTCTAATATGAGAACATAATTTAAATTTTTTAAAATATTTGATTCTATGTATAATGTTTGCATCAATTAAAAGAGCAATAATAACTATAGTAGCAAAATGGAGTGGTCTTTACTTAGTCTGTTAAGAACTATTCATCTAGGCCGGGCGCGGTGGCTCAAGCCTGTAATCCCAGCATTCTGGGAGGCCGAGACGGGCGGATCACGAGGTCAGGAGATCGAGACCATCCTGGCTAATACGGTGAAACCCCGTCTCTACTAAAAACTACAAAAAAAAAAAAAAAAAAAAAAAACTAGCCGGGCGAGTTGGCGGCGCCTGTAGTCCCAGCTACTTGGGAGGCTGAGGCAGGAGAATGGCGTGAACCCGGGAGGCGGAGCTTGCAGTGAGCTGAGATCCGGCCACAGCACTCCAGCCTGGGTGACAGAGCGAGACTACGTCTCAAAAAAAAAAAAAAAAAAAGAACTATTCATCTAAATAATGTTTAAAAAATGACGTACTTAAAGTTTCAAATGAGGAAAATGAACCATGATGTAGAGTTGTTTTGTTTTGGAATACTTTCTAATAAACTTTTAACTCTCTAACTTCTTAATTCGATATACTATTTTTAATTGAATCTTTTTTCTGCTAGATGTAATTGACTTACTTTGTTTATAAAAAATGTTTTGCTAGAAACATGACTAATCTTTATTAAAAAAAGAACTAGTTTTAATAAAATTACAAGGAAAATATATTTTCCCTCAAAATATTGGAGATGAAAGGGAAGAAAAAAAGGCAGTAAAGATTGAGCCATAAACACAAAGTAATAAATGTTTACATACATAAAAGCTGTCAACATACCTCTTTTAATATTTGTGCTATGTGTGTGTAGGTCATTTTAATAATCATTGATTATAGTTTCCTCTGTCACTATAAGCAACAAGTGTATTTATGTAGAAAGGAGATAGTCTTATGAAATTGACATAAATCCTTTTAGTATTCTATCCTTGTAAAAACAAAAAAAAAGACAATGATAGTCATAGTTCAATAGACAACTCTTTAATAATTCTGCTGGCACCATAAAAATGATAAAAAAAAAAAAAAGCAACCTTTCATGAGGACCATAAATCAAAGAGAAATGACTAAAAATAAATTACTACATTATGAAAAGGTCAGACACTTAGATTACCATACAAGGCACTTACGGAAAACATTTGCATTTCTTGTCAAGTGATCATAAGGCAAAGAGCATAGACAGGAAAGTTAGCATGCATTATCCCTTAAAACATATGTCCATGAGATCAATTTATTTTTGTCCCATAATATTACATTTTAATAAGATTCCTAATATCACTTTTTAAAATTAAGTTTTAAATATAAAACACAGTCACTTATTAGATTTGTTACTAAACATATACATGTATCAATTTGTTATTTGCCAAAATGGGTAAATGGGCTATTTTAGGGTTTCCATTAATGTCTCATTCACACGTCTTGTAGTTATTTGCCTACACACAGAAACAATTTTCCTCTTTTTTTTCTTTTTCTTTTTCTTTTTTTTTTTTTTTTTGACAGAGTCTCACTCTCTCGCCAAACTGGAGTGTAGTGGTGCGATCTTGGCTCACTGCAACCTCCACTTACCAGGTTCAAGCAATTCTCCTGCCTCAGCCTCCCGAGCAGCTGAGATTACAGGCGCCCGCCACCGTGTCTGGCTAATTTTTGCATTTTTAGTAGAGACGGGGTTTCACTATTTTGGCCGGGCTGGTCTCAAACTCTTGACTTCAAGTGATCCGCCCGCCTCAGCCTCTCAAAGTTCTGGGACTACAGGCGTGAGCCACCACTCCCGGCCCAGAGACAATTTTCTGTATGCATACAAACACACTACTGTAGGTGTGTGTGTGTGTGGGTGGCAAGAAAACCTTTGAGTTGCTTTTCGCCCTGCATTAGAATGTTGCTTTAAAGCAATCCACTGGTGCACATTAAAAAAAAAAAAACTTACATTGCATTAGTTTACCTAATATTTAATATTATATTCTCTCCATATTAATTTTATTTATAATTTTATTCCCCCAGAATATAAGCTCCTTTCGAACAGAGATTTATGCATATCTTAATTTGCTCTATGCCTTATGACTAGAATACTCTGTAATACATAAGTGCTCAAAAATATTTATTTTAAAAACCATGAATAATAGACAATAATTAGTATCTATTCTTCATCTACCGCCATTTCATTGTTTAGAGCATTCGATTTATATTTTGTGTTTATTTTCACTCTAAAGTTCATTTCCCAAGTATCGATCATTTGTGTTATATTTTCTAATTCTGATTTTAGAACAGGGACATAGTTAAAGGTTTTACATTTCTTTAGAGAGAAGGAGCAGCCAGTATCAGGATCTCAATAGGCATTAGGCAGAAAATTGTTGGGGAATTGGATGTGCCCTCTCCATTACTACTGGATTTTCCCTATTACTCTTGGTATTTTGGGTCTTTTATTCTCTTCCTTTCATGATACTTCTCCTGTATCCTACATTCTACACATTTAACGTCTATGAATATAGAAATATAGAGGAAGAAAATATGAATTGTGATGTTTTCTAAGTATTGACAGAAACACAAATTTCAAATTTGTTACCATTATTTCTTTCAGAATAATGCATTTGACATGCATATTTTAAGAACACATCCCTGAACCATAGTAATAAGCCTGAAAATATGTTAACTCATTACATTATTTAACTCATCAATGTTCAATAAGACCAAAATTAATGTATAAAAGAGACAGCCAAATATGTCACATGAGTTATTAATCAGTATTATTTTATTCTGGAAATAATGGTAAAGTATCATATTTATTTTATCAAGAAATTTCCTAAAGTGTGTACTCTCAGATATAAATTTTCAGTCATATTATCAAGAGCCTTTTTCCTACGCAAGTGGTCAGATATCTTTCACATAATATAATGTTTTTCCATCAAATGCAGACCAAGTATTTATCCTGGTAACACCAAAACTATAAGCAACAATATGATAATTAATCCAATACAGATAATTTATCTTTGATATGAACTTTGTTATTAAACAAACTTTCTTTAAGAAAATCCAGCCACAAGTGAATTCCTCGAAAGTTGTATTATGTTTTATAATAAAGTGTAATGTTGGGAGATTTTTGTTGCTAAAAATGCCAATTTGGTGAATGTCAATTGATTTGTTTCTCACTGAAACAAAATCTAGAGGAAAACAATTTAAATTAATTGCTTAATTCAACTTCGTGAGAATGCCGTCTATTTGATCTATGGATGGATGCACAGTTAGGAGACAGATAAATAGAGAGAGGTTAAAACATTCACTTGCTTAATTTATTCACTCTCCTTTTTTCTGTGGATATTACAAAGTAAAGTGCTTTTTTGGCAAACTAAATTGATTTTAAGAAATATCTAATTGATAGGAGAAAGACTTTTTGTGTGTCTAGTATCCTTCTGATTTTCATTTAACAGGTTGAATGTTGATATAACAATCAATGGAAGTAGCCACATATACTTGTAATAAGAATCCTAGTAAGGATAAAAGCAATGACAACTCCATGCATTAATAAATTTGCTCACAAGGTATTTTGGGGAATTTTTTTAAAGGTGATTGCCAAATTTACTCAAATTTCAAACGTGAATAAATTTCATTAATACAATATTAAAATGATGATACTATGAATAACATTAAAAGGGCTCTCTGAATCCCGTTTGACTCTCTCTATGCTAAAATCTGAAGAGCTTTTTCAAATGGTAATCTAATTTTGCCACTATCTTGCTAAAAAGTAATAAAACAAAACAATCAAACAACAAAAAAACTATAATTAAAATTTTAATGGTTTCCTTTTGATCTTTACATAAACAAAGAAGGCCTTCACCTTACTTGGAGGCTATGGCATTGCCTGACTTCCCCATCTCTCTCTTCACTCTGCTCTCCTGGCTCTGAATGCCCAGCCATAACTTCGGCTCAACTGCTGGTTCCACAGCGAATCCCTCCCTGACTGGTTACATTCCTTTCAGAAAGTTATGTTTTTCCCTCACTTCTCTCTCACAGGAAATCTCAATTCTCTTTCCAAATTGGAAATTTTTCATCATTATTAGTATTTAACATGTATTATTAATGTTAGGAGACAATTCATGTGAATCTTTCATGTCTGCTCCTCTTATAAGCAAGGCACCAACTGCTCTGCTAGACAATCTTTTTGAGGAAGAGTAAATTGCAAAGAGACTTAGAACATAGAGATAATGCTTTCCTCTGAGAGAAAGGGCATAATTTTTCACTGTCCTTTATAATAAATATAATGTTTTCCTCTAGAGTAAAACAGAGGAAGGCTTACTACCATTATAAAGTCTTGATTATCTAAGTTCAGGATCTTCTGCAATGCAATCCATGGTGTGTGCAGGTATCTAGCTGGACCCATCCATGTTGCCCCATGGGACTAGGAACAAGAGGACTTAATAAATATGCTGACATTCCATGTTGCCTTCTGTTTCACAAGTAATCAAGTCCTTTATCTGTGACACAGGAGTCTTTTACAAGCATCCATGGAATGAAAACAGGCAGATTTTGTTAGATTACAGGTAGGGTAAAATCTCAAACTCTTCATAGTTCTTAATAATGCATAAAGAGAGGAGGAAAAATATGAGCCATATAACAAAATATAAAGAAAACAATGGAGAAAAATAAGTTCCAAACAGGAGAGAATAGCAAGAAATTATGCAACCATATACATAAGAAAAGAAAAGTCACACATAATATCACCACCCAAAGATATCCCATGCCAGTTTTTTGGTATATATTTGTATTTAGAAATGATATATATATATATATATATATATACACACACATACATATATATATATATACACTTAGAATAATCTATAAGATCTAGATATGTGTTTATCTATATTAATAATTTATGATTATTAAAACAATGTTGTGATGAACACTCCTTCCCCATACCTCTATGAGATCTGGCCTGATTATTTCTAGCACATAAATTTCTACAAGCAAATTTTCAAATCAAAGATGAAATGCTTCCTGCTTCATTTAACTGCCTTCCAGAAAGGCAGTTTAAATGGTAATAAGTACTTTGAAGACAAACAAAGAAGCAAAAGTGGTTGTGTTGCAGTTTTATATAGAAAGCTAAAAGCTGAAATGTTAACATTTGAAAAAAAAAAAAAAAAACTGAAGGAGGTGAAGGAAGAATCTATGAAAATTCCAATTAGAGGAAACTGTGAGTAAAGTCACTCTGAGAAGCAAAACAGTCAGCTTGACCTGTTAGAGGAATAGCAAGTGAGCAGTGAAAAGTCAGATAAGCAAGGAGTATAAATGGTAGAAGAAAAGGTCAGAACTGTAATGGAAGCTCAGACGTATGGGGCTGTCAAGGGAGTCAGTCCACCATGGGGATTGGCCACCTGTATTTTCTCGTGGGGTATGCCAAGAATGCTCTGACTGTTCCTTATCCAAACTATTTCCTGGGGTTGGATTTCCATTCAACAACCATGAATTTGGGATAATATCTAACTCAGCAAAGGGCAGGCTTGCTCCCACTTACTATAAAAGTGGCAAAGTTCCAAGTTCGATGTTCTTCTTCTCAATTGCAGTCCAATGTGTGAAATGGTATCCATTTCAGCATCAGTACTGTGCCCATGGAACTTTGGGACATGGGGAACCTACACAAATATGAAGCTCTGGCTACTGCTTTTGCTGTAATAAAGTTCTAGTTTAACAAAGCCAGGGATCTCATGCTTTTCTGCCAGCGTTCATGAAACAATAACAGGCTAACTTTTCATTTGCAAGTAGGGTAAAATCCCAAAACTTACACAACTCTTGACAAAGTCATGTTGACCACTGTAAATGTAAAAACCATTTTGGTTTTTACCCTGAGTGATAAGAAGGATCATTATAGAGTTTGAGCATGAGGGTTAATGTGAGGAGTGAAAAAGATCACTCTCAGCTGTGTAGACTGAAACAAAACTACAATAAGACAAGGATGACACAGAAAGCCACATAGTTAGGAAGTAATTCCAATAAAACATGCAAGACATGATTCTGGTATAAACAAAAGTGATAGCAGTGGAGGTGATGAGAAGTGGCTGTACTCTAATATATTTTGAAGATAGAGATAACAAGATTTGCCTAAAGGTTATATGTGGTATACAATAAAAAAAGATCATGATGAATTACTAAAAGGCTTGAGCTAGAATTAACTGAATCTGTATGAAAAGGTCAGGTTTGGAAAGTTCAGATTTTTCCTACCATTTTTGGTTTCATAAGAGGTTTAATCATGAACTAGTATTGAGGGATATTGAAATTTAATAAATATCTGCATCTAATGAGAGGATGTTAAGTTTTATTTCTTTTATTATATTAATTACATTGACTAGTTTTTAGATTTTAAACCAAACTAGCTTATTTTCTTAGAATAAGCAATACTGAGCTGTGATGTATTATCATTTTACATAGGCTTGACTATGCTAATTTTAAAAAAGAATTTACATATGTATTCATGAGCAATGTTAACATATACTTTTTAAAAGTTCTTGCCTGATTTTAATATTATTAATCATAAGTAATTTTTAAAAATTCAAATCCTATTAATTAGAAGTGTGTATACAATATTTGTTTTTCATCATTAAATATTTAAAATAATTAATGAGGAAAACACCTATGTCTAGAGATTTCTGTTTTGAATTAGATAAGTTAAATTTTTCTAGAAGTTTGTACGTTTAATCAAAAGTGCCAAATTTATTACAGTAAAGTAGTTGCTAATTAGCACTTAGGATCTTTTTAACGTCTGTAGGATCCCTAGTTATCTAGTGGCACACCTTTTCCCATGTTTGATATTGGAGATTTGTCTATTTTTCTAGAAAATTCTTGATAGGTGTAAATCTTTTTTATTAGTTAGTCCCCCTAAAACCAGCTTCAGGTGAGCTGATTTTCTCTACTATGTATTTGATTTATATTTGATTAATGATTTACCTTACATTTATTATTTCCTTATTTCTATTCTCTTAGTTTTAATGACTGATTCTTATTTTACTGTCTTGAGTTAAATACTTAAAATAATTCTCAACTTTCTAAAAATTTTCTAATATACCAAATTTAAGGTTATATGATTCACACTAACACGGATTTATCTATACTCCAAATGTCTTCACATTTTCATGTTTGATAATCTTGTTTTCATTCAGTTTGAAACATTTGCTAACCTTAATTGTAACTTTATCTTTGATAATGGGTTATTTAGAAGAATCTTCCTTGATATTCACACATTGAGAACTTATTTGTTTTTAATTGATTACTTTTAGCTGAATTCCACTATGTGTAAGAACATAGTGTGAAAAAATAGTTGAGATTTGCATTATAACCCAAAGTACTTGTCCTGGTCACAACAAAAGGTAGATTTTTGGTAGATATGGAAGGAGCAGACATAAAAACCGCTTGGGAAGAGAGATTGATGTCATTTTACCATTGGTTATGTGCAAGAATGAGTTTCCTCTGAAGCTTTGATTTGGGAAATGTAAACTTACATTTCTATAAAATGAATTATGAATACAGGAAATATATATTCATAATTACTTTAGTTAAAGACATTTTGAATTTCAGATGCTGGTGATTAATCTGGTAAAAAAAAATGTTTAGTAGGTAATTGCAAGTTTATAACAAACTCAGAAAAGAATATAAGTACAAAGTTTTAGAATTCATGATAAAAAATGTGAAGCCATTATTTTAATTTATAGATACAAATGAAATCTCTGAAAAAAAAGGATGTGGGAGAAAAGAATAAAAAATATTATTTCATGCACACCCTTTTAGGAGACAGGTAAAAAAGAGAAGAAAATGAAGACAATAGAAAAAACATAATCAACATTTAGTCAGTAAATAAATACAACATAACATAGTACCATCACACTCTAGTTAAACAAAAAAGGTAGTCATATAGTGTGATACCACAGAAGCCAAAGAAGAAAACAGTTCCAAGAAAAGAGGTGCTAATGTGCAAAGACAAACTTACCAGTGGTTATGAATAAGAACACCAACCTTTTTTGAGTATCTATTGTTTGAGTAGATAAAGACACACACACACACATACACACACACACACAGAGAGATTCTCTTTAAATCCTATGAAACATATAAAACATGTTTATATGTTTGTATGTACTATAATCCATGTTTACAAAGCAAAGATAGAGGCTCTATACAGTTAAATGGCATGCTTGCCCTACCAGAAGCTAGTATTTGGTAGAACATAGATTCTTTCTTTTTCCAAAGTGACCCTCAGAAAGAAAAGATGGATTTTAGTAATGTAACATAATTAAAAACTAGGTGATGGAATGGAGGGGAATGAAAATAGATTGCAAAAACTTACTTGGAGAATGCAGTTGAGAGTTAATGTCATATCCATAACATGGATTCATTATTTTTTTTCATTTATTCTTTCAATGCATATTTACTTTACTATTTATTCTGCAAAATAAGCTATACAAGATGATGGGGATAAAAGAGTTCAGCATACATAAAAGAACACCAACAAAGCAATAAAAGCAAATCTCACAAGAATTTTCTTCTTATGAAGATAACAGTAGGGTGGGAAGAACTGTGAATTTTAAAGAAGACCAAATAGATGCAAAATTGTGACTGCCATTGTGCAAGGAGGGAGATCCAGAGTTCCATGCAGAAAATGATACCTGAGCTGGGATCTGCAGGAAGAGAAGTTATTTGGCAAATAACATGTGTCTAAGTTTGTGACTGGCCTGGGAGGAAGAGGCTGTAGCACATATGGAGCTCATTAAATACTAATTGGTTTCTAAATTGATCTTATCTAATCACCTCAGTCTTGTTAAAATAGTTCAAAACCAGAGTCTTGATCATAATATTCTGAATAATAAATCACATCCTTTTGTTTAATAGAGGAAAAGCTGTTCCAATGAATATATTTCCAACAAAATTGGTAAACATAATTGAATTTATTTCTCTTGTTTAAGGCCATTGCTACTAGAAACATAAAATTAAGAGAAACTAGAAACACATAAGGAGAAATTCCTTTATTTGAGTTACTTTTTTTCCAGTTTTATTCGGCAATAAACAGATAACTTGATTTAATGATTCAAAAAATTAACATTTTCTGTAGTACTAAAGCAAAGACATTTAAAATAGGATTAATAAAATACATGGGGAAAATGGACATGAACATGCAATGACCAAGTGTATATGCCACACATGGTGAGCGGTCAGACTGGTAAATGACCTTTTCTACTATTGCTGAAACAATCTAGGAATGATTCTCAGGAGAGAAGAAATATTTGTTCTGGTGATTCAGTTATCCTTCTGACTATGATGATATAATAATATCTAGAAATTACCTTTTGAGTGTGAGCCTAGATTACAACATCCTCTCTTCTCTCTTTTTTTTTGTTTTTGTTTTTTTTGTTTGTTTGTTTGTTTTTGTTTGTTTTTTTTTTTTGAGGCGGAGTCTCGCTCTGTCGCCCGGACTGGAGTGCAGTGGCCAGATCTCAGCTCACTGCAAGCTCCGCCTCCCGGGTTTACGCCATTCTCCTGCCTCAGCCTCCCGAGTAGCTGGGACTACAGGCGCCCGCCACCTCGCCCGGCTAGTTTTTGTATTTTTAGTAGAGACGGGGTTTCACCGTGTTAGCCAGGATGGTCTCGATCTCCTGACCTCGTGATCCGCCCGTCTCGGCCTCCCAAAGTGCTGGGATTACAGGCTTGAGCCACCGCGCCCGGCCCTCTCTTCTCTCAGAATCACCAGGTGATTTGGTCTGAGTTTCAGCCACTACAGCCTCCCTACCGAAGTCCACAACAGAGACACTGGCCATTCTATACAAACAGTTGTGGATTCTGCAGCTGAGGTAGGATAGGGAGTCAAGGAAGTGACCATGTTCTTGGGAGGCAGCAACCATGGTGACGGTACAATCAACACAATAGGCCTCAGCATTTGCATTGTAATTGAGTTCATTCAAGCAAAGCTATCTTCAATAGTGACTTTCTCTTCTAGTCAGCATGTGTATTTTGATTTTACCTGTCCTCAAACTGACCCTTAGCTCATTATAATAATAAAAAACAAACCCCTGGAAAGAGATTTAAGATGCCAATGAGATATGTGAAATATGAGCAAGCATGTACAGCTACTGTGCATGAGCACCCAGAACATAAGACAGCAAAGATCAGCACTCGGCAGATTACAGGAGTCTTACATTCTTCATAAGGAGGTGGGAAGAAGAGTTACTAGTAAGTAAGCACTAGTTGCTACTACTAGTGCTTACTACTAGCAACTAGTGCTTACTTACTAGTAATTCCTCTTCCCACCTCCTTATGAAGAATGTGAGATCCCGTTAAGGAAGTCTCCTGAGTGCTGATCTTTTCTATCTCATCCTTATGAGCAGCCCATCCTGAATTCCCTCTCTTTCAGGGTGAACTGTCTATTGTGCACCTAATTTTCCAAATATTATTTTTCCTTTGCAGCAAATTACTCTATACCGCACTTATTTTGCTGTGTGTCTCTTGTTTAAATTCTTTTAAACCAAGAAGTCAAGAACCCAGGTGTCACATTAGCCATCAACACAGTCATGTTTGGTCACAGTTAAAACAGATTCAGGAGGGCTGTCAGGCAGAAGCTAGGCCTGTCAATTTACACCTCCCAAGAATGTAGAAAAAAGCTGGGCAATTTCTATGGGAATTTAAAACCATAAGAAAGTAAACTTAGAATCTGTGAACAAGAGAAACAGAAAAAAAATGGATCCTTTTCCATCATGATTTTGTCCTTGGGATTAGAAAAAGTGAATTCAAGAAAGACATCTCGGTTATTAATTCCGGGATGAAACATAGAACCATTGGAAGAGAGTTTATTTCATATGTCTTGTAACTGTTTCCCTTTTTATCAATTGTAGTACTATTCCCTCCAGCTACAGTCTGAAAGCTAAAATACCTACCAAGAGGGGATTTTTTTTTTTTTGTAATATAGGGTTGTTCTTTCAAAATTTTAGTATCTGTGGGTAGTTGCCTCTAAGATGGTCCTCAGTGATCCCTGCCTCTGGTTCCCACCTTTGTGTGATCCTTCCCTTTCAATGTGAGCTAAACTCATTGACCTTCTTCTAATACACAGAAGACAATCGTGTTGAAATGTCCATGATTAGGTTACAAGAAGACTGTGGTTTCCTTTAGTGGGTGTTCACTTTCTCTTGCTCTCTCTTGAATTACTCGAGCTGAGGAGCAGGCTGCCCTGTTGTGAGTAGTCCTATGGTGAGTTCCTGGGGCACAGTAAGAATTGAGCCATTAGGGAACTGTGTGGTGAGCCTGGATGTGAATCACTCAGCCCCAGGGCTCCTTGAAATGATTCCGGCCTAGCCAAAGCTTGAAGACAACTTCATGAGAGACCTTAAGCCAAAGGCACCCAACTAAGCTGCACTCAGACATCTGACCCATAGAAACTGAGAAGAGTGTTTGCTGTTTGAAGCCACTAAGTTTTGCAGTAATTTATTATACAGAAAAAAAAAAAAACTGTTATAATGCCATTTGATATTTTACTATGTAATTTTATAAACACTTAAATGTTACTGTATCTCCCTTAGACATCCTAACAAAATATAACTAGACATTAAAATGTGGTTAATAAATGCACTGTGTTGAGTGTACGTCAGTCGGTGTTTCCATTTCTTGATTTGTTTATTTTTTTTAATTTTTCAGACGGAGTCTTGCTCTGTCGCCAGGCTGGAGTGCAATAGCACAATCTTGGCTCACTACAACTTCTGCCTCCTGGGTTCAAGTGATTTTCCTGCCTCAGCCTTCCGAGTAGCTGGGACTGCAGGTGTGCACCACCACATCTGACTAAATTTTGTATTTTTAGTAGGGACAGGGTTTCACCATGTTGGCCAGGATGGTCTCAATCTCCTGACCTTGTGAGCTACCTGCCTCAGCCTCCTAAAGTGGATTAAAAACAACAACAACAACAAAAGGTTAAAGCAAAGGAAACATGACCTCTGGAAATATTGAGAAATCCTTTCCCTCAAAACAACCTCCAGTTTTCATAGAACACCATATATACTTCAATAAATGGATCCTATTCTATTGAGGAAAAATGCAAAAAAGAATGTAAATAAGCCAAAAACTCAAAAAGCAATGGGGCAGAAAAGATTAGACTAAGAATACCCTATAGAATTTGGCATAACACTTAGAAAGTATCACAGGTGTTGATATTTGCATGATACATTCAAGCAGAATTTATAGCAGCTTAGCAGCTGTACTGTAAATAGTGTCTTATAAAAAGTCTATTAAGCAATAATTACTATTCAATATTCATGGCTTAATGAAAGTGACTTGTTGCAATTTTAAGCCATTTTAGAATCATTATGTAAAACTTTGACATGTGGAAGTTGTTTATATTAGTTAGTTTGGGAGAAAATGTATGCATATATTCTGTCTTCTTTTCTTCCATACCAGGAAAGAAGAAAACATTGCATCCCATGTAAATAGTTTTTGTGTGTTTTTATGTCATTTTAACAAAATTTTCAAAAATTTCTATTTGATTTTCTTGACAGCTTGTTCTTCAAGGGCATTACTTTTAACATGTGCAAGAACACACCAATTAGAAAACATTTTATATCATACTTCAAATTCTAGTGATGAGAATTTTAAAAAATGACAAACTGATCATTGCTTCTGTAAAGTTTCTAAACAAATTCCAGTGTGTTTGGAGTACAGATATCTGTTTAATCTCCACACATAGGAAAACACTGATTTCCACATATTCATAGACACTGGTCATGGCATTTCTTTGGGAGTCCCCAGGCAGTGAGTAAACACACTGAGCCATGCATATCTTCTGCAGGCATAAAGTGAGTTAAAAAGAGATATAATATTTCATATAAAAAAAGACATAATAGGCCTGGCGCGGTGGCTCACGCCTGTTATCCCAGCACTTTGGGGGGCGGAGACGGGCGGATCACGAGGTCAGGAGATCGAGACCATCCTGGCTAACATGGTGAAACCCCGTCTCTACTAAAATACAAAAAAATTAGCCGGGCGTGGTGGCGGGCGCCTATAGTCCCAGCTACTCGGGAGGCTGAGGCAGGAGAATGTTGTGAACCCGGGAGGCGGAGCTTGCAGTGAGCCGAGATCGTGCCACTGCACTCCAGCCTGGGCGACAGAGTGAGACTCCGTCTCAAAAAAAAAAAGACGTAATAGTAAAAAGTCAGAATGTTTTGGAACTTAACGACATTATTTAGTGAAAGTTTACATTAAAATTTGACAAAAAGAAGACACATCATGAAAACACAGAAACATCAGGTTAAAAACCTCAAGTAGTTGTTCAATTTTTTACAGTTCAGTGAAAACATAATGAATTGGAAGGGAAAAATGTTTAAGTAAAACTGAAAAGTACATAATGTATTTCTATTTTGTTTACATTAGATATCACTTTGAAATATTTCAGGGTATTACTCAAAAGTGTATTCTTATTTCTTGTGGCTTGCTATGACAATTACTAAAGTGTTCATATGCTTTTCATGTAAACTCCACGTCCTTTAGCTAGATGTAACTCTTCCACATGTATATATACTTTAAAACATTATATGATACATGATAAACACATGAAATTTTATGTTAATTAAAAAATAGGCCGGGCACGGTGACTCCTGCCTGTAATTCCAGCCCTTTGGGACACTGAGATGGGCGGATCACTTGAGGTCAGGAGTTCAAGACCAACCTGGACAACAATGGCAAAACCCCATCTTTGCTAATAATACAAAAATTAGCCAAGCATAGTGGCCCATGCCTGTAGTCCCAGTTACTCAGGAGACTGAGGCAGGAGAATCACTTGAACCTTGGAGGAGGAGGTTGCAGTGAGCTGGGATTGTGCCACTTCACTCCAGCCTGGGTGACAGAGTGAGGCTGTCTCAAAAAAAAAATTTTTTTTTAAATAAAAATATTTTAAGAAGTACAGAAAATAGTCTTCAAAACAGAAGTGTTTTTTTTTTTTTTAACCTCAAAGGGAGGGGATTGTACAGATCTATGAATATCCATTGCTGACATGATATTCTATCATTCCCCCAATATATCTGTATTTCTTACAATGAAATATCTTCTCTATAACAACAATGCGACCATCTGAGTGAGGACATAAGATTGATACATCACTCCCGTCTAACCCTCATTTGAGTTCTGCTCATTGTCCCGATAATGTCCTTTTTAGCAAATGAATGTAATTTAGAATCATACTTTTGGTATATAGTTGACACTTTTTTAATGTTCCCTTTAGTCTGAAACAGTTACAGTTCTTCAGTGTTCTGTTTTTCTTGGGGAGAAATGGCTTTCCTAACATTTACTCCTTTAAACATTATAGGTCAATTATGTTGTAGAATGTTTCTCAGTTTGGGTTTATCTGATGTTCCTTAAAGATTAGATTGAGGTTATGCAACTTTGGCAGGAGTATCATGGAAATTACATATTATTTTTGTCACATCTTCTCATGTGGCTCATAACTTTGTTTTTTTTTCCTTTCCGAGTGACAATAACTTCTATCACTAGATTATGGTGGCATCCTCCAGTATTCTTCACTGTAAAGTTATTCATTTCCCTTTGTAGTTCAAAAGTATTTGTGGTGGAAGTACTTTAAGACTACGCAAATACCCCATTTCTCAGCAAATTTTCATTTTATTCACTCATTTATTTATATTACTGATATGATTTCAAATTGTATTCAGTGGGTTGTAATTTGGTACCATTATTATTATGGTGCTTAAATTCTTCCACATGTCCTGTTGTAGGCCCTTCACACTGACGTCTATGTCTTTTTGATATACCACTATCAATCTTTGAGCACTACTTTGCTTTCTGGAACAATACGATGTTCTCGGCTCATGTTGTTAACTTTGTTTCAGTTTGGATTCAACCATTACTGCAAGAAGCCTTGGCCTTTTTCGGTGGAGGATGATATTTACAAACCAAGAGCTATGAACCAGGTGTACTCATTACAGTTGGGATATAATTACTCCCTGGCACCCTCAGCAAATACATATAGGAAATGCATTAATTTATGTACATCCATATATACATATAAATACCTATATTTACATCTATATTCATTTTTATAACTATATGTTTTCAAAATTATAAATCATTATGATTCTAATATAACACTTCAAGATTTATTATGACTTCCTCCTTTTCATATTTGTAACTCTGTTCTAAAACAAGAAACCAGTCTCTGACTTTCTTTCATATATTATCTGTTAGACAGATTCCCCTGACATAATCAGTTTCCCATATAGATTCTACCTACAGCTTCACACTGATTTCCTTCTTGTTTCTGCCACCCATAAACATATAGCCCTTACCACTTACTTTCTCACCCTCTCCTAATCAGTCTGTGTCTTGTGCAGTTACCCTCCTCACTCCAATTGACCACCAATATCTCATGCTTAGATGGTATCCCAAGTTGGGCTCTGATCCTCTGCACAAGACCATCACTCAATGGGCATAGTTGATGTCTTATAGTAGGTGTTCCCGGGTAAGTACATCCTGCTTCTACTGGTCAGGCTCCAAAGCCTCCCACAGGATCACACAGGTGTAGTATTCCTTCTTTACCTTAGATGGGAATGGATACTTCATTCTGAGCCTTCACACCTTCTCCACCTGGGGTGACAACCTCCCATACTCTGTTCCACTTAAAGCCTTCAGGGATTAATTGTTCAGAAGAAGTAAAAGAGGAAGAACCTCCTATTCTCTCTTAACCCCATTTCAATAAAGTGTCTGCCCTAACCACTCTACACAACTTCTTTCATTTTGTAAAAAATATCTTTATTATTGATTGGTTAGGACCACAAATAACTATGATAACCATAGGCCTTGTTTATCTGGAACATTCTTAATTCATTTGATTATCTCTGTTTTGCTCATAAAAACATCCCAGTTTGGACATTTTTGAAATATACGATACATTATTGTTAACTATAGTCAGCCTACTGGGTATTACAACACCAGAACTTATTTCTCCCAACTAACTGTAACTTTGTACCTGTTGTCTACCCTCTCCCCATTCTTTCCTCCTTACCACTTTCCCCAGCCTTTGATAACTTCTATTCTACTCTCCTTCTGTGGGCTCAACTTTTTAAAAGTCCACATATGAGTGAGAACACACTAATTTGTCTTTCTGTGCCTGGCTTATTTCACTTAACACAATGTCCTCTAGGTTCATCACTATTGTTGCAAATGACAGGATGTTCTTAATGGTAGAATAATACTCCATTGTGCATATATACCACATTTTCTTTACCCATTTATCTGTTGATGAACTCCTAGATTGATTCCATATCTTGGCTATTGTGAATAGTCGTGCAATAAACATGAGAGTGCAGATATTACTTTTACTTGCTGATTTCATTTCCTTCGAATATATAACCCAGTAGTAGGATTCCTGGATCATATGGTAATCCAAGTTTTATATCTTTGAGGAATCTCTGTACTATTTTTCCATAATGGGAGTACTAATTTGTATTCCTAGCAATGGTGTAGAGGAGATCCCTTTTCTTCCCTTCCTCACCAACATTTTTTTATCTTCTACTAGACAACAGCCACTATAACTATGGTAAGATGATAGGTCATTGTGGTTTTGATTTGTATTTTCTGATGATTAGTATGTTGAGCATTTTTTTTTTTCATATATCTGTTGGTCATTAATGTGTCTTCTCTTGAGAAATATCTATTCAAGTATTTTGCCCATTTTCAAATCAGGTTATGTTCTATTGAGTTATCTGAGTTCCTTTTATAACAGGGTGGCACACAACTAATATTTTTGTATGTCAACCCCTTATCACATATATAGTTTGCAAATATATTCTTCCATTTTGTGGACCATCTATTCACTTTGTTAATTGTTTCCTTGCTGTACAGAAGCTTGTAGTTTGATAGCATCCCGTCTGTCTATTCTTGCTTTGTTGCCTATGCTTTTGAGGTCTTATTCAAAACAATTCTTGCCTAGACCAACATCATGGAACTTTTCCCCCATGATTTTTTTTTCTAGTAGTTTCATAGTTTCTGGTCTTACCTTTCAGTCTTTATTCCATTTAAGTTTATTTTTGTATATGCTGAGAGATAAGCATCTAATTTTATTATTCTGCATGTGGATATCCAGTTTTCCCAACACCATTTATTTAAGCAACTGTCCTTTTCCCATTATGTGTTCTTCACTCCTTTGTCAAAAATCAGTTGGCTGTATATGCGTAAATTTATTTCTGGGCTCTCCATTCTGTTCCATTGGTCTATGTTTCTATTGAAGCATAATATACAGACCTTAAAATGTATTCATTTTTAACTCTACAAGTCAATGGTTTTAAATAAATTTCCACCACAATCTAAATTCAATTCAATTTCTCTGTTAGCCCAAATGATTCTTAGTGTTTATTGGCATCACACTCCATCCCCCATCCCCAGGTCCAGGCAGTCAATTATCTACTTTCTGTCTCTGTAGACATGCCCTTCCTGTATATCCCATGTCAATTAAATCATTTGATATGTGATCTTTTGGAACTGTCTTCTTTCATGTAGCATAAATTTCTGAGACTCATCTTTGTTGACTCTACTATTAATTCACAGCAAAAATTTACAGTATCTATTATATGTTCACTGAAATCCTTTCTAATGTTAACTCTTGGTTCAAGGTTGTTATTTTTTATTAATCCAGGAAACTATTAAGTGAAATTGCTGATATGTAAATTCATGATTCACACAAATTATTTTTTAATTACATAGTGTACAAACATACAAAAGCCTTTGTTAGTATTTCTGGGTTAAACAGAGAAATGTATGAGTTTCCATGTCTAGGAAAAAGTATCAATATATTTTTAAAGAATATTGTATTGTCATAATACCTATATTTATTTTAATCAAGCATTCTCACTCACTCCCTTGAGCTGCCTCCTATGTTACTAATTTGCCATTCCTATAGACCTCAAAAGCCATGACTACCACAGATTAAACAGGCTCTATGAATTTCAGCACATGTCAGTAGCTCATCAGCATAGTTTTGAGTATTTTCTAAAACAAAGAAATATAAATTAGTAAAAAGTTTTATTTTACAAATATATAATTTATAACTATATTCATTACTTTTATTTTTTTGCTCTAACCCAACTCATATGTCCCTTGACACACTGTTTCTTCGGCCCTTTCAAGCAATGACTTTTATTTTTCTCTCTTATGTGACTCACATCGTGAGCTGAGAAGCAGGATAGATGTCTCTATCTCTCTTCTGTCACTTTTCCTGGAAAGCGTTCACTTTTGAATCTCACATCATCGAATTTCACCATCCTTCCTCTTTACAGTCCTCTATAAAATACATACTGTCATTATTCCTCAATGGCTTTTGTTCCTGGTACATTGTCACTAACTCCAACAGTGTTACTTGGTGAGTTTAGTATCCATTTAGAAGATACTTTGGTGAGTTTAGTATCCATATAGAAGATACGTTCATTACTTTTGATAACCATGATCTTTTCCTCCACTCAAATTCAGCCACTCACTTCTATGGTTATACATTAGCTCAGGTTACATTAGTCCTTCATTATTTTGAGGGTTATGTGCCAAGCCCCCCAGTAGATGCCTGAAACCATGAATAATATTAAACCACACACATATACACACACCCACACATGCACACACATACACAGATCTTTTTCTATAGATCCATATGTGTGATAAAAATTTGATGTATGAATTAGGCACAGTAAGAGATAAACAGCAATAATTAAAATGGAGTAATTATAGCAATATGCCAGCAGCACTGTGCTTGCACTTTGGGGCCACTGTGAAGTATAATAAGGGTTGCTTGAACACACTCATTGTAATACCTTGACAGGCAATCCAGTAACCAAACCAGCTACTAACTGACAAATGGGTAAGTAGCACATACAGTGCAGGAACCCTGGACAAAGGGAGCATTCACAGAGCAAGAAGGTATGAGACTTCATCACACTACCCAGAGCAGCAAGCCAGTTAACACTTATAAATTGTTTGTTTCTGAAATTTTCCATTTAATATTTTTAGAATGCAGTTGAAAACGGGTAACTGAAACCACAGAAAGCAGAACCTAGGTAAGGGGAGAGTACCGTATTACCAAAAACCGTAGAATCTCCATATTCTCACATCTAAGCCCACACCCTCTCATACCCAACTCCCACAGTTCTTCTACTTTACCAGAATCTTCTTAGTCTCCCTCGCCATGCTTATTTCTCCCTTCTCCACTTACCCAGTTTAGAATCCATAAGTTATTACTAAACTCACTCTCCTGCAAACATTCTCATCTTCCTTGCTTCTCGCTTACTTCATCATACACAGTTAGCAATGTCCCAACTCTTCCCTTGAACTCATGCAGTTGTACATGTTTAAAAGAAAACCTGGCTAGGTGTGGTGGCTTACACCTCTAATCCCAACAACTGGGGAGGCAGAGACAAGCAGATCCCTTGAGACCAGGATTTCGACACCAGCATGGCCAACATGGTGAAACCCTGTCTCCAAGAAAAATACAAAAAGTTAGCATGGCATGGTGGCAGGGGTGGAGCCCAGGAGGCAGAAGTGGCAGTGAGCCAAGATTGGCACTGCCCCCCAGCATGCGTGACAGAGTCACATCCTATGTCAAAAGAGAGAATAATAATAAACACAAAAACAAAACCCCCACATGATGTGAATATTTTGTCTCACTTTAAACTAATAACCACTAAATTCAAGTGGGCCCTGAGCTCAGGCATTATTATCCTGCAACGATGACTCTTCACTCTCTCAAAGTACACTTCCCTTTAGTAATAATGCATCAGCCTGAACTCCCGACTTCCTCATTCCCTGAATGTGTCTCTCCTTCATTCTTCTCCATCTCACTTGTTTGCAACTCCATCACTCTAGTTGTTCAAGCAAAACTCCTGGAACCATCTTTGACTCCTCTTTATTTTCACAGTCTAAGGCAGAAGTGGTGGCTCTTTCTTCAAAATATCTTGTGAATCCATCACTTAGTATAGGCTGTGACCAAGCCCTTGGGAGTCCACTTCTTGCATCAGTGTGCACTGGATGTTGGATATGGAGTCAAAGGAGATTATTTTGAAGCTTTAAGATTTAATGAGTAACCTGCAGTGTTTTCAGACTTGCATGGGGCCTACAGCCTCTTTCTTTTGGCCAATTTCTCCCTTTTGGAATGGGAGTATTTACCCAATGCCTATAATCTCATTGTATCTTGGAAGTAACCAATTTGTTTTTGATTTTACAGGTTCATAGGTGGAAGCGATTAGCTTTGTCTCAGATGAGACTTTGGAATTTGAGTTAATGCTGCAACGGGTGAAGAAAGTGGGGATTACTGGGAAGGCACAATTGTATTTAGAAATGTGAGAAGGACATGGGATCTGGGGGGGCCAGAGGCAGAATAATATAGTTTGAATCCATGTCCCTGCCAAAATCTCATATTGAAATGTAATCCCCAATGCTGGGGGTAGGGCTTGGTGGGAGTTGATTGGACCATGGGGGTTGATTTCTCATGAATTGTTTAACACCATCCCCCTTGGTGCTGTCCTCACAATAGTGAGTGTGCTCTCTTGAGGTCTGGCTGTTTAAAAGGGTAGGGCATCTTCCACCTTTGCTCTCTTGCTCCTGCTTTCTCTGTGTGACAAGCCTGCTCCCCCTCTGCTTTCTGCCATGATGTGAAGCTTCCTGAGGCCTCCCCAGAAGCAGACCCCACTGTGCTTCCTGTACAGTCTGCAGAACTGTGAGTCAATTAAACCTTTTTTCTTATAATTAAGCAATCTCATGCATTTCTTTGTAGCAATGTGAGAACAAACTAATACACCTCCTTTGCTACTAATCTGGATTAAGCCATTGCCCTGTCTCATCTGTGTTATTTCAACAGCTTCCTCACAGGTCTCCCTGACTCGAATCTTGTCCTTGACCCCTCAGTATTTTCTCAGAAAAAGCAACTAGAGTGATCCTTTTCTCCTATTACCTTAACTACATCATAAAATGTACAGACGGTGATAAAGGTATATGCAGAATAATCAGGGAACAGGAATGCGTATCACATATGAGGAAGGGTTGAAACGTCAGGTGATTATGAAAGTCCAAATTGAGAATGTAATATTTAAGTTGAAATTTCTTTATTTTGCTAGTGTCTGTCTCCTTCTAGTAGAACCTAAGGTCTGTAATGGCAGGCATTTTGGTCTGTTTTGTTTACTACTGTATCACCAGAACTGAAAACTTCATTCCTTCCACAAATGCTCCATAGGCAAATGAAAGGGATAAGCAAGACAGAAAGCCTTCTCTCCTTTTTTGAACATAAAGTCAGTAGATGTGTTGGGGAAGGAAAGAGAGTGACAGGTTTAAAAAATGTTATGTCTTTGATAACATTTTACATTCAATGAAAACTAGTTACAAAAAGATTAATTTTTATTTATAAAGGATGACAAGCATCCAATTGATGCTATAAGCATAGCATTAACTACATGTTAATGATTTTAGAATGCATGAAATGTTGTTATTGCAGATGTGGGTTGCTCATTTCATATTGCGTACCAGGTTCCTCTTAAGTTAGTGAAGCAAAAACAAATAGGAAGGGAAATAAGGAGTGATCAAGAAAGATGTAACTTAGAGAATACAGCCTATGACTTTTTTCAAGGAATTAATGCTTATGAGAAAAATGAGAAAACTAGGTTAACTGGGTAGGTGAGCTAAAAGACCGAATTCTCGGCCAGGCTTGGTGGCTCATGCTTGCAATCCCAGCACTTTGGGAGGCCGAGGCAGGTGGATCACGAGATCAGGAGTTTGAGACCAGCCTGGCCAGCATAACGAAACCCCGTCTCTACTAAAAGTACAAAACTTATCCAGGCATGGTGGCACATGCCTGTATTTCCAGCTACTCGGGAGGCTGAGGCAGGAGAATTGCTTGAACCCAGGAGGTGGAGTTTGCAGTGAGCCGAGATAGCACCATTGCACTCCAGCCTGGTCAACAGAGCAAGACTCCGTCTCAAAAAAAAAAAAACAAAACAAACAAACAAAAAAAGACTGAATTCTCAAGGACTCTAGAAAAGTAAGAGAGAGAAACATAACTGGAAAAAATGTGAAATACTATCCTTACTTAATAATGTAACCACAATTTTTAAAACTTGTATAGCTAGCTACAGCTGAGATAGTATTTTCTAAAGACCAGTAATACTATTAAAATTACATTAAGACTATTTTATGTGTACCATATATATTATATGACAAAAGAATAAAGGAACTATTCACAATAAGTAAACATAGAATTTAATTAAGGGAGTAGGCACAAAAATTTAAAATTTTTCCATTTCCTCTTTATGGTTATTTTGAAAATGAAGCACAATAAAAGCATATTAGACTAATAATTGGAACAATTTACTCTAATTAGATTTAACGATTTTTGGAGCTTTTTCATAATGTTACCCCTAGAGTATAAACCTAATAACTCCCATATATATTTTTATCTTTCTGATTATGAAAGTGGTATTACTCATTGTAAAAACATTAGACAATATGGAAATGTTTGATTTGAAAAGTAAAATCCCTTGATAACTCAAAGATACTTTTTAAAATAATTTTATTTATCTTAATTTGGAAATTGTTATACTTTAACATCTAAGCAAGGCCTTTTGCAGGCTGATATGGAGAATGCAAAAATAAAAAAAAAGACAAGGAGGTTTATAGACCCTAGCAGATGGTAGGTGTCACTCATATTATAGTGTAAGGCCACAATGAGGGATATAAATTTCTGTGAGATATAGAAGAAGGAGAAATAACTTTAGGTGGGGAATACCATAAAAATTCACTGAATATAAAGCATTTGGAATTTACTCTGAAGGATGGATATATGTGTCTGCTATCTCAGAATATTCATTACCCCAGAATATAAAATAATCAATCTTAGCAGCTTTGGCAGTGAGTCTGATAGTGGAGGACAGCTACTCAAATAATGCCATACAAATAAAGGGATTTCTCAGGCATCTCAACCTCATCCCTGAGTGTGACAATTGGGTTTGGAATTGTTAAAACAAGAAAGGTCCCACCCAGTTTAGTGAGATAAGCTAAATCAATGCTTGGGATCAGAATGTGACAAATTGTGCTTGTACCCAGAATAAGATGAATACTGATAAGTGGAGGATGCACGAGAATATTTATGTGCAAAGAATAGCAGGAGAAAAACACTTGCAGTGGACATGCACAGGAGGGATCAAGTTTTAAGAAATCCTGTCTGGTCAGTCTTTCAGGCGAGTGGGAACTGAGTAGTTGGAATGAAGTGGGATACGATGTTGTAGGAAGAATCAAGGGCTGAGGAGAATTTATCACATATTAGATAAATAGATCCAACGAAGCTTGTAGATTGGATTAGAGATGACTGTTATTGTGCCAAAGGCTAAATAATCTGGCAGTTGTAGATTTAGAGTTTTACATTTATTGAACTACATGTATTCATAATGTTAACAAAATGGATAAGTATGGAAAGACAGGCAAATGATATAATCATACAATAAAAGAAGAAAACATTCAAAAAACTGTCAACCTTGGTGAAGCACAAAATAATCGAATCACATTTATACCCATAAAATTCACAACATTTTAAAATGTCAATTGAAAAAAAAAAAAGACAAACCTTTAAACACACGAGTCTCACCCATGAAATAAAAAAAAAAAAAACCTGCAAAATTTTAAAACATGAGTGCATAGAACACATTTGCACCCATAGAAATGTACAGACATTTTAAGCATATAATCTAACAGAGGATATGCATAATTGAGCACTCCAAAATTTGAGGATTGAAGTATTAATTGAAGAAACCTTTTGGAGGATAATTTATTGGGGTTGATAAAAATAAAATACGTGTTTTTCATTTGACCTGTTCAGCTTGTCTCTTGAATCTGGATTTATATAAATTTGGTAGTCATGGGCAAAGGAACCAGGGTGTCATTTCCTTTTAAGAAGAAAAATTGAAAGAAAACAAAACAAAACAAAACAAAACATATCAAGTGTTCATATATGATTCAAGCTTCTGGCTCAAGTTTATTCCTGAGGTTGGAATCAATTCTGCTCTTTGAGTTCTATGAGATATTCCTTAATGCTTATACAAGAAAGTCTTCTCAAAACCTTTCAAAAGATAGTTTCCAGGACATTTTTCCTTGCAATTCAAAAGTTAAAACAAACAAAAACAGTCAAAAAAGTCAAAAATAGGCCGGGCGCGGTGGCTCAAGCCTGTAATCCCAGCACTTTGGGAGGCCGAGACGGGCGGATCACGAGGTCAGGAGTTTGAGACCATCCTGGCTAACACGGTGAAACCCCGTCTCTACTGAAAAATACAAAAAGCTAGCCGGGCGAGGTGGCTGGCGCCTGTAGTCCCAGCTACTGGGGAGGCTGAGGCAGGAGAATGGCGTAAACCCGGGAGGCGGAGCTTGCAGTGAGCTGAGATCCGGCCACTGCACTCCAGCCCGGGCGACAGAGCAAGACTCCGTCTCAAAAAAAAAAAAAAAAAAAAAAAAAAAAAAAAAAAAAAAAAAGTCAAAAATATTATTTCAGTTGTTAAACCAATAAGCCCTGGAGGAAGACCAATTGTTCAAAGTCATCTGCCTCATTTACCAGCTCCTCTAAACCTGAGCATCCTCATCAGAGAAATGGGAGTCATTATCATTCCTATTCCAGTTTCTGTGAGCATTACAGGAGTTCAAACATCATAGCAGTGCTTTCCTTCTGCAAGCTCTAGGAAAGAATGAGTCCTTGTCTTGTCTAGCTCCCATAGTCTGTCTCCATTCCTTAGCTTGGGTTCCCTGCTGTCCTCTTTCCTTCTTCAAAGAAGGCAGAATCTTTCTCACATCACTCTTAACCTGACTATTTTTCCTCCCTTTCCACATTTAAGGAACCTTATGATTACTATTAGCCTACTCCAATAATCCAAGAAATTTAACATATCATAAGGTCAGCTGATTAGCAACCTTAATTGCTCTTTGACATGTAAGATATCAACAGGTTTGGTAATGTTGGATATCTTTGTGAGGCCACTGTTCTGTCTACCACACTTCTTCTAGGATGTTTAGATGTCCTGTCAGTAATAGAAACCACAGTATGTTAAGGTGTCACATGGCCCTTTTTATGTCACCCAGGGGATACTGGGGCTCAGGGAACTTGTAGAAATGATACTTCTCTGACTACTGCTATTGTTGTGAGTAACAAACCATCATCTGTGTTAAACTAGAACTATTTTCAGTGTTTGTATCATGATATTCAGCAGCATTAGAGAACCTTCTATAGTTAGCAAGATTGCCATCTGCAATGATAAATATTTTAGGGAGGACAGATATAGGAAAGGAAGGGAAAGAAGAAGGTGCTATAGTGGAAACCTATTTTCTTTGAATTTGTATCTAAATTCTAGAATTTATCTTTAAGTGAATGACATTTCAACATTAGAAAACTACTTATGCCACCATTTTCATGACTTCCATAGACCCTGCAAGGTCTCAGGAACAGAGAAGCCTAGGTAGCTGTTGAAAATGACTTATTTTATTTTCAATCAAAGAACAAATTATTTTCAAAATCCAACTATGGGAAATATCATGGTGATTCACCAGATGAAACTTCATCAGACTCTAACAATCCCAGAATAATTTTAAAATAAGAAGCTTCAGCTCATTTAATCATGCGAATGTCAACATGCAAGGACCACAACATGGTCAGTCCAAAATTTGCTGTATGTTATTTTATTTAGGTCCATCACTGAATAAATGTCATTCCCTTTGTCATGCAGTCATTCATACACACTAGTTCTATATACAATAATTTGCTTTTTCTTTGCTGCAATCCAAGTTTCTCCAAGTATATGTCCTAGGAACCTGCATCATCAAGTCTTAATTCCTGATTTTTTCAAGCCTCGGCTCTACTAATTCTGTCACTTGAAATCAGACCTCAAAACTTCCTGCTGATTGTAAAAATTTTTGTCCTGAACTTTACTACCATTACTAAAATTGGTTAAGTAAGAACATCTTTTTGATGTTTTTGACAGGTAGCAAAAAATCCATGTGATTTGAAAAGAGAAACGGAAATGTGAGTGAACAATGATGGTTATTTTATTTAATGTAATGTGTTATGTGGAAATTGAGATGTTAACCTCATAGAATGACACAGATGCTTCTTTTGTATTCTTTATAAGAAGGTAACATTATTTTCTATCAGTTAGAATTTTGTTCTTGAATCATCATTGTTGATAATGAAATATATTCAATGATTTAGTGTTAGCACCATAACACTAAGAGGATTTTTGAGGCCTTCAAGCAGTCAAAAAGTCTTTGGTATTAAAATTCATTAACTTAAGCCCCAGGGGATGATACTGAATAGGCAAGATTCATGCAAAACTGACGCTTTATTTTTTTTTATTCAATTTAAAAAAACAAATTAAAATGTGCTATTAAATATTCTGCACACAAAATGTTGTTGACTTCCTTTTTATGCAAAGCCTTTGGCTAACATTATTTATTTTTCAGTGGAAGGACATGAATATGAATACAGTGTTGGCATGATTTGCAACTTGTTTTTTATCCCAATGTCAGATTTTATTTTCTCCTGACTTTCAAAAGCATAAATGAGAGACAAACAATTATTATATCAGATATTAGATATCATGAGTCATTAGGTCAAACACCTTGATTAGTAATATCATTTAAAAAATAATTTATAGTCTTATAATTATAGTCTTAGGATGCAAGGATTAAACTCAGGTACTGTTCCTATCTGTTTTCATAAAATCTGCACTTACTTTCACATAATAATTATCCATTATCTTGTACTTTTTTATACCCTACATAAGATTGTATACTCTGAGAGCAAACCTACTGCCTTGTGTTGAGGTGAATATATACTGGATGATCAATAAATTTTGAATGCATAAAATTAATTAAAGGATAAACAGTCCTGTATTTTAAAGATATTATTTTCAAAATAACTGTAATTTCTCCTGAAGTGTTACTTGGGAATAAACATTTTATTTCTTCCTATTGGTATTCATTACTGCATATGTTCAGAGGAGGGAGAAAAAAAAATAAGTAAAATTAGAACAAAGCTAAAGAAGAGCAGATTAACCGATGTTGCTATGGGATTTAAAAGTATTTAGACATCAGATATATTACAATATTCTCCTCTCAACCATGTCGTTGTTGATTTATATGAAATATTCTCTAGGTCCTTAGAAAAATGGTAACTCAAAATGCACACAAAATACTAATAATTTTAAAGAATTAGGGAACACAGGATCTCAAGTAATGTCATCGTCACATATTTTTATTCTGTTTCATCATATGGTATACAACAGGCTGAGTTTGACTCCCCAAATATTTCACATCTAAATATACATATGTAAATATATAGTTGATATTATATATAATAATATTTCTATGAGGAGATGGAGGGAAGGCATGCAAATCTACTAGGCTTGCCAAAATATTCCAGTTCTAAAAGAGAACAGGACAGACTAAAGGAAAATAAAATAAACAGCTTGAAAAATAAAATAACTAAAATTAAAGAAGTTAATAAACTGGACCTCTCTTTAATAAGGGAATACATTTTATTTTTTTTTCTAGGACATTTTTAAGCTGTCATCAGTAATACATATATATTAACTAAAAATAATTTGAATGCTATTATTTTGTGACTCCATTCCCAGAAATGTGAAAAATTGTAAAGTTGTAAAGACAAAAATACCAACCTTTCTTGTGTTGGGACTTTTCAGCGTTTACAAGGCTAATGTCTAGGCACCTGGCAATGAAGGCATTTTGAGCTCTTAAACTTTTTTGAAGCCCCTAATGTGTTTTAGTGGACTAATGATTATCTGTTTATCTGGAAAACTGAGTAGAAATGGAAAGGTAATTATTTATGGAAAGAACATGCTTTTTATTATTAATTATTTATAATACCCCAAAATTCATGCAGACTACTTAGAGGCATGTAAAATGTTAGAACGGGATAATAGTGCATTTCCATTTGCCAACACTCAGGCTTTTACTATTGTTTTCATGGCTGGCTTTCTTTATCTTTCTCTCTCTCTTTCTTTCCCTTACCTTCACCTTTTCTCTCTTCCTTTAGAGGTTTTGTAGTGAAAGGTCCGCTGGCAAAGAATTTTCTATTATTATTATTATTTTTTTTTTCCTGAAAATCTCTTTGTTCCACCTTCAATTTTGAAGGTTAATTTTGCAGACTCTGGCTTGGTATCCTTTTTCTTTTGACAATTTTAATGTGTTACTCTATTATCATCATGCCTCCACTGTTTCTGATGACCACTTAGTCATTATTGATACCATTGTTCTCCTTTGCGGAATGTGTAATTTTTCTCTGGACTGTCACTGGCTTCTTGGATCTGTAATTTGTCTACTTTATCAAATTTGAAAAATGTTTGCCATTAATTAAGCATTTTGTCTCTGGGTTTATTTTTTAAAGCTGCTTTAGATTCATATCAATATTGAGTAGCAGGTACAGAGGTTTCTCATATACTCACTGCCTCAGCAAATGGGTATCAACACCTCTATTATTGACATCCCCATAGAGTGGTACATTTATCATAATCAGTGAAGCTATATTGACACATCATAATCACACAAAGTCTATAGTTTACATTAATGTTCACTCTTGGTATACATTTCATGGGTTTTGGGCAAATGTATAATGACATGTCTTCACCATTATAGTATCACAAAGAATAGTTTCAATTCTCTAAAAATCCTCTGTGCTCCACCTTTCCATTCCTTCCTTCTGTCAGCCCCTGGTAACCACTGATCTTGTTACTGACTCCATAGTTTTGCCTTTTCCAGAATGTCATATAATTGGAATCATATAATACGTATGTAGCTTAGCTTCTTTCACTTAATAATATGGGTTTCAATTTCCTCCATGTCTCTTTAGAGCTGGATAGCTCATTTATTTCTAGAGCTAGTGAGTACTTCGTTGTTGGATGGACCACCACTTATTCATCCATCCTTTCCTCTTTTTTTTTTTTTTTTTCTGTCAGGTGTTTCCTTGAAGTGAACGATTTACTTCATTCATTATTGAAACTATATCTTCCAAAAGCCCAATTCTGAGTAACCATAGTTTTCTTTCAGTCATTATTTTATATAACATTGTTATTCTGTGACAAAATGTGGTCAGTTCTGTCTTCAGCTCAATCATACAAGTGCTTTCCCTTCAGATAACCATTTTACTCTATTTTGCAGCAGAATGTTTTATGCATCCTTCTGATTTCTTTATACAGATAATTAAAAAGCATACTCAAGAGTTGAGGCTAATAAAATTAATGCATTTTACTACTTTGTCAAGGATATTCTGAAGTGAAACTGTTATTTTATACTGTGGTTTCTGAGCAGTGAAGAATAAAACAACTACAACCATTGTTTGTTGCCACTGACTTTAATTGTTCTAAAGTATTAGAAAGTTTATTCACTGTTTTGATAACATTGCTGCAAATTTTAACATAGTGAAAAAAATGCAAACACATTATTAATACAATATTATTATTATTATTTTAAAATTTGACCTTACTGACCCTCTAGAAGAGTCTTAGGGATCCCAAAGACTTTATAGATCACACTTTGATGATACTGTTATAGTGATAAATTAGCTCTATTTCCCAAAGACTGACTCATTTAGAGTGTCATGAGCCCCATAGATTCCAAAAAGAGGTTTCTGTGTTCTGACTCATTGAAACTCTTATACCTAACAGCATCATGCAGCCTCCAGATATCCACTGAATTCACAGCTCCCTAGGAGCTAAATTTTGCCCTAAACCTATGCATCTTGTCTATTTGGTCAAAGATGTAAGAACTACCCCATGTTAATTTATGAAGTACCTCCTCCAAGTAGTTAGCTCCCTGATCTTTATCAACTTGATCTGCAAATTTGGTCACGTCAGCAACCCTGAATTCTAAACTGGAAAACCAGGGTTCATGTTCTGGTTTCTACCTGTCTACATAGTTGTCTGGTACACACCTAATCTGATTCCCTCTAACTCAAAGATTGAAGAAATGTACACCTGGTTATCCAGTGTCTGAATATGTTTGTCTCATACATTGTGCCCATTTTTATAGTAGTTTTTGAAGGGAAGATGATATGGTTTGGCTCTGTGTCCACCAACCCAAAACTCATGTCAAATTATAATTCCTAATGTTGGGGGAGGGACCTGGTGATTGGATCATGAGGACAGATTTCCCGCTTGTTGTTCTCATAATAGTGAATTCTCATAAGATCTGGTTGTTTAAAAGTGTATAGCACTTTCTTCTTTGTTCTCTCTATCCTGCCACCATGTGAAGACATGCTTGCTTCCCCTTCAGCCTTCCACCACAATTTTAAGTTTCCTGAGGCCTCCCCAGTCAGTCCCACTGTATAGTCCATGTAACTGTGAGACAACTAAACCTTTTTTCTTCATACATTACCCACTCTTGGATAATTCTTTATTGCAGTGTGATAACTAACTAATGCAGAAAATTGGCAAAAGGCATGTGGTACTGCTATAAAGATACCTGAAAATGTGGGAGCAACTTTGGAACTGGGTAACCGGCAAAGGTTGGCACAATCTGAAGAGCTCAGAAAAAAGACAGAAAGCTGAGGGAAGGTTTGGAACTTCCTAGAGACTTATTGAATGGTTATGACCAAAATGCTGATAGTGATATGGACAGTGAATTTCAGATTGAGGTGGTCTCAGATGGATATGAGGGACTTATTGGGAACTACAGTAAAGATCACTCTTGCTATGCTTTAGCAGAAAGACTAACGGCAGTGTGTCCCTCCTCTAGAGATCTGTGAAACTTTGAATTTGAGAAAGATGATTTAGGGTAGCTGGTGGAAGAATTTAGGGTAGCTGGTGGAAGCAAAGTGTTCAAGAGGTGGCCTAGCTACTTCCAAATGCCTATGCTCATTCACATAAACAAAGAAATGACCTCAAACTAGAACTTATATTTTAAATGGAAGCAGAGCATAAAAATTTAGAAAATTTGCAGCCTGACCATGTGGTAGAAAAGAAAAACTCATTTTCTGGGGTGCAAATCAAGGCTGCAGAAATTTGCATAATTAAATAAGAGTTGAATTTTAATAGCTGAGACAATGGAGAAAATGTCTCCAGGGCATTGCAGAGACCTTTGTGGCAGCCCCTCCCATCACAGGCCTGGAGGCCTAGGAGGAAAAAAATGCTTTTGGGGTTGCAGGCCCAGGACCCTGCTGCAGTGTGTAGCCTCAGAGCATGATGCCCTACATCCAAGCTGATCCAGCTCTAGCAACGACTAAATAGGCCAAGGTACAGCCTGGGCTGTTGCTTCAGTAGCTGCAAGCCACAAGCCTTGGTGGCTTCCATGTGGTGTTGGAGAGGCAGGTGCACAGAAGGCAAGAATTGAAGTTTGGGAGCCTCTGCCCAGATTTCAGAGGATTTATGAAAAGGCTTGGATGTCAAGGCAGAAGTCTGCTGCACAGGCAGAGGCCTCATGGAGAACCTCTACTAGGGCAGTGCACAGGGGAAATGTGGGGTTGGAACCCACACAAAGAGCTCCCACTGGGGCAGTGCCTAGTGGATCTATGAGAACTGGGCCAATTATCCAGACTTCACAATGGTAGATCCACTGACAGCTTTCACCACACACCTAGAAAAGCTGCAAGCACTCAACGTCAGCCTGTTAAAGAAGCCAAGGAGGTTGTACCCTGCAGAGCCGCAAGGGTGGAGCTGCCCAAGGTCATGACAGCTCACCCCTTGCATCAGGTTGTGAGACATGGAGTAAAAGGAGATTATTTCAGAGCTTAAAGATTTAATGACTGCCCTGTTGCATTTCAAACTTGCATGGGGCCTGTAGCCCCTTTCTTGTGGCTCATTTCTCCATTTTAGAATGGGAGTACTTACCAAATGCCTGTACCTCCATTATATCTTGGAAGTAATTAACTTGTTTTTGATTTTTCAGGCTCACAGGGCCTTGCATTGTCTCAGAAGAGACTTCGAACTTGGACATTTGAGTAAAGGTTGGAATGAGTTAAGACTTTGGAGAACTGTTAGGAAGGCATGCTTGTGTTTTGAAATGTGAGAAGGACATGAATTTTGGGAGGGACCAGTGATGGAATGATACACTTTGGCTCTGTGTCCCCACCCAAGTCTCATGTCGAATTGTAGTTCCAAATGTTGAGAGAGGGACGTGGTGGGAGGTGACTGGATCATGGAGGTGAATTTCCCTCTTGCTGTTCTCACGGTAGTGAATTCTCATGAGATCTAGTTGTTGAAATGTGTTTAGCACTTCCCCCTTCATTCTCTCTCTTCTGCTGCCATGAAAGATGTCTTTGCTTCCTCTTTGCCCTTCTGCCAAAACTGTAAGTTTCCTGAGGCCCCCTAGCCATGCCTCTTATACAGCCTGTGGAACCATGAGTCAATTAAACCTCTTTTCTTCATATATTACCCAGTCTCAAGTAGTCATTTATAGCAGGGTGAGAACAGACTAATTCAGAAGGCTAATCCAATACAAGTCATTCCATCAAAGCCTTCTTTTTTTTCAGGTAATTCAAAAATTGGATATATCTATAGCCATTGCCTATTATGTCTTATAGCAGCTTTATGGGTAGTCTTATGAAAATATTACTGATCTTGATAAAAATGTATTATGTTTTACTGATTTTTCTGTGTCAATATACACACAAATAATTCTTTCAATAATGACCACATGAATTTAGAAGTATTTCAGTCTATCAAATGCAAACATTTTTCATCAACTAATTATATCTCAAGGCTTAGAAACACACTAATCTTTCTTTTGCCAAAATGCAATTATAAATAACTTTAATTATCAGAGACAAAGTAGCTGTAGTCTGAGTATACTGACTCCCCCACTTTATCTTACTAGATTCTGGTCTGAGGAGTTCATTGACCTTTTCCATCTACATGTAAACATTTTCTTTTTTGGTCATTTATTAGTTACACAGATCTTCACACCAGGCTGACTCACTAGCTCCTTACCTATAATGTTCAGATTTGGGACTTTATTATGGAATGGCTACAGTTCTTTGGAATTCCTTGTGACTCTAACATCAGTGTACCACCGCTCTTATGTTTCTTGGCATACAGACAGCTATAAAATCCAAAACAAGATTTCAAAAACAGAGTGGCTGTGAGTGGTGGCTTGTGCCTGTAATCCCAGCACTTTGGGAGGCTGAGGTGGGTGGATCACCTGAATTCAATAGTTCAAGACCAGCTTGGCCAACATGGTGAAACCCTGAATTCAATAGTTCAAGACCAGCCTGGCCAACATGGTGAAACCCTGTCTCTACTAAAAATACAAAAATTAGCCAGGCGAGGTAGCTGGTGCCTGTAATCCCACGTACTTGGGAGGCTGAGGCAGGAGAATCACTTAAACCCAGGAAGTGGAGGCTGCAGTGAGCTGAGACGACACCACCGCACTCCAGCCTGGGCAACAGAGCAAGACACCATCAAAAAATAAAAATAAAAATAAAAATGAAAATAAAAATAAAAATAAAAAAACAAAAAAACAGTAATACAGGACTTGATCACTTGTAGTGTGTCATAAAATTACGATTACAAAACCACAAACCCATGAAATAGAACTATATCAAGGCCATTTGGTATATTGACAACTCCAACCACAGTCATATGACTTATTAAATTTGATTTTTGTTACTTTTGTTTTATAAGAGACAGAGGCTTGTTATGTTGCCTAGGCTGGCCTCAAACCCCTGTGCTCAAGGGATCCTCTCACCTCAGCCTCCTGAGTGCCTGGGATTATAGTTGCATACCTGCACACCTGGCTTTGCCTTTTTAAATTAGGAAAGACAAGTTGAAACACATCATAAGCATAGGCATAGATGTTTTCTGGCACCCAGCTTCAATGTATAATTTACATACTTCGGAAGAAAGTTCTAGAGGTGTTTGCAATATGTGACACAGAGAAAGGTAAAAGGTTCATGAATTTTTCTGACACATAAATATTTGTACATAGAGTATCCCTAGGTTTTCCATCATTTAAATAATTTTGCTATTGTGTTTTTATTTTGCCCCCCATGTTCCAATGTGTCACATATATTTTCATATTGTTTACAATACGAAACAGATGTTCTCTTTTTTAAAGTGCTTTACTCTTTTAGAAGGCAAACATGTGAAAAGAGAGAAAAAAAGTTTTTAACAGGATTCGAAGAGTACTTGATACGGAGTCACATTTCTCTTTTCACAAGAAGAGAAGGGTATTTTTTGCCGATTAATAATAAAAGATAATTTAAGGTATTTAATAAAAATAATTTTTCATCTTGATCTTCTGTGAATACATTTTATTTGCCCAATATTAAGTATCAGATATGAATCTAAAAGAAGCTATAAACCAAAACACTAACTGCTTAAGATATAGCTCCTCTAACTCAACTAATACTCCAATAATGCACTAAAATATTTCCTATGTATGTATTTTCCTGAAACATATTAGACATTATTAGCTTCAGCTTACAACTAAACACAAATATTAGGGCAATTTTCACCAATGCCAAATGGAGAATTAATCTGTGTCAGATTACTACTACTACTAAGGAAACATGCCAAAATATTAAGGGCCAGTATCTTTAGAACGAAGGAACACAGCCGAGGCACAAGGTACAGTGTACTTTTGCTTTGCAAAAGCACAAGTGATTCCTGCTGGCTCATGAGATGGTGTGAGAGAATTATAACTGGATAGATACACAATAATTGTGCTAATCCAAGTTACATAATAATAACATTATGAAGGAAGCAGTGTTGTTCATTATCCCTTTGCAAACCACTACTATAAATTCAGCTTCTGTGGCACATCACTTCCTGTGCAAACAAACATTGATAATACAACAAGCTGGAAATTCTTCAAAACTGGCAGATTGATAGCACAAATTACTCAGCGAAAGAGAAAGCCTTCAGCAGCTTCAGAAGTGCTTGCTACATAAGCATGATTAAGTGTTCCTGTACAAAACCACAAATCACAATAATGAATCAGATGAAAATCTTCAATAAGAAACTTAAATGCACCAGCTGGTCTTCATCACTCAGCAATGTTACAATGTAAAATGATGACATTCTAAATAGCCGTGTTGGCAGCCTCAGCAGACTGTCTCGAGTTAGCTCCCTGTTTTGACAAGCGCATCAAAAGAAAAACTGACAAATCAAAAGAACATCACCCACTTTTTAAAACTCTGAGAAGAGAGAAAAAGAAACAACAAAACAATGATTTTCACATCGACAGCTCTTAAGATTATTAAAACACATTGAAATGAAAACCTTATGTCAAACGCTTCAAAACCTATTTAATGAATACTAAAATTTGCTTAGTTGTGAGTCCACATTGCTTTAAAGATGTTTATTTTAAAGCAAGCACATGTAGGTTATTTTTTCTTAATTGTTGATCAACTATGGAGTCAGTTATACTACAGTCTTAGCAATATAAACTATATAAAATATAAACTATATAAAATAATTCAAAATATATAACAATAAGTAAACTATGACTAACAATACATAAAATAGCTACAGGTGTGACATGTTGAAAACTAAATCAAATTACACTTGATTTTCATCACACTAAAGTAATTCAGTAGTTTGGGTAAACTCTGCTGGAACAAAGTATGCCTTTCTCGTTTTAAACTACAAACAATGGCTTAGGCATATTCAGATGTACATGTTGATACCATCTGGCTCTGTTTCCCCACCCAAATCTCATCTTGAATTGTAATCCGAATTGTAATCCCCAAATGTTGAGGAAGGGACTTGGTGGGAGGTGATTGGATCATGGGAGCAGTTTCTCTCATGCTGTTCTTGTGATAGTGAGTGAGCTCTCATGAGATCTGTTGCTTTAAAAGCATTTGGCAGTTTCTCCTGCTCCCACCCCCACCTCTCCTACTGCCTTGGGAAGAAGATGTCTTCTTCCTCTTCACCTTCCACCATGATTGTAAGTTTTCTGAGGCCTCCCCAGCCATGCAAAGCTGTGAGTCAATTAAACCTCTTTTGTTTATAAATTACTCAGTCTCAGGTAATATCTTTACTGTAGTGTGAAAGTGAATTAATTCATGTTGCTATTTCCTTGATACAATATCCATGTTAAGAAGTGTTTCCAAAACATACTCAATAATAGCACAGTGCAGAGTAAAGAATTTGCTAATTGGGGAGGGCTCACCTCTTAGCTAAATAGAAAGTACTGACTTCATTACAGGTTATTGTCACTGAAACCAGAGGAGGTTTACCAATTAAATTCTTAAACTTTATCAACTAATTTAATAAAAAGAAATATAATTAGTATTAAATATAAGAAATATAAGAAAAAAGAAATATAATCAGTATGCAATGTAAATGAAAAATATTTGTCTGCTATGCCTGGATTAAATTTAATGCAAAATAAATTTGTCTTACATACACTGCCACTAGACAAAGTGAGTGGTTTGAACACAAGTCTATTTAATTGCCGCTAGAAAAGATAGATCCAAGATTAACAGAAGATAACCTGAATGAAAATGCAAGTTACTTTTAATTTTTTAAGGAAAATAAAACAACTTTTACCAAGAAACATTATGATACAAGACTTTGGAATACATAAATATATGTACACATTTTTAAAAAACTATTTATGGAAATCAGGTGGCTATGGCTAAGATATGTATCTGATAAAGAAATATGTCCTATTTATATATTTAAATTTGAAAGTTATTTAAAATATGAAGCTACTACCTGAGTAATATTCGTAGGTTAAAGAGTAAACTAAAAAATAATATCAATGGCAAAGTTTACCAGGTCATCTTCATGAGGTAAATGTGAAAAGTCATTTTTAAGATTCTCATGGAAGTCTAGTGATCCTGTAATAAACTTTTTAAATAGGTAAGATTACTGTGAATATTGTGAATAGAATATTATTTTTACATCATCATGCAAAATCCTCTGACAATAATAATCAAATATCCACCAATGTCTACCTTTTAGTTATGAAAGTTTTTTTTTAAGGATATCAAGATTGTGGAGTTTGGAGCTGGGGGCAGACATTGAAAGCTTTCGGATTTTAAAATCTATTAATATTAAAAGAACATAATAATACTTCAAATAATTTTCAAATACATGTTGAATTCATTTGCAGTCAAATCATGCATGCCTATGTGCATATTATTTTAGTAATAATTATAATGTTTACAAATTAATCCTCATAACAAATATTTTAATACCAAATAATAATCCTTAATGTGTATCTACCATTTCTCTTTTTCTTTACAACAGAATTTATCTCTTTCTGTCTCTCTCTGTATGTGTGTATACTCATTGTCTCTAATTTCTCTCCTACCAAATTTTCTTAAACTCTCACTACACCAAAAATATTTTTGTCAAGTTTACACATGATTTTCACATTACTAAAAGCCAAATGGTAAATTCTCAGTCCTTGATTTGATCTTTCAGTAGCATTTGATAATATCCAGTACTTGGTAATTTTTTTTTTTTTGTCTATAGACATGGTTTTGTTATTATTATTCAGTTACAAATATTTTATGTGTTATGGTTTGTAAGTTTGTCCTCTCCAAAACTTATGTTGAATGTTAATCTCGAATGTAACATTATTGAAAGGTTGGACTTTTAAGAAATGATTAGGTCATGAGGAATCTGCCCTCATAAATAAATTAATTCTCTCATAGATTAATCAATTAACAATTTATCATGGCAGTGGGTTCGTTATCATGAGAGTGGGTCTGAGAGTGGGTCTGTCATAAACAGCCAGTTTGGGCCTTCACCCCGCCCGTCTTGTCCTGTGATGCCTTTATCCATGTTAGGGTACAGCATGAGGCCCTCCACAGCAGCTGAACAGATGTAGCTGCTTAACATTTGACTTCCTGGTCTTTAGAACTGTAAAACATACATTTTCATTATAAATTATCCAGGCTCATGTATTCAGATGTATTCAGTTATAGCAACAGAAAGTAGACTAAGACAATATGTATAATTCAGAATATAAGTCATCAGGCTATACCTTTATCAAAATGCCAGATTCATGTGTCTAACTACATAGGTATCTTTTAAAATGTTTTTAATGTTTAATTTTTGTGGGTATATAGGTGGCGTATAAATTTATGGGGGTACATGAAGTATTTGATACAAGCATACCATGTGCAGTAATCACATCAGGGTTAATAGGTTATCCATCACTTCAAGCATTTATCATTTCTTTTTGTTACAAACATTCCAGCTATAATTGTAGCTATTTTAAAATATACAGTAAATTACGGTTGACTGTAGTCACCATGTTGTGCTATCAAATATTTAAGATTTTATATATTCTATCTAACTGTATTTTTTGTACCCATTAACCATTCCCACTGCCCTCATCCCCTACTTCCCCACTATCCTTCTCAGCCTCTGGTAATCATTCTTCTACCTTCTATCTATAAGAGTTCAATTGTTTTACTTTGCAGCTCTTTCAAATCAGTGAGAACGTATGAAGTTTGTCGTCTGTGCCTGGCTTATTTCACTTAATATAATGTCCTCCAATACCATCCATGTTGTTAGAAATGACAATATCTCAGCTTTTTTTTCTTTTTTTTTTTCTTTTATGGCTGACTAGTAGTCTATTGTGTATATGTACCACATTTTCTTTATCTGTTCACCTGTTCATGGACCCTGAAGTTGCTTTCTAATCTTGGCTATTGTGATTAGTGCTGCAATAAGCATGGGAGTGCAGATATCTTTTCAATAGACTTCCTTTCTTTTGGGTATATATCTAGCATGGGATTCATAGAAATCTTGATCTTAGTATGCCCTGAACTGAAGGTCTATTCAACCCCTACATACGACACTCTGCACCCACCACAAAAAACAAATAATAACCAGCCAATTAACTAACAAAGAAAAATATCTGTTCCTACCACTTTCTTCCCATCTTACATTTCATCCTTTGTGTTGCTCAGATCAAATTTTTGGAGGCATCATTGACTTCTCCTCTCTAACTTGTTATCAAACCCTACTGGCTCTTCAATGTAAACATTTCAAAAGCTCAATTATTTTTTACTTCCTTCACTGCTATCATCCCAGTCTAAGCCATCATCATCTCCCATCTGAATGACTGAAATTGATCTCCATGGGTCCTACCCTTGCCTATTGTAACCCAATGTCAATATAGCCCAAGAGTTTAGGTAGAGCTTAAATGTAACTAGGAGCTTGAATTTTGTTGTTGCTGGAACTCTCACTCTTCCCTTCAACCTTAGTCCTTGATATTTGAATTTGAACGTAGATACCCAAGTGACTCAACCTCCTTCTGCCTTTCTTTATTTAGATTATTTCATACTCAATGCAGCCACCCTAATTAGACTTGCAACATCCTCTCCCTTCATCCTACCAATACTCTCTCTCCTCCTTCTTTATTTTTCTCCTTAAAATTAAGTTTCTGTACCTCTAGCATAAAGAAAAGCACATGACACAAAGAGCTGCTCAATAAATACTTACTAAAGTGATGACCGCAACTAATTCTACTATTTCTAGTTTCAAGAATTTAATCTAATCATTAAATTCTAAATATTTTTACCATTTGTTTTACTCACCTTTTATTTACCATAAAAATCTCACAGATATTATATAATCAAATTGTATTTATTTTATTATACCATTTAATTTTTTAATAATTAAACTATCATTTAAAATTAAATTTTTATATGCAAAGAAACAAATTGAGAAAGATGATGTAATAAGCACACATGGTTAATAAGAGGCAGAGCAAAAATTTAAGCCAGTCTTCTTATTTTGAAACTTGTATTTGAAACTTTTATTGTCAAAAAAACAGAGCATCTGGTGATTCTTCTTTATGTCTTTAATGCACTTAAATGTGGATTACTTTTTGCTGTTTTTAGACATTTTACTCAAAACATATCTTCTATTAAGTCTGTCTATTTTACATTATGACGTTCATAATTTCTTTATAATCACGTTGTATTTAATACAGATGTACAAGTTAGGGATTGATTAAATTATTTTTAAAGGTTTTGTTTTGTAGAGTCAACTAATTCAGATTTATTTAGACTTAATCTCAGTTATGAAAATGTAGACACAATGATCAAGACCCAAATGTATAAAGAGTTGTAAATCTCACAAATACTTTAAAATATTAATTATGATAATTATTAAGTAGGCAAGACAGAACTATTTAAAAAGTTCATAATCATAGCATTCTCTGATAATATTGTATCTTTTCCTTGCCAATTTTTAAAATGATAGTCATTTTGAATTGCAGAAATTCCAGAAAGGTTTTTCTCTGTGTTACCTTCACAGTAATATGTAATACGGATAGATAACAAATACTTGTGTTTTCAATTTCAGAATATATATTTTCAAGGATATTTGGAGGATTTGAGCATCAGATAAGTCAGAATGAGCATTCTAGAGTAAGTCGTTTAAACCTAATGCTTCTTAAATGATTGTTCCATTGATAGTGAAGCCAGAATCTGATAGTCACAAACTTTTTTCTGGAAATCTTCCATGAGTTCAGAAGGTTGCCAAAGCTCTTCTCTTTTAGGAAGAAGGATGGAAATCAGATTTGAATCAGTACAGCATTAGATCAATTTTCTCCCTTTTGATAAAACTGCAAATGCATATACACAAAGATTTTAGATTCCTATTAGTAACACAAGCTTTTGACCCAAGTCTAGCCATGATTCAAAGTTATTGCTACAAATCTGCTTAAGAGTCTCCATTGACTTTTTGAAAACAAAGAGTGAGTCTTCTGTTACAGAGGAAGTAGATACTGATTAAGGGGTTCTGATTTAGTCTGCCATTAAGTATATCATAACCATGTTTTCACTAATGTTGGGCCAAGCCCTCATTAGTATTATCAGGATTGGCAATTTCACAAGTTAAGACAGTTGAGCTCTTATAATCCATAATTCCTACTTCTCTTTTCAATTCATATTTTATTTTATTTTCTGTGTTACATGAAATAATTCGTGGGACCTGTTGCATTCAGGAGCCCTGATTAAGACAAACTGGGAAATGGCAAGCAGAGATTGAGTACAAGTAGGGAAAAAGGATAATGAACAGCAATCAAAGCAAGGCCTTATGAGTCAAATAGGGAGAGTGATGAAATAACTCGAACAAGATGATATTGGGAACAGTACAAGATCTCTATTGTTGGAATAAAATTTTAAGGTCAGAGATGAATAAAAAATACAGATGAATTTATTTTGTGCTGCTTATTTTGGTCTGGAGTCCCTTAAAATCTCCAATACATGGAGAAAAGGAAGGCAATTAACATTTATTGTATACCCACCATGTGCTGAGCTTGGAGTGATGTACTTTATATAAACTGCCATTTGCATTAACAGTTTAAAAACAGTAATAAGGCATGCAATGTAACTCTGAAGGAGAAGGAGGAAGAGGAGGGGGAGGAGGAGGAGGGGGAGAAAGTGAAGAAGGAAGATGGTTTTATTTACTAAGTGTGATCTCAAAATAGCTTATTGAGTATAAATATACAAAACACACATATACAAAGTGAAGATGATAGACAATTAAGGGGAAAAGAAAATAATAAAATGCATTTGTTTGTATGTGAATAAAATATTTCTAAAAATATTCAAAAGACATCAAAAACATTTTTGCTTCCAGAAAAGGGATATGAGTGTGGAAGAGTCTGGGAAGGAGACATTTCTCTGTACATACCTTAGTATATTTTGAATTATGAAACATGTGAATGTATTCCTATTTAAATAAAAATAAGAACAATCATAATAATTCTGTTTTTCAAATACTTCCTGTCTTTTTTTTTTTTTTCCTTTTTGTGGAGAACGGGGTCTCGCTGTATTACCCAGGCAAGTCTCGAACTCCTGGGCTCAAGCTATCCTCCCCGCTCTGCCTCCCTGAGAGCTGGGATTACAGGCGTGAGCCACCGTGCCCAGCTTTCAAATACTTCCTATGTTCTAAGAACTATGATGATCTATTTATACAGTCTTTAGAAAATAGAAGTTTCCTGGAAAAAAATCCCTTTCATAATTTAAGAGCTACACATTCACATGCATCTCTGCAGATGTCTTCTTTATTTCTTGTGAGACTGAGAAAGCTCCTCTTTCTACCCAGAGTAAGCCCCCATGCACACATCCACATTCAGGGTGCCTCTCTTCTCATTGTCTCAAAGACTTTGTCCCTCTTTCTCCTGAACCATAAACCTCTCTTGCTTTACTGAACTCCACATCAATGAAAAACAGTCTCTGGTGGTAAACTCCAACCCTACAATAAAAGAACATAAAACAGTGCAAAAACTCCTTGATTTTTAATGAGACATTCCCATTGTTTTTTCCCCAAAACCTAATTTATAATTTCTTATTTTCTCTTCACTCCTCCATCTATTCTGCTTTGAATACCAGTTCCAGATTGCCAAATTCAATGGTTATTTTTTTTTCTGTAATCATCTCTTTTTACTTCTGTGCAGAACAACAACAGACAACAACCTCCTTTGCCTTAAAATTTTACTTGGCTCTTGTTACACAGGGACTCCTTACCATCTTCCACTTCACTAGTTGTTCCTTCCCAGTCTTTTTTGTAGACTCTTCCTCAATGCCTACCTCTAAAGAGTTTGAATTTCCCAGGGATCTATTCTCTTTTTTTGTCTTCAATCTCTCCTTATATGTTCTCATCAATTTCCACGAGTTTTAATGTTATTGATGTGTTGAAATCTATCTCTAGGCTGAGATCTTGTGATAACTATAACTTCCAACCCACCTCACTTCACAGTTTTACTGCTTAGCATATAAGCCTTTTAAATTTAACATGTTTAAAATGGAGCTCTAGATTCTTACTCCCCTTCCCTTCAGTTCCTCAAACAGGTCACATTCTTTCCTTCCATAGGGCCTTTGCACAAGCTGTTTCCTCTGCCTCACTCTTCTTTCTGCGTGTTGCCTGAAGACTTCCATTTAGTTCTCCATGTTCATGCTTTGGTGGCATACCTTCAGAGACCTGACAACTCTGCCAGTTTGGATATCATACCAACTTCATTTTCATGGGGAACTTCACAACAGTGATTTTATACTGTATTTATATATCTATTCTTCACTAAAAGAAAAACATATTAGACTTTAGCCTGCAGGACAGCAATATGTGCCTCTCTTTTACTCATTAATGTATCTGGCATGCCTAGAATATCTGGCATATTGCAGATAATAAATCATTGTTGAATAAATGAATGAAGAGATGCAATAATATCTTCTTTAATCTTTCTCCATTACCATTACGAAAAATTTGCTTGATTCTATCAACTGAGAGCTCATAAGTGTCACAGGATCCTTTGGGTGTCACTTTTCCAGCATGAAACCTCTGTGGCTGGTGGTGCCTTTGTCCAAGTTTTGCTCGGGCCCACTGGGCTCGTTCCACCCACTCAGCAGGCTGCACTTGGCTCATGCCACCAGCCAAGATCCCACACCTGCCAAGGGCAAGCCAGGAGCACAGTGGTGCAGGGTGCATGAGTGAGCAAGCATGGGGTCCGGCCACTGTGAACAGCTAGGCAGACCAGTAGCTGCAGCAGGGTGGGCAGCTCCAGGCTCTGGCACAGGCACTGGCTCCATGCAAGCCAATGGCTGGATCAGATGTACCACAAGCAACATCTGCTGTAGGCACCTGCGTCTGGTTGAGGGGAATGTGGTGGTTCCTAGAAGCTTGGAGTCACTAGAAACCACAAAGCTCCAAAAAGGGTATCACAGCCCTGCTTGGGAAGCCCCTATGTCTGGACTCCCAGAATGACCACAGGTATTTTCTCCTTCCTGTCACCCATAATATGGTAAGTGGGGGAAAGAGTGTGTTTCAACCCTGTTTGTGTTAAAGGTCCTTCAGTTCCACCATTCGGCAGCTCCCAAGTTCTTGTCCCTGGTCCAGGAAGAATGAGGTACATGGACAACTGGAGGGTGAGCAAGGCAGACAGGAGCTTTATTGAGCAACAGAACTGCTCTCAGGAGACCTGAAGTGGGTAGCTCCTTTCTGCAGGCAGGTCGTTCCAATAAGTGTCCAGCTCTCAGCCCAGAGGAGACCCATAGTGGGTAGCTCTTTTCCACAGGAAGGGCATCCCAATGATTGTCCAGCTCTCATCAGATAGAAGACCCATAGTGGTTAGCTCCTTTCTGCAGGCAGATTGTCCTGAGGAGTGCAGCCCTCAGTAGAGAGGAGAATGGAAGCACCTATCCACAGGCAGGTCATCCCAACAAGTGTCCAGCTCTCAGCCATGAGGAGAACTGGAGTGAGCAGCTCCTTTCTGCAGGCAGGAAGGAGTGTTCAGCTCTCAGAGGGTAAGAGACCTGGAGTGGTAGACCTGGGTAGGTCATCCCAACAAGTTAAAGAGACCCAAAGTGGGTAGCTCCTTCTGTAACTGGTAGTCCCAATGTTTGTGTGAGTCTGGCTGAGTCCAGGGTTTTTATGGGCTCATAAGGGAGGAAGTGCATGCTGATTAGTCCATGGGAGGCCATGGGAAGGCCTGGAAAAAGCACCATAATTCTCGCTCCTGTCCACTAACTTCAATCAGAACTAGCAGCCTGGCTCCCAGGCTTCAGGTCTTTCCTGGCTTGAAAAGAAGGGTTTCACCAGGGACCCACCCCTTTCTGACCAGGAACCTGTCTGATTCCTGCCATCCATCAATCATGTCATCCACGGCATCCTGGCTGTCCACACCAAGGGGAGCCTGCTGGCCTACACGAGCTGACCTCAGCACCCCTGGCCTCCATCCCATGCTTGTCAGCACCCAAACTCTGGTGGGGGCTGAGGCTGGGGGCCGGTGTGTCAGCACTGCCCTCAGCTCACACGCACTTGGCAACTTTGCCCCACCACAGAGCAGATGCCAGAGCAGGAAGAGGGCAGGAAGTGGGAGTAGGCACTTCCAAGTCTTTGGGGACAGGGGGGCTTCTGGGTCCCCAGAGTGCAGCAATGCCTGGATCTGGAGCTGCAGTTGGCTAGCTGCAGCTGTGCCCAGGAGCACAGTGCTCCCGCCCTGCTGTTCCTAACTCCCCATTGGCTCCATGGAGCATGTGACCCCAGCCATGCCTCCCCTGTTGCAGCCAGCGTCTTCACAGTGGCTGCTCCAGATGGGCTGCTGCTGCCATCAGTATAGTGGAAGATATACCACCCCATCAATACAGAGTTTATTGATAATGCAAAACTGTCTTTTGATGACTTTGTATCTCTTTTATCCATCATTTACATAGAAAAATCAGAACACATATTTTATAATGTCACATAATAATAAATGCATTAAAAATAACTCCTATAGACATGATGGTGGGTGCCTGTAGTCCCAGCTACTTGGGAGGCTGAGGCAGGAGAATGGCATAAACCCAGGAGGTGGAGCTTGCAGTGAGCTGAGATCACGCCACTGCACTCCAGCCTGGGTGACAGAGCTAGACTCTGTTTCAAAAATAAATAAATAAAATAAATAAAAAGTAAATAACTCCTATAAGTGAAAATAACATTTTAGAGTTATCCATATAAGTAAAGTCAAATAAATTATGACTTTTACTAAACAGAGAAAATGTACTTTGGATTTTTAAATTATGTTTATATTTCTATACACGTTGAAAAGAACTATACCTTTGAGTCACTGAATGAATAAAGTTAAAATGAGTAGAAACATAACATGTAAGTTATTTTTAGACCATTTATTAAGAGCACAGTGACCCTATATTTTAAGGCCATATTTGCACTCAAATAATGCATTCCCAGGAACTAGGACAGTAGGCAATTATAGATAAGGATAAGGGGCAATATTTGTGATTTATCAACCCCTCTTCCCCAAGTTCTTTCCCGAAAGAATTGTTCAATGAGCATAAGTGGAGATCTTGTTAGTAAGGAAGAATTGTACAACTATATTGTACAACTATGTACAACTATATACTATATAAAATGTTTTCGCATTTTAATAATGCAATCATTAACTTTCAGGACTTTTTCCACGTAGTATTGGGTCTATACCCAAAGGAGGAAAACTGAACCATGGTGTAGTTGAAAAGAGACAATTTTAATGCCTACTAATTTTAATCTTGACAGTTTTGTTTTTTTCTTCTCAGCTTGTTTCTGATACATAGCATAGCACAGGACTTCATAAAACTGAAACGTATTATTTACTTGTTTACAATTATTTTATATTTATATTTAAATGAATATTATCTTCACTCCTCCCAATCTTTTCAGCCTTTAATAGTCACAGTTCTGCTCTCTTCTTCTATGACCTCAACTTTGTTAGCTCCTACATATGAATGATAATGTGTCATATTTACCTTCTTGTTCCTTGACTTTTTTCACTTAATGTAATGTCCTCTTGACTCATATCTGTCTCTTCAAAGGGAGAAGTTGTTTAACAGAAACAAAATTACCTCTAGATAGGAGAAATAAATTCTAGTGTTCTATAACTGTATAGCATGACTGCAGTTAATAATTTAGTGTATATTTGTCAATAGCTAGAAGAGAGGATTTTGAATGCTCTCAACACAAAGAAATAATAAAATCTGAAGTGATTAATGTTACTTACCATGATATGAAATATCTATAATAATGTCTTAATTAAATATAAAATAAAAGATTCAAATCATAGAGTCCCTGAAAAATGTATATTGTCCCTATGTGGAATTATGTAGTTATCTCTCTATTGAATTAATGCTGATGGAAAAGCAAGACTATAGTAGCCTTCATTATTAATTTGAATTTTCTACAATGGGTAGTACCATGTCTTACATATAGTAGGTACTTAATAAATATGTACTGAGTTGAAAATATTTTTCCTATTTACTTCAGTTTAATAAAACAAGAGAAAGAAAAGACCATGCATCACGGAAATACTTGCAATGTAGTTGTGGCTTCTTTTAGAAAAATTGCAGAAAATCTAAAATATAATATCACTTTCATCAATATGCTAATCATTCTTCAGACCATTATGTTTAAAAAGAATAATACAAACTGTTTGAAGCAACTCTATCTCTACCTAGAGAAGGGTACTTCTTATAAATTTAACACCATGAATGCACTTACATTATTTTAAAATTATGTAATATTTTTTATATTTTCCTCAATAGTTCATTTATCTTTATACTGATAATTTATCAGCTTAAAGAGCAAGGTTGTATGGCTTTCCAGAATCTATTAACATCCAAGGGGAATTAGGAATTAGGATATAAAACATTAAAAACAATACATCAAATATGTAATTTGATAAACCGTGTAGCTTTTTTATCTCAACAAAAGTTGGTTTTTTCTTCCTCTTGTAGCTGAAAAATTTAATCAGCTTTTGAATCAGTCAAACATTAACACTGGATCTTTTAAGTGAATCATGATTTGTAATAAATTTATAGTTGTATTTTTGTTTGTTGATACACTCCGCCATTTAAAAAATTCTTGGTATAAGGATCAACAGGAGGGGTGTTAACAGAGTTAGATTTCTCTGTATCTGAGGGAGAGATTGCAGATTATCACAACAGCAGAAACTGAATAAACAGGGACAAGATAATAGTTCATTCTCAAGGTGCATACATGGTCTGGATGATGCATAAAATAAAATTCTTCTCTCTTCTAAGACACTTCAAAATTCTTGGTTTTTTGAACTTCCTTTTTGCCTCTTAGCAGCAATGTTGTTTTTCTATACAATTAACTACAGACCATGAAATGGATATATAGTGCACGTTTTAAAGTTTAATTTGAAAATCAATTTGTCCTTTCTAATCATTTTGTTTTGTAATAATAATTCTTTAACTTTTATCTTTAAGGATCATGATTTTAGTTCATTACATGGCCTTTATAACCAAAGTGAGTTTGGCATAGAAGAACACGGAGAAATTGCTAGCAAAGGGCCATTCACAACATGGCCCCAGAAGTGTCTACATTTAAATATTGAGATACTTTAGCTTCCAGAACAGAAGCCCAAGGCATAATATTCTTTATCATTGATAATTTCATTATTCTTTATGTTTATCAGATTTTTGAATCACTACAGAAGTTGGGAAAGAAATTGACTTAAACTCTGGCTTATTTTCTTATGGGTATCTTTGAATTGTCTGAAATCAAGAACCTAAGAAATCCTCCACAACGAAAATTCAACATTGGAATAAAAATAATAATAGAAAGGTCTTTTCAAATTGCCTGCAAAAATCATCAGCTGGCTATAGTTTAGACTTAATCTGGCCAAGTGAAGAGGCAATGATTCAAATCTTCCAGGCCCATTATTTTGAACACATGGAGGTTACAATGGAAATATTTGCATCAGATAACTTTACTAAAATGGATTTGCAATTTTTAGTTATAGTGCACATCTCCCTTAAAAGAAAAACTGTTCACAGAAAACATGTCACTTTGTGCTTATTATCTGTTTTTAGCAAACATTCAGGACTCAATGTTGTCCTCAATGCTAGAATTTCTTAAATTGAAAAGTATCACAATAATCATAATCCTTGGAACCTGCTCTACAATATTACAAAGTTTCAATATGGGATGTGACTATAAAATGATAATAATGAACCATATTTTCTTGCACTCAGATTAACACCAGCATTATATAATTAGTTGGGAAGGCAAGCAATTTTGTTTTCACACTAAAGGAAATACAAAGGCCATTTATTGGAGTGAGGATTATTTATTCTATGAAGCTAAATGGGAAAAGTAGATAGGCCGATACTGCTTATATCTCAATAGAAAATTGCAGTCGTACAAATATTAAGATACCAACATTTCCAATTTGGTTTAGTACATTCAGACAAAAGGAACAGATAAAGTTAAGGTGACATTATTATATTTTCTGTCTCTAGGTTCTAAAAGTTTAACATATCTTTCCCCTTTTTAGCATGTCAAAATATATAAAATTTTGAATCACAGAAACTGTAAATGAAATAATTTCACTTCAAACTTAACTCTTTCAAATTTTCCAAATCTACCACACTATTATTTTAACAGATCTTCATGTTTAAAAGACAAAGTAAAATACTGGAAAACAAAACATTTCAAAGTCAAATTTTAGCATGTTTCACTTGTTGAAGAATTTCTTCTTTTTATGTATGTAATTATTATGTCAATCGTAAGTTAAAATCATAATTAAAAATTCCTTTTTTTGTCATGTTTTCCACAGGAGCTTTCGCTCATAGCAAGGATGCTAGAGTGTTACCCATTCTACCCAACTCCGACACACAGACACTTTAAAAAAAGTCTCTTTCTTTAGTTGGAGAAACTGTCCTTAAATTCCATATGATTGTGATGGTACTTCCAATGATAATGTCAAATATTCTGGCTAAAGAGAAACATATCACACAGATTGCCTAGTCACAGTGCTCCATTAGCCTGTCCAAGGTGATTGGCTGGGAAATCTGCACCTTCTCAGGATTAGGCCCCAGTGTTTCCAAGCCATCTTACCATTTATAATTTTACAGCACATGAATGAACAATTGCTGAATCCTGTGATGTATATCATCACAAAAGCAGGCTCACAATTTGTGATCACTACTACCAAGTGAAGTGGGAAAACTAGGACAGCAATAAAAGTTATTCTAATCTCCCAGAAGAGAAGTAAAATAATATATCTAGGATGATATATCAGTGACACAGCTTTACTCTAGTGATTTTACATAGCCATTTCAACAAATAACCAGGCTATCTGTAATGATTTATTACAGATTCTCAACTTTCTTCCACAACACACACACATGCACACACACCAAAATGAGATATCCAATTCATTCTCGAGTCTTTGGTTTGACTGTCCGAATGCATTCTGTACACTTGAACCCTCACCAACCCCATTGCACCACCAGAATCTTCCCCCAGGAGTTATTGCCCTCACCCTCTGACTAACTGGACCTAGAATTTCACCGTTGCTTCTCACAGCATATGCAGTGATCCTTTGGAAAGGAAACTCATTTCTTATTTGTATCTTGACTGAAGCCCTGCCACTGTTTGCCTGTTACATTTGTGATAAAATTCAAAACCTCCCTTACACAGCTTCAAAGCCCTATAAGATATGAGTACTGCACAGTTTTGGACCAGATATCTCACTTCTTTTATAACCACACTGGCCATTTTACTGTTCTATGGGAACACGCCAAGTCCGTTCTGCTACAAGATCTTTGCAATCTCTGTTCCCTGTGTTTGGCTCACTCTTGCCTGATATCTGAAAATGACTCTTTTCTGTTCACTCAAGTAATTCTTCAAACATTATCTATAATGAGAAAGTTTCCTTAACTGCTCTGTCACCCTGCCTCTTTCCTCAGTCACCTCTATATCTGCCTTGTCATTGTTCACTATCTTAAATTATATTATGCATTGTTTGATTTCTTTGTTGTCTGTCTTCCACTCCAAAACATGAAAGTAACAAGATTAGAGGCTTTCTTTGTCCTTCTAACACCATAACCCAGGTGCCTATATGCATTACTGGCTCACAATGATGATCAATATGTGTGTTCAATGATAAACACATTTTGAGTAAATGAATGCAGTAGAAATCTCAAGTAAGAACAAAAAATTAGATAATAAATCTGGCAACATACAAGTTACCAATGCCCTGTGGAAAAGTAGTTTCATTGCTTTAGCTGAGTGGCCACTGCAAATTAATACATTAAGTAATCACAAGTTAGATCAGGTAAAAGTCTCTATTTACAGAAAGACTACATAACTTGTTGGAAATTTTTATAATGGGTGGTAGGTGCAAAAGCAAATGGGAGGCAAGAGAATAAAAACAAAATTATTCTAAAAGATTTAACTGCAAAGAGCAGCATAATTGCTCAATATGAAACAGAAGGAAACCAAAGGTAGAGAGAGGATATGGAATTCTTTTCTCCCCCTATGTTGTAAAAGAAGTGGAATTTTTGTATGCTTGCTTTAAAAAAATTATAGAATTTGCATTTGTTCATATATGCTAAGCAATAAGCTAACAGATAGAGAAAGATTAAAAATATTACACAAGCAATAATTGTTAGAGCAAGGAATACAAACACAAGAAATGATTGTTCTAGAGCCGAGAACACAAACGGATGGATTAGGGATAGATAAAAGAGGATGAGGAAGGTTATGGTTGCTAATAATAATAGTAACAGTAATAAAAGCAACAATAAGAATAGAAGCCACTGTCCTGAGTCTTTCATGAGTATTAATTAAACTGATATCTGCACAAGTTAGTAAGCAAAATGTCAGAAAAGACTCCACTGGATGCTTTCTACTTTGTCTGTGAACAAAATGCTGAATTTGCCTACTGAGAACAGAAGGGAAGATAGCAATATATGCAGCTTAATGCAAACAGAGTTTTATAATAGCATTTTATAAAAAGAGATATAAACTGATTCAGGACACAGAACAAGTAACATAAAATGTGAATGGTCTAGTTGGGAATAAAGCATATTCATCAGTAGTGCTATCAAGACAGTCACATAGGTCTCAATAATAATATGTGGATTTCAGTCTTAAATACGGTAATAAATAAACAGCTGTGTGACTCTGGACAAGTCACTTAACAGGCAACTAATAATAGAGTTAATAGGCAGCAGATAATGGGAGGCTTTGAAATTGAACAGGTCTAAATTCAACTCCTAGCTATGGCAGTTAATACTGGTATGGCCTTTTCAATTCACATCAGCTGAGTTTCATTGTCTTAATCTGTAAAAGGAGGAAAATGATAGTAACTTAAATATAAATTAATACATGTAAAATACCTACAAATTTCTTAGTAAACTCTTACAAATAAGCAGGTATTGTTATTTCTATGATTCTCAACTAATTCTCTTCCTTATCATTTTCATAATCATGATAATCCTTACCTTATATTTAGAATGCAGAATGGAATTAAATGTCTCTAAAGAATTTTCTAGATCCAAAATTAGTTTATTCTATACATGCAAATCCTAGATACGTATCAGTCAACCTAATGTTAAAACGGGAGGAAAGAAAGCTATGAAAATGATAAAGAATGTATTCTACCCCTACAGATGTATTAGCTGTTTATATTTTGCCACTAAACCAGTAGACCTCTTGGATTTCAAAGCCTCCCATTATTTGTTGCCACAGTTAGTTGCCTGTTAACTGACTTGTCCAGAGTCACACAGTTGTCTATTTATTAATATATTTATGACTAAAATCTAGGTTTCTCTATCACACACAATATTACTGAGACCTGTGTGGATGTCTTTATATCACTACAGACGAATACACTTTACTCCTCACTTAAATAATTATGTGTTAAGTATCTGGGACCTAAGGCTTAAATTTATATAATTTATATTCTGTTTTCATATAAGTCTTTATAACAGGCAAAATCCCTCTATGTTTAGTGAAGCCTCATAGTCTAGAGTAATTTTTTATGATCATCTGGAAATTCCAGTATTTTTTGTGTCTTATGTGCTACAGCTTTGTCTGTAAGAGTAAACAAGTGTTTATGTTTGGAAATGAATTATGTGCAATTGTTAGGGCATTTCTACAGATAGTCCCCAGTAGACAAGTTATTCAAAACACTTACACAGTCTCCTATGCTTTTAACCAATGTAAAATTTGATGAGATAATTACTAAGATCCCATCACACACCTCTATTATTTTTCTACCATCAATGTACTTCTTAAATTTTTTGTAGTAAATTTCAAATAGATTTATTAATCAGGATAATGATAGCTACTCTCATGCATCTAAAAAGTTCAGTGTCTTAATACAAAAGTTTATTTCTCTTTCATATAATAGGCCAATGAGACTATTTCTTGGATCATCATTCCTATGGTGATTCTGGAATTAAATTTCATTATATCTTGTGTTTATACCATCCCTTAGATCTCAGAATTACCTGCTTCCATCTTATAAGTAGAAAGGAAGGGGGGAAGCAGTCACACCCATATCTTAACCATCTAAACTCTGAAGTGATAAGCATTACTTTTGTTCTGTTTTGACAAGCTAGTCCCATGATCTCAGAAAGATGTCAGGGCTAGTGGGAAGAGCTGCAGGAAACTAGTATCTGGTCTGTCAGGCACTTCCCAGAAACAAGTCTACCCTGTGAAAGAGGAACATCATCCTTTGTTCTATGGCTAGCTGTCTCTCTCCTCAAAACTGAATATCAATGAGTACAAATTACATATTCAAAATCACAATGTGAGGACAGAAATAAATCAGAAGTGAATTGAGCTCCATATTTTGACACTAGATAGGCCCAACTTTAAAAATGGTCTTACACGTATTTTAAAGAAATCTAAAGAAAATAGTAAAATAAAGCAAGAATTTAGGAATAGAAAGATTATTCAGGCTGAAATATAGCAGCAATGACTACTAATTTCCTCATTATTTATCTACATTAGTCAGCAACAAGAAAAAAGATTTTATGCAAAGTTTAAAAATCAATATGCTCCAGTTCATAATGTCCATTACCCAGAAATACAATTGTCTCTTTGCCAACAGTTGACTAGGAGGAGGTTTAGCTGTAATTTACCCAAAATGTTGAATTATTTAATACAAATAATTCAGTAACAGCAAGTTTGGATTTAATATTTAAAATGTCATGATTAAAATAAAATGAATTTATTAATGAATTCATAGCAATCATCATTCCAATTGATCACTGGAAATCACATTATTAATAATGATAATAAATACTCTAAAATTTTAAGAAATATAATTGATTAACTGGAGACAGAAATATTTAGAATAAGAAATATTTAATGAAGAGATCAGCAAAAACAGAAACATGTAAAGTGCTAATTAAGTTCATTATAGCACCTGTCCATCAAGCACTAATTGCATTAAAGTAATAGGTCTAAATATTAGTGAAAGTAAATAAATTACACACATTTTGTTACTGCTTGAAGATCCAGTACTTCTTTTCCACTGTTGAGCTCCTTTTTTTAAGTTTCTTTATCTTGTGCTAAAACTATCCTCCTCTTTGAAAAAATTGTCTAAGTTCCAAAAAATGTTATCAGTACAGTCAATTTCCTTTAATTCACTACTATTTTTTACCATGATTCACCATGCTACAACTTAGGGATAATGGCTGATATCAAACCACCAACAGTGTCTACATAGACCCTCCATTATTAAAGGCACACACAGATACATTTATTCCTGAAACTGAAAAAAGATAATGTTACTTTTTGTTTATTTATTTATTTATATGTTTTGAGACAGAGTTTCCCTCTGTCACCCAGGCTGGAGTGCAATGGCATGATCTCAGCTCACTGCAACATGTGCCTCCCTGGCTCAGTAGTTTCTCATGCCTCAACATCCTGAGCAGCTGGGATTACAGGCATGAGTGACAACACACTGATAATTTTTGTATTTTTAGTAGACACAGGGTTTCACCATGTTGACCAGGCTCATCTCAAACCCGTGGCCTCAAGTGACCTTCTTGCCTGAGCCTCCCAAAGTGCTGGGATTACAGGCATGAGCCACCAGTGCCCAGGCCATACTAATTTTAAATAAAAAATAAACCATGACAGTTGAAAATTCAAAATTACTAATATCTAAACAGTATTTTTTACTGGTAAAGGGGTGAAACAACAGGCATCGGCATATTGTTTACAGTAGAGAAATTGACACACTCCCCTTTGGAGGGTGCTTGACAATATATGTCAATATTTAAACATATTTTCTTTTTGACATAGCGATCCAATTACTAAGAATTTATGGCAAAAATATTCGCACACATGTTTATAAAGATACACGCTGAAGAGTGTTGTACAAAGCATGATAATAAGAGAAACTAGAACTAACCCTAATATCCCTCAATAAAGTATTAAGTAAATTATGGGATAGTCTTGTAATGGGTTTCTTTACAGCCATTTAAAGAAATGAGATAAAATCCATTTACTGAACTGCAAATGTTCAAAACATGTTATGTTAAAAAAGGCACAAAAATATGTATAAAATATTACCATTTGGAGGTACGTGTGTTTGTGTAAATGTGTGTGGGTGTGTGTGTAGATAATTCCTGGAAGTGTAGGAGTGGAACTGAGTGGTCTGGGGAGGAAGGAATCAAATCTGTACTGTCTTTTCTATCATATGAAAAGACATTATCCACATCTTTTTTTCATAAGTGTTAAATTTGAAAAATAAAGAAGCTTTAAAATTGCTATCACTCATACCACTTTTGTATAATATTTTCTACCCTTTTCGGTGTAACTAATAAACAAACATAGTTTTTCTTAGTTTTTTCAAAATAATAAAGCAATATAGAAATAGACCAATTTAGAAGACCTAGAATAATCATTATTCTTAATAGGCAGCTAGTTTCCTCTTTCTCATAGACAAAAGAATAGGGTTTTTCTTTTATATAAAAAGCACCTACTACATATTTGTGTAAATATATCCCTTCCTGCATTTCAGAAACCTAAGTAATGTTGATTAAACTTTACTTTGAACCCGAGCATTTTAATCTTCACCTCTTAAGGATATTTGATTAAGAGATATTAAGGTTCATCCAAAATACTTCTTTAAAAGTAACCTTCATTAATATCCAATTTTTTCTCTTCAAAGGTTTATACCAAATTCTTGTCTATTTGGGGAACAAGAAGAAACCAAGAAATATTTGCATCTTCCTTTGCTGTACTTCCCCCCCCCCCCCCCCCCCCAATTCATACTCTTTTCCTTGTATGGGGACATTTACGAAGCACTAATTGGATGGCAGAGTAATGGCTTACATGTGAAGGAATTCTTTCTGTTCACTGTTCACTTTACACCATCAACTGGCCTTCATCTATTCCCTGGGTCACAGTGCACCTTTTTTGCGGCTAGCTGCTCCACTTGACCTCTTCTACTGATCATCAATTTAAACCCCTGTTCTCACAGCTGAAATCTTGGTATACAAGATTCAGAAGTATACACAGAGGCACATTCATTACAAATCTGTTATACAGACTTCAAAGCCAGTATATACAGCAAATAGGACTGTGAAGGATCTCTACACAGATCCAAAATTTCCATCCTTCAAACACAAGGAGAGTTCCTGCTAAGTAGAAGGAGTCTTTAGGCCCAGTGGAGAAACAAAATCTCTCTGACAGGACATGCAAGGATTTAGCTATGCTCACTCATAAAAGTTGACATTCCTTGAGGCATCTAGTACATGTAAATCCTTCTCCTGTATTTTGGGATTTCTGGTCTAAAGCTCCTATTCTCTGGTCATGGGGAGATGGACAATGCTAAAGGATGTAAAGCAGAGAATCATTAAGGGCAGCAAATTTGTTGAAATTAAGTACCCTAATAATCTTTAACCCACCAAAGGTATGCTCACCTCCATGCTATTTCTCTTTAAACATCTGTCTCACATTTTTTATAACACAATGATGGCTCATTGTTTCCATTCTCTTCCTTCTCAACTGCCAAAATCATGTCCCTGCTTTTATTTAAAGTATAAGGTAATCTTAAATTTCATATCCTATGATCATGCCAAGAGTAAATCAATTTTCAAATACTTTGTCAGTGGCAACCCAACAATTCACCTGTTAGCTATTAAATATACAAACAAGTCACTATCATATTTGTGGGTTAAAAAGCATTTCTAATGTGCTATGGGCACAAAGATGCAAGCATATTTAATTCTACCTTGGGTTGGGAGGGGAGACTGAATAGACCTTTCTCAATAATTAATGTTTATTGAGTGCTTTCATTGTGAAAAGTGCTTTACACAAATTATGTCTTTAATTCTCACAAAAACAGAGGGAGATGCATAGTATAATTATCAACTCTATCTTTTAAACAAGAAAACTGAGTCTGGGATAATTTAATTTGCTCAAAGTCATTCTGGAGAAATGGATATGGAGCCAGACTTCAAAGCTAGTCAGTCCAGCTTCAAATTACATACCATTAACCATTATGCTAAAAGCCTTCTCAGAAATGGAGTCTGCCAGAAGAACAAAGGAACAAATGGGCAGGACATATCACGAGAAAATAAAACACAGCCATAACCAACACCCATGATCATAAAATATACAACGTGTTTAGGAAAAAACAGTAATAGCTAACCCTATCATAATGCCTATCATGGATGAAGTAGTTCTAATTGTTTTTGCACATTAAGTCATTACTCCTTAAAGCAACATCACATAAAGTACTATTTGCATGATACCTACTTTACAGCAGAAAAATCTGAAGCACTCAGAGTTTGAGTAACCCGTCCAAGATCACAAAACTAAGAACAGTGGGGCTAGACTGTGAAGCCAGGCATTCTGGCTGTGGCCACTTGTGCTCTGACGTACACCCTGTGCTCTCTACAGAATGAATTTCCTGCTGTGAGAAAGCCACAATGTGCCATTGGGAGAAAACTACAGAGGAGGCTCTAAAGCTACCTGGGACAGATTATAAAGGACCACGAGGACTTTGGACTTTAATCAACAGGTTCCTGATTTTCAACTGGAGAGGAAATATATATCAATAATGATAAGGTGTGTTGTGTATTCCAAAAATAAAGTCAATCCTGTGACTTATTTTCATATATGAGAAACATACTTTCTGTTTTTGTGATGCATAACACATAACAGAAAGCCTGACTAAATCATATTGACTGACTAATATACAATCTAAGTAGTTGAATTTTCTGATTATAAGCAATTCTGAATTAGGGGAGATTATATTCCCTTCAGGGTGATAATAGAATAACTGGAGAACCTAAAAAGTGTATATTCAGCAAAAAAAAAAAAAAAAAAAAAAAAAAGTGGGCTAAAAGATGCTGAGAAGCAGTACATTAGGCAATAGGTATACAGAAATTTCTTTTTTAAACATATAGGGTGGTGGTAAGAGAAGTAACAATTCTACAATGTTTAGAAGAATGTCTCATTTATATAACATGCTTTATAAGTAACATAAGACAATAAAACATAATAAGAGCACAAATTCTAGAATCACAATGACCAGGTTTAGTGTCCAAGTCTACCAATTGAACAAATTAAGGGAATTCTCTGTCTCAGCTTTTATCACAGGTAAAATGGGGATAACAACTGCAAGTCACCTTACTTCCAACTATTGTAAGATTAAATGAATTATACACATATATGCATGTATGCATGTGTGTGTGTGTGTATGCATACAGATACCAAGTTCCAGACATAAAGGAAACTCTATGAAATTTAGTTATGATCTGTGTTTTAAAAAGAGGAATCAAACGATGTTATACTAATTCACTATCCAAAGTACAATGACCATTTGTAAATGTAAATAATTTTTTAAAGTTTTGCAAACCTTCATCATCTTAACTAAAATAAATTTATGAAAAGTTAAGTATCTATAAACATCTGTTCATATACATAAAATTGATAATTATGGAAAAAGAATGTATATATGTATATATAAACAAGATAGGCATGATTTCAAATCTGAAATCTATACTTTGTATCTATCACCTATCTATCTATCTACCTATCTAACCATACCTATCAATTATGCTTCTATAGAACTAATCTCAGGCAGAACACCCAGAATCTCTGAGCCTCAGTTATGGGCATAATAGTGCTTAGTATAAAGTATTAGCGTCATTGTAAAAACTAAATCAATTTAAGGCATTTACTAAAGAGTATTGCATATATTAAGCATGAAATAAATACAGGATTTAATTCGATTTAATTCTCTGAAGACATTATTAATACAGTCATATTCCATAGAAGTTAAATGTCTCACAAGTATGAGAAGCATTATTTTTAAATGATTATGATAAGTTTAATTCAGTTCAACAAACATTTGTGGAATGCTATATAACTTATGCTTTGTGATTAAATCTTTCTGCCCCTTCAATATTTCAACAAAGGAAACACAAACACCATAGCTATTCAATCAGTGATCATTTAAATACATTTAGATCTTCTTTTAAAAATAGTCATTATAAACCATGAATTCCAAGATTGCACAGTTAAAACAGATACATTTTAGGACTCACTTATTTGATAATTATTTTTGATAAGCAGCATTTTACACTACTTTCATCATTTTCTATGCCTTCTTAGGAGGTCAAAAGCACTTCCTTATTGATTCTTTTTTTTTTTTTTTTTTTTTTTTTTTTTTTTTTATCCTTCGGTGTAAATGAAGTAAAAACTAACATGGCCAGTTTTGTCCTACAACAACTTCTTCAACCTTACTTACTCTGTCTTATTATGCCGAATCTTTTTCTTTTAATATCAGCAGCATCGATTGGTGCCAGCAACACTGATCTAGAAACAGTGCTAATTATCTGCAGCTGCACAGACAGCAAGGGAGCATAAAACACTGGGCTTCTTGCTCACAATATACAAAAACAATGAAACAATCACCCTCAGCTGTCAGCATCTGCAGATCTTTCCCCAAGGGTAACAATAGAAAAAGTGGATCACATTCAAAGCTTGGGAAACCCATCATGTATTTCATATTAAACCATCTAAATAATGGGTTATGTTACCATATTGGAAAAACATACTACAGCTAAAGTTCTTTCTCATTATTCATACCACTATTTTCTTTTAACTGGCAATGACAATGGTAACAGAAAGCGCAATAACAAAGATAACACCTGGTTTGAGACCAGTTCTTCACAGAAAAAGACATTTGGAGACAATATCCAAATATATAACTTTCAACATCACGTATTTGGATGGTTTACACCATCCTCTACACTGGCAGTGGTGGTCAAAGCTAGAGTAAAACTATGATTCACCTAATCATGTTATTTTTCTGGTTTCAGAGGACAATTATTGTTATTTAAAATACTAAGGAAGGAAAAATTTACTAATTATGTCAATTATTTACAAATCCAAGGACCTAGTAGTTTCTTAAAACCAATTTTTACATTCCTCATTGCATATTTAAATATCCTTCTTTAACAAGATCATGTGCCTTTCAGGGGTATGTATGGAGCTGGAAGCCATCATCCCAGCAAACTAACGCAGGAACAGAAAACCAAACACCACATGTTCTCACTTATAAGTGAGAGCTGAACAATGAGAACACGTGGACACAGGGAGGGGAACAACACACACTATGGCCTGTCAGTGTGTGTTGACAGTGGGGGGAAGGGGGAGTGAGAGCATCAAGATAAATAGCTAATGCATGCGGGGCTTAATACATAGGTGATAGGCTGATAGGTACAGCAAACCACCATGGAACACCTTTACCTATGTAACAAATCTGCACATTCTGCACATGTATCCCGGAACTTAAACTAAACTAAAATAAACATTTTAAAAATACTTCTTTTCCTTTTATTTGATAAATCATGCATTCATTTATTCTGCCAATTAAAACATATTTGTTGATTGATGCCTGTACCCTCCTTAATTCATTTTCAACAAATATACACAAAGCACTAAGAAAACCATGTTTAAACCTAGATTATCTAGATTGGCATTTCAATTGATCAAACTATTTGTCAAAATTTTCTTCCTAAACATTTTACAAATGGCAGCTGTTTCACTAAACTCCTCAAAGAAAACATGTACTGAGCAGTAATGTAAGATCTAGGTCCACAGTGGTAAATAAGACACCTTCACTGAGCTTTCAGTCAGTCAAAGGAGATCGATGTTAGACAGACTATTACAAATGTTGTGAGCATTATAAGATGAGAAGTTTAAAATTCTAAGGCAATGGAGAAATGAGTGTGATATATTGTATTGGGAAGAGGAGACTGGAAAGTGTGTTTGAAAAATTGTGTTCCCCTTGCAGAAAGAAACGGCAGGTTTCCTTTCTCTTTTATGAGATCAAGGGAAAAATGAATAAGTTGTTCCTTAAAAGGAAAAAAAGTAGCAATATGTATTCTAAACTATGCAAATGGCCAAAACTTGATTAATTAAGCCCACTTTCCCTGCTTTCTCTACCCCATCCCCAAAATACACACAATCCTCAAATCTAAGATCTAGATTATTTATATTAGCCATTTTTATTGATAAAGTGCTTGGCAAAGCTCTTCTTCCCTAAGTGTTGTATAAACATTCACTATGTACTGACATCCTCAAAGCAAATAAAGCATATCAAATATTAATCTTAAAATCAGTTTGTTGGAAACTAGTGATTTATTTATTGAATACAGTGTGGATTGAATGGAAATTTATAAATAGTCTCTATCAGAAATAGAACAGGACTAAATACTATTTACATAAAACATTTGGAAATTCACCCACTAAGAGCATATTAGTCTCCCCTCTGAACCCCCTGCACCACTACACCGAAGGCAAAGCTTCAGTAGTGCCCTATTAAGGATCTTTCGATTTTATATATTAAGGGATATTTGGCTGTTGGTTTCTGATAGTCTTTATCATGTTAAGGAAGATTTTTGCCTGTAGTTAAGTCGTTTAATAAGTCAGAGAAGTAATGAGACAGCATAGTTGTAAAAAGCTTAGATTCTGGGGTCAATCAGTACTGATTGGAATTGAAGCTCTGAAAAATTCTAGCTTTGTAGTCTTGAGTCAGTTACTTTAACCTCTCTTAGCTTCAGTGTCCAGCAAGTGTCAAAATGAAAATATCTCTGACACAGACATGATATTAACTGCGAGGTCTTTGGTTGCTCTTTGACTTGGGTTCATGGGGCCAGGGGTGAAGTGGCAGGTGAATCTTTTCAAAGCTGTTAAATGTCTGCACATGGAAATCTTTCCCAGGGTGTCTAGAACTTGTGATAAAACAGCTTTTGCTTTTATGGGAGATGAACTTATGTAGTCTCTGTAACTTAGGTGAGAGATCATATACCAACCCCTTTTTTGTTTGTTTGTTTGTTTTGTTTTGTTTTTGTTTTTGAGACGGAGTCTTGCTCTGTCGCCCGGGCTGGAGTGCAGTGGCCGGATCTCAGCTCACTGCAAGCTCCGCCTCCCGGGTTCCCGCCATTCTCCTGCCTCAGCCTCCCGAGTAGCTGGGACTACAGGCGCCCGCCACCTCGCCAGGCTAGTTTTTTTTTGTATTTTTTTAGTAGAGATGGGGTTTCACTGTGTTAGCTAGGATGGTCTCGATCTCCTGACCTCTTGATCTGCCCGTCTCGGCCTCCCAAAGTGCTGGGATTACAGGCTTGAGCCACCGCGACCGGCCTATGAATCCCTTTTGACACCCTTCTCTTTTTTTATTTCACCCCCAATATACACACATTCACATACTAATATTTTTAAATTTGTTTGATTAATTAATAGAAAGGCCAAGAAATTTAGAATCCTAAGGAAATAAACAGAGAAATGAGTTTCTGGTCCAAAGCTTTGTTATCAATTTGAAAAATTAGCATCAAAATCAGGATTAACAGGGGATATGTCACTGATAACTGCTTCACCCATTTGTGCTTTCCCCAGAAGGCTAACTTTATAGAATTGTGATTTCCAAGAAGTCTTTTATTCTTTATATCACCAAACTGTTGTTTTCTTTCTCCTACTCCCTCTGTGTCTTCCACAAGTAAATTATTGATATACCATGATTCTATCCCAAGTGAACACATTTCCAAACCCCCATACCTTTGTTACATCAACCTCCCTTAATTTTAGAAATCTGCCACTATAGATTTAACGTTGTGAAATAAAGACTTCTAATCCTTTTGGCATGTAAAAGAGGGTGTTATGTATATGTGCTCTTACATTATAAGAAACATCAGTGTAACTTAAATATTTGTTTTCTAGAAATGTTATTTATATTCTTATTTTCCAATATTCTTATTCTTATCCTCTAACTCTTGGTGTGCTTGAGCAACAGAATTTATGTGCAAGTACACTAAAGCCAAAAATCCAATTTTTCTCTAAGCATACACAAATAGCAAAATTTTCTTTGTTCATTTGATTTAAAAGCAATACATAAATTAAATCCATTATCAAAGAAAGAATATTCACAAAAAGTAACTTTAAAAATGATAAGGGAAATGAATACACCACTTGTTTTAGTCGGCTAACCAATGAATTCTTGTTTGATTGTTGACGCGTTCAAATTTTTAAGACTCAGCACCAAACTACACAGGCTATTTCTAAATTACTGGTCCTTCCTCAAACAGAGCCCGTCTAACAGAAGCAGTGATGGTTGTCATAAGATACTTGAAATCTTCCCTTCCTCTTTAGAAATTGTGAATCAGCATCCAGGGAATAGATGTAAGGACTCCACCGGTATGAGTGACTCCTACAGAAGGTGTCCTGAGGAGTTCAAGTCCCAATTCCCTATTTCGTAAGTTTTAATCTCTTTTTATGAACATCAATCAGTTTCTCTCCTTTAACTTTCTAACTCTCTCCTGAGGGAAATAAAGATGTTTGAATAGCCACAAACAAAAATATGTGGAGGGAACAAAAGTTTAATTGTTCCTTAAACTTGAAAAAGCACAAACATCTAGATACAACATTTAAATATCATCTTTATACAACCTTCTTTATTTAATAATATATACCTCAAATTCTATAATCTGTAGTAATTGTGATTGATACCAATGTTTAACCCAAGTGAATCATAATTGTATTAACCAAGCTTCCGTAACTGCTTCAATAAAACTCTGCATAAAAGATTAGCAGGTGCTGCCAAATATTTATACTCTGCAGTTATTCCTGGTAAGGAGTGTTATTCAATCAGTGGGATTAAATTTAACAATGTTTACCTGTGTGTAAGCCTCCGGTGACTAATGCAGACTGCAGTCTGAGAATCTTGAGCAATGCATACTTTATGACGACTACATTTCATCTTTAAGCATGGATCCTTAGCTGGATCTAAAGCTAAAAAAAAAAAAAAAAAAAAAAAAAAAAATTGCACAGAAAATATTAAAATAAGCTTCTGTAAAATGGAGGTATCAAATCCCATGAAACACAATTTGATCAGGTAATTTACATAGTGCTTAATTGTAAACTTTCTTCACATTGTTCCTCTGTTAAGAGATACTTCTGCTTCTACCCACATAACTCAGAGTTAACAGCTAGCTGCAGTTTAGTCTCATCCACTCTATTCAGAAGCTAAGATGCACATACGCCTATGATCAGACAATGTGTTATCAAAATAGAAACTTTAAGACCCAAACTTTCTGTGGTTGCTACTACTACCTTCTAAGCAGCACAGGTGGTGAAATAAAGTTAGAGTATGTTACTGAAGTACTTTATGACAGTGGACAACTACAATCTATACCCTTGCTTTCCCTAGATAAATGCCGGTGGGTAAATAAAAGGGATGAAACAAACAAACAAAAATGTCAGTGAACATTAATGGATATCTTTGTTATCCAAAAACAGTCTGGAGCTGTATTTGGAGACTGGATGAATATGTCATAGTAAGAACTGAGATTCTGCATTTTCATTTTTACATCATTTGTGCATAACATTTGGACCACCATTTCTTCAAACAAACCTCTGTCTTGATGGCTGCCAACAAAAAGACTATGTGAAATGTTGGTTTCATTTTATAACAGCTTTATTTATATATAATTCACATACTACATAATTCGGGCAGTTAAGTTTACAACCAATGTTTTTCAGTATGTTTGCAATTGTAAAACTGTCACCACAATCAATATTAGAATAATTTCATCACCAAAAATACCTAAACATGTCCTCTTGTTATCATCCCCTATTCCCTCTCCCCTCCAACTAGTATTAGGCAACTACTCATTTAATTTCCATCTCTAGAGATTTTCCTATTCTGGACATTTTATATAAATTGAATGATAAAATTTGTGGTGCTTTGTGCCTAGCTTCTTTCACTTGAACAATGTTTCTGAAGTTCAATCATGTTGTACCATGAATCACTACTTCGTTCCTTTATATTGCTGAATATTATGCCATTGTACAGATATACCATATTTTATTTATTCACTAGTAGATATGCATTTTGACTGTATCCACTTTTTGGCTATTGTAAATAATACTGATATTGGTGATCATCATGGTTAATCCCAGTGACACTTTTTTTTGTAATTTATTGTTGGGGGCAGACCAGAGGAGGACTTGGTAAAAATAAACAAAAGGCACTGAGTGTCCAGATTTGGTACATGCCAAAATTGACAGAAAGAAACAATGAAATACAGTAAACAAAAAGTTCTAGTGCACAAAGAGAAATAAAACCAGAAAAAGTGCATTTGGAATATGCAGAAGTATTTGGAAAGGCTCCAGGCTGACCAGTGGACATAAAATGTGGATTTGAGACAATCTTTGAGGGTAACTCAAGCTGATTCTTAAGCATATTTAATCAATAGTCTAAGTAAAGTGAATATATTTTGATAATTAATGCATTTTATTTATTTTATTATATTTTATTTTATTTTTGAGACAGTCTCTCTTTGACACCCTGGCTAGAGTTCAGTGGCGTGATCTCGTCTCACTGAAACCTCTGCCTCAGAGGCTTAAGTGATTCTCCTGCCCCAGCCTCCCAAGGAGCTGGGACTACAGGCACGTGCCACCACGTCCAGCTAATTTGTGTATTTTTAGTAGAGACGGGGTTTCACCATGTTGGCCAGGCTGCTCTCGAACTCCTGACCCCAAATGATCCACCCACCTTAGCATCCCAAAGTGCTGGGATTACAGTGGTGAGCCACTGCTCTCGGCCTGAAAATCGATGAACTTAATAAAATACAGATATAAGCTATAATACATATGCACATATATCTTACTGATTTCAATATATAAAGTATATTTCTGCAAAACTCTTGTTAGAGATTTTACATAACCATGAGTTTTAAAATAATGTTAACACATATCATTGGTGAAATATTAACTAACAGACATTTTGTATTATTCCATGCTAAAGTGGTCAAGACATTAAATGCATCTATTTGGAACACAAATGTTTCAATTTTCTACATACTAAGAGAATTTTTTAATAAGTAATGATAGATTAATTATAGCTTTCCCTATTTGGTCAGTAGCTTTAACAATGAAAATAAACTATATTACTTTTTCATTGTCTATAAGATGATAAATATACTTTGTTCACTATGCAAATATAAATTGCTACAACATTCTTTTCAGACTATCACAGTTTGAATCATCATTAGGTAAAAAATGTTGTCTTTGAAGTATTGCACTACAAAAGTGTGTGACTTCTTGTTGGACAACATAAAAGAAAAAAACACACAATAACTTAGAAGGCATCAAAAGTGTTTTGAGCTATTTCTAATGTTTAGTCTATGTTGATTTCTAATTATTAAAATTACTTTTTAAAATTCATTAAACAATTCTGCCTAACAATTAAATAATGTCATTGTTACCTGCCTCTGTACTACATGTACATATATGTCATATACTCCTTTTGAGTATATTTAATCTTGGACTTATGTTCTGAAAAAGGAGGGTTTTCATTTAGAAATAAAACACTATAGTACATATAAAATTATGATTAATCTAGTTATTATTTGAATGCAGACTGGTATGATTATAGCTATTTTTTTCTTTACCTTATAAAATCTACATTTGAAAATTTCCAAAAGTTCTATGACACAGTTTTTTCATACATGTTCAAGAAAACAGAACTCAAAAATCGGCATACAGTGAAAACAGAACAAATTTAACAGATGAAAAATAATGTCATTAGTTTTACATAAGATTCTATGTAAATGACCAAATAAGAGAGGAGCAGGATTTGTCAGGAGGTGGAAAATATAGGAGAAAGTGAATATAAAGAATCAGATACATAGCATGTACAATAACAAAAAGACCACTTTCTGTGCGTGAGATTTTAACCATCTGTATTTTTTAGTAGAACTCACATTGTTGGCAGCCTAAAAAATACAAAACATTACACACTGTAAATACAGATGCCTAAGATTTTATTCTTGAAATCACAACAATAACACAACAAATTTCTCTTGGCTAAAGTCCATGGATTAGAATCAATCCTGTGCCTTAAAGAGACCTGGCATAAATTCATCATCTCCCTCTGTTGTGTTCTTCTTTCCATCTTGTTTTCCATTTAACATCTCCTCTTCTGTTCTGCATGATTGTATTTAGTCTTCTCTCCAGCAACCAGTCAAACTATCTCTAGAAAGATTTCAGCAACTGCATTTGACTTCACTTGGCTATGTTCTTTTCTTCATCCTAATCTCTAATAAACTTTCTGGTCAGTGTAAACTAACCTGGGTACCTGATAAGTTTTTTTTGGTTGTGTTTCAGAAAATAGCATCTGTATTTTAAACAACTGCCACATCATGTATCCTTTGAGCGTCATTACATTTGCAATGTAGTATTTCCCTCAATCTTTTGCCAGAATACTTGTTTTTTAGTACAGAATTTTTCCTAGTTACTTCCAGACGAGCATAAACTAGGAAGAATCAGGCCTTACCCAGTCCATAATGGTGGGAATGCCTGAGGCAGCAAAGGTAGGTGATACCAGAAACAAATGTGAATGAAGCCCTGTATGTCAGCAAAAAAGAAATGTAATTCATGAGAAGTCCTAATGTGAAGGGAACAAGAAAGTAAGGAGGCACAATGCAGGCAACAGGTCAGGAAAAAAAACATGGGTGGTAATTTACAGCTAGGAGAAGAAAAGTTCATATTGATATTCATATTTAGTGCATGTGGCGTGGGAAAAGGCAGTCACATCATTAAGGTGAAAAAATGACATTAATGTTAGTATTAATAATTGAAATTAATTTTAACATGGAAGGCTGAAACTTTTAATCTGCACAAATTCTTCTCCAGATCTTAGCTGAGTTTGTTCACAAGTCTGTATTTTATATTAAATCTTAATAATTCTAAGCAAAATTACTCTTAAATCATGCTGTATATAATGCTTGGTAAACTTAAGAAGAAACAGTGCACCTTAGCTTGGCCAATTCCAGATAAAAATTTCTTAAATATAATAGGAACTTAACCCCACTAATATTGACTCAGATTTGTGAAAGACCAGACTAGTATAAACTAATAATCTCCAATCTGCTAAGGTCATCTACATACCAAAGAATTTGAACCACATGATCTCTAAAATCATATTCTGCTCTAAAAGTGGATTACATTGTAGCATACAGTTTTGGCACCAGATATCATACAAGAATTGCATCTTGTCTCCAACAGATTCAACATTTTTATTAGCAGAGATGTATAAATAGTTATTAATAATTAGAATACATTGTTAAGTGGAACCTACATAAATATATATAATATACACAGAGAGAGAGACAGAGAGATCACATGATAGTGAATGAAAGAAAGCTAGAATAAGTGACACCTTAGGTAAGTTTTAAAAGATATATAGGGCCCACCAAGTGCACAAAATGAAAGGAAACTCCAGTGTAAGTAGATAGAACAAATAGCAAAAACGCAGAAAAAGGATGTCCTACGCATGGAATGGCAAATAGTTCAGGACCAATGAACTATAAAATGCTCTTATCACCTGTGAGCATTGTGGAAAACACTGAACAGGGAGATAGAAGCTTCGTAGCCTTCCAGAGTTTTATCATTTTGGTAATGTCATGGCCTGGCATGATTTTAAGTAGAAGAGTGGCATGATTATGTATTACAGAAAGACCACACACAAGAATTTGGAGATGGTTTGAAGTGTATGTGATTAAGACAGGGATATTAACCAGCTGTGTGAGACAGAACGAATAAGAACCTGATCTAAGATAAATGGGTGTGAAGATGGAGAAGAGGAGATGCATTTCAAAGATATAAAGGACACTGATTCAATAGGGTCTAATTATTAACTTAATAGAAGGGGGAAATTGGTCAGAAATGAAATAAATGGTGTTTGGTGGCTCCACTGAACAATAAATAAGATATTTGGTGGCGAGTAAAAAAATATAGCGAGTTAGTTGTAAGAAGTTAAAGTGATGAGCTTATCTTTCATATTAGTGAAATGCCTGTGGTGACATCCAGAGACAAATACTCAGCTATCACCTAGATATTTGGATCTAGTATTCCAAGGAAAAGTTAGGGGAAAGATGTCCCTCCAGTAGTCACCTTAAAGAATGTACGTTGGAAACAGAATCAGTCTCGTCATCTAGTTTGATTTTTAAGATGCTCAGCTTGATGACATATTTAGAGTAAAAAGATGGAAAACCTATTTTTATAGCCAACTCTCTTATCCTCTTTCCACAGCACATTTTTGCATTGGAACAGAGAACTCAGGCACCATCTCCCAGGTTTTACGCATACTGAGACCAGAATAATGGACAATGATTTTCTTGGAGTCATGAACTTCTCAACCATCGCCTTACTATTTTGAGAGCAGGGATGCAGAAACCATTAAAAAAAAAAAAAAAAAAAAAAAAAACCAAAACAAAACAAAACAAAACAAAAAAAAAAAAAAAACAGTACTCAGAATCCCTTTATGTACTTTGTGCGAACCCTCTACTCTGGACGAAAAATGACTGGAAAGTTCTTAGACCTTAGAATTTCAATGTCCTCTAAAATACTGACTTATAATCACAACACCCAAAAACCTCTGATAATTGAAAGGTCTTTGTTTTTTTGTTTTTGCTGTTGTTGCCAGGGACTTGCAGATACTTGTGAAAATCTGACACTTGTGAAATACTTGTGAAAATTTGATGAATAAAATGATACTGTAAATTAATGTAAATTAATTTATGATTTTAACTCAATTTAGTGTTTAGCTTCAAAAGGACTACTATTTTTAATTGCAGGGTAGTGTGCTGCAGAATAATTTTTTTACAGGATATACATGTAGTCGTATGCATTATATGACACATAAATCATATCAATTTTTTACAGTATGCAAATTTCAAAATTCTATACACATTTGTTCTAAGGATTTGGATGGGATATTGTATGAGCATTCAATTATTGCAATTTATTCAGTATCTGCTATGTGCCAGTACAGTTTTTTTTTGTTTATGTGTAAAATATCCTTAAAGCCATTTTCTGAATCATATTAGCATCTCAGTTTTAGATGTCAGAAAACTATAGCTCAAATACAATGTTTATCCTAGGATGTATAACTAGCAACTAGTAGAACCAGTTTCAAACCCAAGCCCTTGGAATTACAAAACGTGAATAATTTGCCACTGAAGAATCCTGTTTCCTGAGCTTGCAGTGAGATTCAGAGTAGCTGAAACAATGTCCTGTGATCAGCTGACCTTTATATTCTCTATAACAGAATAAAAAGTTAAAACTTTTGCTGAAATAATATTCATATATAATATCTAGTAAGACAAGCAGAAAAGACTGTAAGATTGATTATTACCAGAGTATTTGTCTAGTTTTGATTCTGAGAGTTCATTCATATGGTTACATTTGTTGCTTTCTCTCTAATAAATCAATTCCATATACAATTGCTTGGAACCTAATACTGTATTCTGATAACTTGCCTACCCAGAAAATCATTCAACAATGCCTAAAAGCCATCTATTTAATCTGATCTTTACATTTCACATTAAAGCGCTATCATTTTAATGCAAAATACAGACATTTTTTGGGAAACCCTTCAACTATTTGATCTGTTCATTAATTTTTCACTACTTTAAAATACTCATCATATGTTCTATTTTAACTCTGCCTCTTTTCCCAGGCATATTTCTAGGCAGGGGTATTGTTTCCTCATACCTGTTGCTTCTACAGCACTGCTTCTGTCACATACTCTTTATCCCTCGCAACTCAGAACTCTCTGGTGCCACTTTCCTCTTTCATCACAGCATGGCCACGTCCAAGGATTCTTTGGGTAAATATTGTTGTCATTCTTTTCTATAGAGATTCATTTCCAAGGAGATGTACTTAAGGGAAGTTTTTTGTTGTTGTTATCTCTAGAATTCATAAGCCTGTTCTCCATCACCAGAGCCTTCTTCCAAGGAGTACATATATCCCTGCATTCACCTTGAAGCATTATTTTTCAGCTCTCAGAAATGTGTGAATTTAATGGAGCTCAAGGAAACATTAATACCCTGGCTTCTGGCTCTATTCTTGTATGACTGATACAATATATATACAATCATCCTTTTGTATCTGTAGAGTATTGGTTCCAGGACCCCGGAGGGTACCAAAATCTGCAGATGCTCGAGACCCTTATATAAAATGGTGTAGTACTTCCAAATAATCTACACACATCCTCTTGTATAGTTTAAGTAATCTCTAGATTATTCATACCTAATACAATGTAAATGCTATAAAATAGTTGGCATACTGTATTTATTTATTAGTATTTTTATTGTTATATTGCTATTTTAATTTTTTTCAAATCTTTTTGGTCTGTGGCTGCTTGAATCCTTGGATGTGGAGTCTGCTTATTCTGAGGGCCAGTTGTAATCTGATTTAAGCAACAAGTCAGTCCTTACTGCAATCTCCGTAAAACCTTAAATATCTAGCTGAAAGAAGTTATTCACATCGTTCATAAAACAAGGTCATTACCCTACGGAAATCTAAAATGCCCTTTATTACATAGCTGTAGAAAATCCTTTACTACTTCTGCGGCAAGAAAAGTATTGGCTAGGCTTTATAATTTTAAAATGAAAAAGTTTAAATTTGTGACAAGTCTGCTTGTGTTCAGTAGAACCTCTAAGAGCTTACTGATGATGCTTTTGTCAACAGCTTTTCCTCCTTTCATGAGTGAAGGTGACAGGGCAGTGCTTAATTAGGAATATTACCATTGGCCAAAGTCTAATGACGCTAAGGTATTAGATCTTCTAAATATCAGTATATTTCAGAATTGTATTTTGTTTCAAGAGGATTTATGAAAGAAATATGTTTTTCACATATTTCTAAGTGTAGAAAGGAAAAAGAATACAAGATAAATTCAGTGCTAATAAAATATGCACAAGGTTCATGCAAATCGGGAAGGCTAAGAAGACACTTAATGAAAATAAGTTTTAAAACTAGAAATATATCTATTTTTTGAGCTTGAGCAGTAGTAGCAGTCCGTTATTATTATAATAGCAAGATTGTTTTACATCTAAAAATAACCTTTTACATACAGAATTGAAGGTTTAAAAATCAGCATTTTTTAAAAGCCTAATTTTGCAAATGTACTAGATCATAAAGAATTTCCGGAAGATTAATATTGTATTGTAACATTTTATATGTGATTGTTGTTCTTTTATATGTGATTGTTGTTGTGCAGTCTTTTTAAGAAATTCCTTCTTCAAAAATGAATTCTCATTTTAGATAGTCACATTTTTCTCTTTAACCAAGTAAACTTGTGCTTATATGCTGACTACTGTTTTAAAATGTCTTTTGTAAAATGTAGTACACGTACACCATGTAAGACTATACAGCCATAAGAAAGAATGAAATCATGTCCTTTACCGCAACATGGATACAGCTGGAGGCCATTATTCTAAGTGAAGTAACACAGAAACAGAAAATCAAATACCACATGTTCTCACTTACAAGTGGGAGCTAAACAAAGAGTACACATGGACCTAAAGATAGAAACAATAGACAGTGGGGACTCCAAAAGCAAGAAGGGAGGGAAGCGGGGAAGGACTGGAAAAACTACCTATTTGGTACTATGGTCACTGTTTGAGTGATGGGTTCACTAGATGGCTAAACCCCAGCATTACACAGTGTATCCATGTAACAACCTGCACGTGTACCCCCCAGAATCCATAACAATGAAAAAGAATAATATATTCCTAAAAAGTTTTAAAAAATAAAAGGTCTTCAATTACTTTTTCTTTTGTCTAATATGCTTCATATAATATTTACATGATAATCTAGTTATCCTTCAATAAAGTCTGTCCCATATGAATAAAAAATGATAAATAAAAAATACTAATAAACATCCAACAACAACAAGATACCTTAAAAAATGCTAAACCATAGGCTAGGATCTGGCGATTTTAATATGTATCCGAGGGCATTACATGTTCTCTTGGGTGATGCAAAGAAAATGGGAACTGGATTTGGCAACTCTTTAAAGCCTGGATTCCTGAGGAGCTTCTTCTTTAATTAAATAAGAAAGCCAAGCAATTAACCAAAATAAACATAAAATTGCAAGTGTATCCAGACACTGGTTTAAAAAATAATTACCATAAAAGGATAGAAAACTTCAAGTCTTTTTCACATTGGTGGTGAGGTTTTAATTTATATTATTTTCATGGTGTAAAAAAATTCAAGCTCATAATTTAATAAAATGTTGGTGGAAACCAGTTACAAATCCTAAGTCTGTGAGAAAAACAAATGCAATTTCTGCAGTATCAGAATTTTTCACAAGCCAGTGCATACAGAACCCTCACAATACCAAAAATAGCAACAACAAAAATAATAAAATAAATGTAATGAAGAGGATCACACACACAAAATTGTAAACCACACCAGGAAACAAATAATCCAAACCATTCAAAAATCCAAATTCAATCCACTCAAAAACTAGCATATTAATAAATCAAAATATTCTTGTAAAATCAAAAAGGGGCAAAATATTAAGCATGTTTATATTAATTCATGGCATAAGAGAAAATATTTGATTAAAGATATAAAATAAATATAGAAATATAAAAACAACATGATAGTATGAAAAAATTAAAACAGACCTTCTAGAAATTCAAAAGAATTAAAATTTAAAAAGTAGTTGCAGATTAACAACCCTAGCCTTCAGAGGAAATAATAGTGAGTTCTGAGTATGATTATTAAAATTAAATTAACTACCAAAACACATTATGTTGAAACTGAAAAGAAATAAACAATAAGCGGGTGGGGGGGGGGGCGGGGAGTAAATTGAAAGCAACCAAAAGGAAATAGCAGTTTGTTTTCAGGGAATAACCACAGACTAAGAGCGAATTTAAGAGTTAATGGCAAATCATGGCAAAATATGTGAAATCATATATTATGGTGAGGAACAAATAATTATCAAATAAGAATTCCGGGCCAGACACGATGGCTCAGACCTGTAATGCCAGCACTTTGGGAGGCTGAGGTGGGCAGATCTCTTGAGCTCAAGAGTTTGATACTACCCTGGGCAATATGGAAAAACTCATCCCTACAAAAAGTTCAAAAATTAGCTGGGTGTGGTGGCCGTGCCTGTAGTCCCAGCTACTCAGAAGGCTGAGATGTGGAGAATCACTTGAGCTGAGGAGGTTGAGGCTGCAGTAAGCCAAGGTCACGCCACTGCACTCCAGTCTGGGTGATACAGCGAGACTCTGCCTCAAATGGCTCACGCCTGTAATCCCAGCACTTTGGGAGGCCGAGGCGGGCGGATCACGAGGTCAGGATAAGGAGACCATCCTAGTGAACACAGTGAAAGCCTGGCTATACTAAAAATACAACAAAATTAGCCGGGCCTGGTGGCAGGCGCCTGTAGTATCAGCCACTCGGGAGGCTGAGGCAGGAGAATGGCGTGAACCCGGAAGGCGGAGCTTGCAGAGAGCAGAGATTGCGCCACTGCACTCACTCCAGCCTGGGCAACAGAGCAAGACTCTGTCTCAAAAAAAAAACAAAAAATCCAGACACACCCAAATTATTCTTTAAGAAAGATACATTTATGAAAAATATGTTCATAAAGATACATTAATTAAAAAATTATTAAATGTATAGCACAATTTGTTCATGTTGAAAGAACAAAAGGATATGCTTCTACAAATAGAAAGAAATTATACCAATGGACCCAGAAGGAACAGTGAATTGCAAGAAGCGATGATCAGCAAGAAACTGATAAAATGTGATAATTTAAAATTAGGTATGTAGTGCAAATATTAATAGAAAAATGACTACTTTGCAGTGGAGGGGGTAGTTAAAATGAGGTGAAACTCATTAAAAATAATGAGGAAGTTGAATGTCAAAAATTTGGGGCTAAGTGGTCTAAGATCCTAGCACTCTTCAGAAGGACAATAGAGCGAATTATTATATAGTTGCTTTCATCCAATTATCCAATTTTGCTGGTTGTGTATGTAAACATTTAAAATAAATCACTCAAAGAAGAGCAAGAGATTTCATAACTTTTAAACTAGCACAAAGTAAAATGATAAAAAGGAACTCAATTATATCAAAACTCACAATTGATGAAACAGAAAAAAAAAAAAGAGAGAGAGAGAGATAGATAATCTTAGATTGAAAAAAAAAAAAAAAACCCTTAAGAGTTCTTCAGAGCTGCACCTAAAATATAATACAAATTGAGTTAGAAATTAAAAAAAGAAAAAAAAAAAAAGTGGGAAAAGCTTACCTGGCAAATACTGATCAAAAGGAAAGCAGTTATGGCAATATTCACATCACACAAAAATCCCCAAATCATGGAAGGAGAGAGCCAGAAATGTATTCAGTTGATTCAGGGGTTGTTGCCTTAAGCATGCCTATTCAAACAACCTCTCTAAAGTACTTTCCTTTTCTATTATTATTTTTATTTTTATTTTTATTTTTATTTTTATTTTTATTTTTATTTACTTATTTATTTTTTTGAGATGGAGTCTCACTCTGTCGCCCAGGCTGGAGTGCAGTGGCCGGATCTCAGCTCACTGCAAGCTCAGCCTCCCGAGTTCACGCCATTCTCCTGCCTCAGCCTCCCGAGTAGCTGGGACTACAGGCGCCCGCCACCTCGCCCGGCTAGTTTTTTGTGTTTTTTAGTAGAGACGGGTTTTCACTGTGTTAGCCAGGATGGTCTCTATCTCCTGACCTTGTGATCCGCCCGTCTCAGCCTCCCAAAGTGCTGGGATTACAGGCTTGAGCCTCTGTGCCCGGCCTCCTTTTCTATTCTATAGTCATCATTGTTTTCATGCCCCAATATTCCTAAGCCTCTTCTTTGTATTGTTACTTTCCTCCACCGAAATTCAAATCTTTGTTATTTATTACAATTTCACATTTTTCAATATGCAAATGTTAAAACAATTTTAACAATTTTAAAATATTAACAATAACCATACCGAAAACAAAAAGTTTCCTTCAGGATCAATGTTGCTAAAATATAGCTTTAAATGCTATGTCCTTTCCTTAAGAATTTGAGTATGTCTTAGAATAGTAAGCCTTGAGCTTTAAAGGAGATGAATACATTAGTTGGCCATATAAGCATCAACTCGTCAGCAAATGTGGCTTTCTAACAAATAAATACATAAAAGACCTTTTGCTTGTATTGAATTCAGTCTCTTTTGGCGACCATTAATCTTGTAAATATTAATTAGATTCCATCCTTCATTTAACCATCAAGAAGTTCAGAACCAAATGTGAGGTATGCTTTTTACAATTGTACAAAATATTTTAGGATACACATTTTGCATAATAATCCTCTCATTGTTTTATTTTATATCTTTTTTAATATTTTTGTGTGTGATTTAAATAAAAATAGTTTTCTTCTCTCCATTCATTCTTTTAAAAATACAGTTTATTTCACATTTAATTCAGTGACATTTTTCAAGATTGGGATGAATAGATTTAAAAAACTGAAAAAAATGAGGCAACTTCTATTCAAATTGATTTTTCCAGTAATTTTTTGGAACAGTGTTTTAATAATTAAAAATGAAAATCTAAAAGAAAGATGTATACAAACACAAATGTCAGTGAATAAAGGTAGAAGTAGTTATGTAATTCATTTAGAATGAAGTTGTCAAGCATTAAAATTTATTGGCATTATGTAGCTTCTACTATTATATATGCAAATGTGTAACTTTCCTCACATGAGATGAAAAAAAGTTGTATATGTAAAATTCAGTTTGCCTTTACTTCCTGGGTATTATATTTTATCATCAAAATTTTGTATTGTGGCACATATATCTGCCACTATTATAGCAAACACATAAGCAAATATACCCTTCTCTTGAATTTCAGTTGTAACTTAAAGTATATTTAGGTGATGAGATAGCTCTTTAGCACTTGGGGAAAAAAATCAAGAAAACTAAGACTAAGTTGGACAGTTATCATCATTTAAAAGCAGATGAATAGTAAAACTCAGAGTTTAGTGGCAATTTTGGAAAAATCATATCACAAAATAATGCAATCAGTACATAGCCACCATCCATTTGCTAAAATGCTTCTTTAACTTTACTTGTGTGCTTTCACAAAAAATGAAATGACCAGTAACTTTAACATGATTTTAAAATGGTTTCAATAGTTTAACAATAAAGCATTAAACATGTTTTTGTTGTTCTGATAGCAATTTCTTTCACTGTAACTCTATGCTGTAAAGCTATAGGAAGAAGTGGTTTTCTTGGGAATTTTTTAAACTTGCCAGATGCTATGATGAAAGGCTATGCAAGTGAACAGCATAGAAAGTAGAGCTGATACTTGACAGTTAATTAGACTTTTGACAGCCAGTTTTGTGGTATTAAAAGTGATTAAACACAGTGAGGCTTTGGATTGACTTTCCTAGTTTCAAACCTTAACGTTACTTCCGTTGTATAAAATCCATCTACTCTAACTCTGCTCTCCCCATTGTACATATGAAATGCAGAAGGCTACCTATTAGCAGATTTTGATGCATTGCAGGCTTAATTTATTTTGTAATAAATAAATATCAAAATAAGCAATAGCTACTACATTGACAAATCAAAGCTAGTGAAAAATCTAAATGCTGTTACAAGGCAGAAATTTATTCTACTATTGCTCTACTCTAGATAAAGGATTGAGGAAGATTTTAAAATACCATTATCTTCGGTTCTCTACCATTTGTTTTCGTTGTCAATATATCATAATGTCTTCCAAATTTCTTAATAAAATAAATGCTAATAGGATTTCTTTTATAAAATTGGTGCCTTTCAGAATATTGATCACTGTATGTGTTAAATACAGTGAATATTAGTATAAACAATATTTATAACATTATTATATTATAAAATATTATAAAATATTATTTTTACTGGTTTCCTTTTTGCAATCCATTACATGATATATAATGAAGATGAAGATACTGAATTCCCATCCTAAGAATTTATATTTGGGATTGCCTTTCCGGTGTTAGAACTGAATGTATCTATGATTTGCTTAACACTAAAAGGCTGTCTCAAATAGAATCATAAAAGAAAGCCCCTACTAATTGGCAATTCTGGCTTTGGCTTGATAAAATAATGTTTATCTGTAATTCCTTGATGATGTCCCCTAACCATCCTAAACCTAATGTTTTCATTTGTAAATTGAAAAAAAAAGTGGCTATTAATTGTAAAATGTAAAATAAAATATCCTATAATTGTGTGATTTAACTGGTCTGGGAGGTAGTACATAAACACATAAGAAATATATTTAAAAATTCACATTGAGTTGAAAAGATGTGTATGTAACTTTGAATGAATGTGTGTTAGGTGCCTAGAGTATTTACAGGCACAAAGAAAGCATTACATTTGGCTATTATCATTTGTCTTTTGGTTGATTGGCTATGAAATCCCTATAAAATCTCTTGTAACATGCCCTGCACTCCTGGAGGATCTCTGCCCCACTTTGAGTAACAATCTGCCTTTCTCAGCCCTCTACTAGGACACAGAATTTCCTCCATGCAATAAAATCCTTTTGAGTCTAAACTCACCACTTCCCTAAATAAATTCTACTTTTTCTTGAGTGTTTTTTTTTTTTTTTTTTTTTTTTCTTTCTGGTCTATTTTAAGTAAACATAACAATTTTCACGTAAACTCTTTTTAAAGAATAATGAAACTAAGCCTTAAAACAGACTGGGCAAGATGGCTCATGCTTGCAATCCCAGTACTTTGGGGGGAAGAGGCAGGAGGATTGCTTGAGGCCTGGAATTCAAGACTAGCCTGGGCAACAAAGTGAGACTCCATATCATCAAAAAATGAAATAAAATAAAAATCTAGCTGATCGTGGTGACATACACCTGTAGCCTCAGCTACTCACGAGGTTAAGGCAGGAGGATTACTTGAGCCCAGAAGTTCGAGGGTGCAGTAAGCTATGATCATGCCACTATACTCCAGCCTGGGTAACAGAGAGATACCTTGTTTTTAATTTTTTTAAAGACTGAAACAAAGGTTTTAAGTACAGATATGTCTTCTCTAAAAGCTGTGTCAAACATTGCCATCAAAATAGCTAACACACACATGCATACACACACTCACACACACACACACACACACCCATACACACATATACAAATGGTCAGGGTGGGGCTGGGCTGGCACTGAGGATGGAGATGATGATAGAAATGTTCTTAACTCAGGTATCTGCATTCACAAAAATGTATAAAACTACACTTAAAATTACTTCATTTTATTTTAGTAAATTATACCTCAATGAAAAAGAAAATTACTCTTTTATCTAATATATTATTATTTTAAAAAATATTTTGTAATATAAGAATATTAAAAGCCTTTTAAATCAACCATTTCAGGGCAGCAAAACATGCAATCAGAAATAAAACATCAAAAATTCCACATTAAAGTTTACATTTATAATTCAGTTCTTCCCCATTCATGGAGGGTGCTCCTCTAGAAGGTACATACTGCTCCCTATAGATAGATAAAACTAATTTAAAAAAACCAAGTATGACTTGAAAGAAGACACAGAACTGCATCTCATTTTCCCAAAAATTCAAATACTGTTGGCAATATTTATAAAAGACTTGGATTTCACTACTGGAATCTAAACACCCTAAAAATGAAAAGAGGCTTTATATATGCCCAGACTTCTAAAACTGAGACTATTTTGTAAAACCAATAATAACACTGGCTAAAGTAACAAGTTAATAGACTTTAAACCTAAGAATTATCTTTAATTTTGCATAGAAATTTTTAGAACCTAGTTTACAAATTAAAGCTTTGTAAATGTTTTTCAAATAATTTCTTCTTCCAGGAGATTGATGTTGCTTAAATAGAACTGCAATTGCAACAATAATAAACTATTTTAGCTAAGCAGTGTTAACAAACAACCTGGCAGGTAAGTGAGGGGTATGGATCTTTCTTAGTCTTCAGTTTGTCATTTCCAATTAATATCACTGCTTACAAAAAACAATCCACTATAAAATAATGATCTGACTGTTGTTAAATGTAACTTTCATTGACTGCCACCTCCTTAGGTGTGATTAGATTAAAACCCAGAAGTTATCCAAGTAATTGCATCAAATGATAGAGTGGTTTCTGAAACTCATAGACCTTTCAGTAACCTTATTTTGTTAGACATGCTAATCTGTAGTTCATCCTGGTGCAAATGAAAATTCCTAATTTTTATTTACTAAAGATCTGCATCTTTAACATTGGTCTACCAGATTAATAGTTTGCTATATCTGGTGAGCTAATATGCCAAAGTGCCTAATTTAAAAATCTAGACACTGGGAGTTTTTTGTCAAAAAAACTATTTATCCAAATATTCGAAATATCAAAAAGTATTTATATTCACTTTCTTCGGGTTGTAAATTGACAATTCAACAGGATCCAATTAGGCCTGACTGAATCATTATAGCAGAATCCAATTTTTGAAACTGACAGGAAAGCCTATGGAATTATAATATGTGACTTGATGATATGAAAAATAATGGAAGCAACACAAATGGTGAAACAGTTAAGTCTGTAGGTAGTTTTTGATACTAAATATTAGAAATTTATTTTTTCTGATTAAGCCATTAGAAAACAAAAAGAACATATTTTTAAAAAACATAGACAACAATGAATCTGAAACATGAGATTCTAAAATATTTCAGGACTGATCAATAGTAAAAAAGGGTAAACAGGATAAAATGCTGCTATATATTTTTGTTCAACTTTAAAACTTAGATAAAATGTTTGGAAAATTGTAAATTTGCATTGCACAATTAACTTTTAGAATGTAAAAACTTCACTCTATTGCATATCATTTCCCCATGAAGAAACCTGGATATGTCACTGAGAGATGCAAAAGGAACCCAGAAAATATTTTTTTTTTTTTTTTTTTTTTTAATTGGTCTTTCTCTGTGGCCAGGCTGGAGTGCAGTGGCGCGATCTCAGCTCATTGTAACCTTCGCCTCCTGGGTTCAAGGGATTCTCCTGACTCAGTCTCCTGAGTAGCTGGGATTACAGGCACCTACCACCACGCCAGGCTAATTTTTTGCATTTTTACTAGAGACAGGGTTTCACCACGTTGGCCAGGCTGATATTGAACTCCTGACCTCAGCTGATTCACCTGCCTTGGCCTCTCAAAATGCTGAGATTACAGGTGTGAGCCACCGCTGAACTTGCAATTTAATTACTTTGAGAAACAAAGCTTTGGAAAAGTGTTTCCCGAATTTCTAACCACACCATTGCTGTCCCTACTTAAGCTATCAAGAGTAAGCCTGAAAGACCAAGATCTTAGGATTATTCTGTGGAATGGTATGGATCTCTATTAGGCTAGGGTGTAGTAAAGACAAGATTTGAAACATGCGAAGAATGTAAGAGCTTTCCCATATTTTCTATCTTGGAATAAATGAGGGGAAAAATGGAGAATGAACAAAGGCAGATGACAAAGTAATTGAACCCGAGTTCCTATTTCCCTTTCCTTGGGCTTCAACTCAACTTTTGGGCAATGCTCAGAAGAGTGAGAGTAAAACTCCAAACAGTGGGGCAGGGGATCATTTGACACCCCTGTGTTACTGTTATTGTTTGTACAGTAACACAGAGGCCATCACACAAACCGTCCTGGGAGAATCTCAGACAGGAATGTATCTTAATAACCTCGGGACAAGAGCTGCTCAGTCAAAGGGAAATCTTTGTTTGCACTTTTTAGGCTACCTCAGTTCCTACCCAGCATAGTCACTAATTCAAGAGCCCGTAGGGCTTGGCATGAGACCCATTCTCCAGAGTGAAGTGACCTTGTCTCCAGAGTGGAGTAGAGCCACTGGATAGATAGAGGCCATGATAGATAATTTGCAGTCTGTACTCAGCAGGGCTAAGTCTCCCCTTCACCAGCCATGTGCACCTTACACCCGGACAGACACTATCTTGGAAAGAGGAAAAGTGAATGAGGGGACAGTTGAGAGATTTAACACCCAATGCAGATACCTGAGTTAAGAACATTTCTCTTACCATCTCCATCCTCACTGCCAGCCCAGCCCCACCCTGACCATTTGTGTGTGTGTGTATGTGTGTGTGTGAGTGTGTGTATGCATGTGTGTTAGCTATTTTGATAGAAATGTTTGACACAGCTTTCAGAGAAAACATATCTGTACTTAAAACCTTTGTTTCAGTCTTTAAAAAAATTAAAAACAGTATATTGATTAAAACGCAATATTGGGTGATATTGATTAAAAACACCCAGTATTGATTAGATTGAATTATTTTATTCAGTTATTATCTAATTGTTAAATTAGAGTAAATAAAAAATCATATTGTACTTTTTTTTCTCACGAAGGGACTTATTAAGAGAATTTTCTCTTTTAGGGACTTGCGAAGAAACCAAATACTATAAGTAAAAATATTCTATTTTTTCACATATTCAAGTTCAGCTTTTTATGCTGATATATAGTTATAACTTGTCTAATAAATGATCTTGATTGAGTACAAGTACTAATAAAAAACAATCTAATTCTCAGAAAGTATTTGCAGTGTTCAATCTTCTCCTGATGAGTATTGCTTCTTACACCTACTATTTCTCCTTGCACCTAATATTTCCTTTTCTCACATAAAATCTCAGGCAGTATTTTTAGTCACCTTTACATAATGAAATGTCCAGCCTGGTTTAATCATTATATATTTTAGAATGTCTCCATATTACATTCACTCTCCAGCTAGGGTCCTACTTTAGTTTTGGAATTCTGGAGTGGGATGAAGAAAATCCTTGTCTTCTTCCCATACCCTCCACTCACTAAATATGGCTTGTGATTCTATAGCCATTAGCCCAAAATAAAAGTGGAAAAGAACACAGGCCCTGCTGGCATCTGTGCACTCAATGATCACTGCTCATTGGTCATTGTCGGTTCTTCCTCTTCTGGCATGCTGCTTTGGTTTCTTTGGAGATTCTCCTTTAGAGGATGTCTGACTATATCTTCTCGATAGGTCATTTCTCCCCTCTGGCTAGTCAATTTTTACTACTGAGCAGCCTGTGAGAATCCAGTATACTATTATCTATCCTTCAGTTGGAATCCCACCTTTCCTTCAGGTGGTCCGTTTGGTCCTTTTGGAATAACTTCATGTTGGCTTCTATCAGCAGAGTATGCAGCAAATGGAAGTAATAACCCTATCTTTGAAGGAAGTTATTTTCTTTCTCAGTGAAGCCACCTCAGTTTTGCTCTGCTGCAAAGAGAAGTAGCAATTTCCACTGATTTTGATCGTTAAAATATCCAGACCAGAATTACCACTAGTTCTCAAGTCCCTCAAGATCAATGGGACACAAGTCTCTCCAAGTGAGCATGATGAAGTCATTTGAAACAATAAAAAATCAGCTGTTTCCCTTTCCCAAGAGGCAGTGGATGCACACAGCACATCACCAACTCTTTATAAGGGAATATCAACCCTCCCTCTGATCAGTCTTCAATTTCTCTTTTAAAACTCAGAGCTGAGGTTCACAAAACCAGCTTCACAATCTCTGCACTATTCAACTAAGTGGTCTAGCATTTTGAGTTAAGCTTTCAAATCTCTGTGTCTTTGGCACCCATTTTATTGTTTGTGGCCTTTGAGGCTTCTACTGAGACTTCTAAACCACAGAATAATTTAACCTAATCTGGCCGAATAGGAACAGCTCCAGTCTCCAACTCCCAGCACGAGCGACACAGAAGACCGGTGATTTCTGCATTTTCAACTGAGGTACTGGGGTCATCTCACTAGGGAGTGCCGGACAATCGGTGCTGGTCAGCTGCTGCAGCCTGATCAGCGAGAGCTGAAGCAGGGCGAGGCATCGCCTCACCTGGAAGCGCAAGGGGGAAGGGGATCCGTTTTCCTAGCCAGGGGAACTGAGACACACAACACCTGGAAAATCGGGTAACTCCCACCCCAATACTGCGCTGTAAGCATACAGGCACACCAGGAGAATATATCCCACACCTGGCCGGGAGGGTCCCACGCCCACGAAGCCTCCCTCACTGCTAACACAGCAGTCTGCCGCGATCTATCCGCAAGGCAGCAGCGAGGCTGGGGGAGGGGCGCCCGCCATTGCTGAGGCTTAAGTAGGTAAACAAAGCCGCTGGGAAGCTCGAACTGGGTGGAGCTCACAGCAGCTCAAGGAAGCCTGCCTGTCTCTGTAGTCTCCACCTCTGGGGACAGCGCACAGCTGAAGACCAACAGGGGAAGCAGCGGGAGCCGGTGCAGACGCGAACGACTCTGTCTGACAGCTTTGGGGAGAGCCTTGGATCTCCCAACGCGGAGGTTGAGATCTGAGAACGGACAGACTGCCTGCTCAGGTGTGTCCCTGACCCCTGAGTAGCCTAGCTGGGAGAAATCCCCCACTAGGGGCAGTCTGACACCCCACACCTCACAGGGTGGAGTACACCCCTGAGAGGAAACTTCCAAAGGAAGAATCAGACAGGTACACTCGCTGTCCAGCAATATTCTATCTTCGGCAACCTCTGCTGCTGATACCCAGGCAAACAGGGTCTGGAGTGGACCTCAAGCAATCTCCAACAGACCAACAGACAGTCCTTCTGAATGTCAGAAGGAAAACTATCAAACAGGAAGGACACCTATACCAAAACCCCATCAGTACGTCACCACCATCAAAGACCAGAGAAAGATAAAACCACAAAGATTGGGAAGAAGCAGGGCAGAAAAGCTGGAAATTCAAAAAATAAGAGCGCATCTCCCCCTGCAAAGGAGTGCAGCCCATCGCCAGCAAGGGATCAAAGCTGGTCAGAGAATGACTTGGACGAGAGGAGAGAAGAAGGCTTCAGTCCATCAAACTTATCAGAGCTAAAGGAGGAATTACGTACCCAGCGCAAAGAAACTAAAAATCTTGAAAAAAGAGTGGAAGAATTGACAGCTAGACTAATTAATGCAGAGAAGATCATAAACGAAATGACAGAGATGAAAACCATGACACGAGAAATACGTGACAAATGCACAAGCTTCAGTAACCGACTCGATCAACTGGAAGAAAGAGTATCAGCGATTGAAGATCAAATGAATGAAATGAAGCGAGAAGAGAAACCAAAAGAAAAAAGAAGAAAAAGAAATGAGCAAAGCCTGCAAGAAGTATGGGATTATGTAAAAAGACCAAATCTACGTCTGATTGGGGTGCCTGAAAGTGAGGGGGAAAATGGAACCAAGTTGGAAAACACTCTTCAGGATATCATCCAGGAGAACTTCCCCAACCTAGTAGGGCAGGCCAACATTCAAATTCAGGAAATACAGAGAACGCCACAAAGATACTCCTCCAGAAGAGCAACTCCAAGACACATAATTGCCAGATTCACCAAAGTTGAAATGAAGGAAAAAATCTTAAGGGCAGCCAGAGAGAAAAGTCGGGTTACCCACAAAGGGAAGCCCATCAGACTAACAGCAGATCTCTCGGCAGAAACTCTACAAGCCAGAAGAGAGTGGGGGCCAATATTCAACGTTCTTAAAGAAAAGTATTTTAAACCCAGAATTTCATATCCAGCCAAACTAAGTTTCGTAAGTGAAGGAGAAATAAAATCCTTTACAGATAAGCAAATGCTTAGAGATTTTGTCACCACCAGGCCTGCCTTACAAGAGACCCTGAAGGAAGCCCTAAACATGGAAAGGAACAACCGGTACCAGCCATCGCAAAAACATGCCAAATTGTAAAGACCATCGAGGCTAGGAAGAAACTGCATCAACTAACGAGCAAAATAACCAGTTAATATCATAATGGCAGGATCAAGTTCACACATAACAATATTAACCTTAAATGTTAATGGACTAAATGCTCCAATTAAAAGACACAGACTGGCAAACTGGATAAAGAGTCAAGACCCATCAGTCTGCTGTATTCAGGAGACCCATCTCACATGCAGAGACATACATAGGCTCAAAATAAAGGGATGGAGGAAGATCTACCAAGCAAATGGAGAACAAAAAAAGCAGGGGTTGCAATCCTAGTCTCTGATAAAACAGACTTTAAACCATCAAAGATCAAAAGAGACAAAGAAGGCCATTACATAATGGTAAAGGGATCAATTCAACAGGAAGAGCTAACTCTCCTAAATATATATGCACCCAATACAGGAGCACCCAGATTCATAAAGCAAGTCCTTAGAGACTTACAAAGAGACTTAGACTCCCATACAATAATAATGGGAGACTTCAACACTCCGCTGTCAACATTAGACAGATCAACGAGACAGAAAGTTAACAAGGATATCCAGGAATTGAACTCATCTCTGCACCAAGCAGACCTAATAGACATCTATAGAACTCTCCACCCCAAATCAACAGAATATACATTCTTCTCAGCACCACATCGCACTTATTCCAAAATTGACCACATAATTGGAAGTAAAGCACTCCTCAGCAAATGTAAAAGAACAGAAATTATAACAAACTGTCTCTCAGACCACAGTGCAATCAAACTAGAACTCAGGACTAAGAAACTCAATCAAAACCGCTCAACTATATGGAAACTGAACAACCTGCTCCTGAATGACTACTGGGTACATAATGAAATGAAGGCAGAAATAAAGATGTTCTTTGAAACCAATGAGAACAAAGATACAACATACCAGAATCTCTGGGACACATTTAAAGCAGTGTGTAGAGGGAAATTTATAGCACTAAATGCCCACAAGAGAAAGCAGGAAAGATCTAAAATTGACACTCTAACATCACAATGAAAAGAACTAGAGAGGCAAGAGCAAACACATTCAAAAGCTAGCAGAAGGCAAGAAATAACTAAGATCAGAGCCGAACTGAAGGAGATAGAGACACAAAAAACCCTCCAAAAAATCAATGAATCCAGGAGTTGGTTTTTTGAAAAGATCAACAAAATTGACAGATCGCTAGCAAGGCTAATAAAGAAGAAAAGAGAGAGGAATCAAATAGATGCAATAAAAAATGATAAAGGGGATATCACCACTGACCCCACAGAAATACAAACTACCATCAGAGAATACTATAAACGCCTCTACGCAAATCAACTAGAAAATCTAGAAGAAATGGATAATTTCCTGGACACTTACACTCTCCCAAGGCTAAACCAGGAAGAAGTTGAATCCCTGAACAGACCAATAGCAGGCTCTGAAATTGAGGCAACAATTAATAGCCTACCCACCAAAAAAAGTCCAGGACCAGATGGATTCACAGCTGAATTCTACCAGAGGTACAAGGAGGAGCTGGTACCATTCCTTCTGAAACTATTCCAATCAATAGAAAAAGAGGGAATCCTCCCTAACTCATTTTATGAGGCCAACATCATCCTGATACCAAAGCCTGGCAGAGACACAACAAAAAAAGAGAATTTTAGACCAATATCCCTGATGAACATCGATGCAAAAATTCTCAATAAAATACTGGCAAACCGGATTCAGCAGCACATCAAAAAGCTTATCCATCATGATCAAGTGGGCTTCATCCCTGGGATGCAAGGCTGGTTCAACATTCGCAAATCAATAAACGTAATCCAGCATATAAACAGAACCAAAGACAAGAACCACATGATTGTCTCAATAGATGCAGAAAAGGCTTTTGACAAAATTCAACAGCCCTTCATGCTAAAAACGCTCAATAAATTCGGTATTGATGGAACGTACCTCAAAATAATAAGAACTATTTATGACAAACCCACAGCTAATATCATACGGAATGGGCAAAAACTGGAAAAATTCCCTTTGAAAACTGGCACAAGACAGGGATGCCCTCTCTCACCACTCCTATTCAACATAGTGTTGGAAGTTCTGGCTAGGGCAATCAGGCAAGAGAAAGAAATCAAGGGTATCCAGTTAGGAAAAGAAGAAGTCAAATTGTCCCTGTTTGCAGATGTCATGATTGTATATTTAGAAAACCCCATCGTCTCAGCCCAAAATCTCCTTAAGCTGATAAGCAACTTCAGCAAAGTCTCAGGATACAAAATTAATGTGCAAAAATCACAAGCATTCTTATACACCAGTAACAGACAAGCAGAGAGCCAAATCAGGAATGAACTTCCATTCACAATTGTTTCAAAGAGAATAAAATACCTAGGAATCCAGCTTACAAGGGATGTAAAGGACCTCTTCAAGGAGAACTACAAACCACTGCTCAGTGAAATAAAAGAGGACACAAACAAATGGAAGAACATACCATGCTCATGGATAGGAAGAATCAATATCGTGAAAATGGCCATACTCCCCAAGGTTATTTATACATTCAATGCCATCCCCATCAAGCTACCAATGAGTTTCTTCACAGAATTGGAAAAAACTGCTTTAAAGTTCATATGGAACCAAAAAAGAGCCCGCATTGCCAAGACAATCCTAAGTCAAAAGGACAAAGCTGGAGGCGTCACGCTACCTGACTTCAAACTATACTACAAGGCTACAGTAACCAAAACAGCATGGTACTGGTACCAAAACAGAGATATAGACCAATGGAACAGAACAGAGTCCTCAGAAATAATACCGCACATCTACAGCCATCTGATCTTTGACAAACCTGAGAGAAACAAGAAATGGGGAAAGGATTCCCTATTTAATAAATGGTGCTGGGAAAATCGGCTAGCCATAAGTAGAAAGCTGAAACTGGATCCTTTCCTTACCCCTTATACGAAGATTAATTCAAGATGGATTAGAGACTTAAATGTTAGACCTAATACCATAAAAACCCTAGAAGAAAATCTAGGTAGTACCATTCAGGACATAGGCATGGGCAAGGACTTCATGTCTAAAACACCAAAAGCAACGGCAGTAAAAGCAAAAATTGACAAATGGGATCTAATTAAACTAAAGAGCTTTTGCACAGCAAAAGAAACTACCATCAGAGTGAACAGGCAACCTACAGAATGGGAGAAAATTTTTGCAACTTACTCATCTGACAAAGGGCTAATATCCAGAATCTACAAAGAACTCAAACAAATATACGAGAAAAAAACAAACAACCCCATGAAAAAGTGGGGAAAGGATATCAACAGACATTTCTCAAAAGAAGATATTCATACAGCCAACAGACACATGAAAAAATGCTCATCATCACTCGCCATCAGAGAAATGCAAATCAAAACCACAATGAGACCATCTCACACCAGTTAGAATGGCAATCATTAAGAAGTCAGGAAACAACAGGTGTTGGAGAGGATGTGGAGAAATAGGAACACTTTTACACTGTTGGTGGGATTGTAAACTAGTTCAACCATTATGGAAAACAGTATGGCAATTCCTCAAGGATCTAGAACTAGACGTACCATATGACCCAGCCATCCCACTACTGGGTATATACCCAAAGGATTATAAATCATTCTACTACAAAGACACATGCACACGTATGTTTATTGCGGCACTATTCACAATAGCAAAGACTTGGAATCAACCCAAATGTCCATCTGTGACAGACTGGATTAAGAAATTGTGGCACATATACACCATGGAATACTATGCAGCCATAAAAAAGGATGAGTTTGCGTCCTTTGTAGGGACATGGATGCAGCTGGAAACCATCATTCTTAGCAAACTATCACAAGAAGAGAAAACCAAACACCGCATGTTCTCACTCATAGGTGGGAACTGAACAATGAGATCACTTGGACTCGGGAAGGGGAACATCACGCACTGGGGCCTATCATGGGGAGGGGGGAGGGGGGAGGAGGGAGGGATTGCATTGGGGAGTTATACATGATATAAATGATGAATTGATGGGTGCTGACGAGTTGATGGGTGCAGCACACCAACATGGCATAAGTATACATATGTAACAAACCTGCACGTTATGCACATGTATCCTAGAACTTAAAGTATAAAAAAAAAAAAAAAAAAAAAAAAAAAAAAAAAAAAAAAAAAAAAAAAAAAATTTAACCTAATCTGTCCTATAATTCAAAATAAAAGGCTAAATTTTTCTAAAAAGCTTTAGGGTTGTGGTAAATGATGCAAACTTATTGTTTCTATATTTTTCCACTTATGTATGATACATAAATATATATACATATAGTTAAATACATGTTAGAGACACATAGAGTTATAATCATATATCATTTATAATGTTAAATATACAAAAAATATAGTATACAATATATACATATATTTCATATTTTGTTACTTGTTTTATATATACTACAACATACACAAGTTAAAATGCAAATTTTAAATTATTTGCATTTAGTTTTTTATCCTAAATTTTTAAATATAAAAGTAGTAAGCAATAAATTATATATTCTTCAATTTTGTACCTGTACACATTAAAGGTATTTATTTACAGAAAATTAAATTGTGTGTGAGGGAATACTGAGCATTCTCCAAATGTCATTTTTTCTTCTCCTGAACATTTCATTTTCTGACCTTCTTTTCTAAAGAATTATAACCATGTGACTGAATTCTATTTCATAGAACATAAATAAGAGCAAGTGTACCAATTTTAGACTCATCCCATAATTATCTCTCCTTCACCACACTCTGGGATATATTTCCACTTCAGCTGAGATGGTGCTCTCCAAGGCACTGGAAAGTCAGGTACTGAAGAGGGAAAAGCTGCATTTGCATGGGTTGCTATGAGTGACTGGAGCACAGCTCCCCCTGAATTTGGAAATACTATTGGATGTTACAGAAGTGAAACTTTAATTGAAATGAGAGAACTTTGGGACCTTTTGTTGCAGTAGCCTAATAAATCTCACTGAGGCAGATATTGCTATCTTGCAGCAGAGTGCCTACATAAAAGAAATCTAAAATGTGTGCATTGCCTTACTGGTCAGGTAGCAGGTAGTATGAAAACAGACGCAGCAGTTTGGAAATATGGAAACCCATGTCATACAGTAATCCAACATTTTGTAAAATAGCCATATAACTTTTAAGGCAGATGCAGTGCGTATTTGGCCTCCAGGGGAAATTTCTAGAATAGCATTTGCAGTTTTCAAAGGGGGTAACTTTTCTTCAAAGTTCCTCTACTGCTTATAGATTGAATGTATCCCCTTAGAAGTTCATGTTGAAACTTAATCTGCATTTTGGCATATTAAAAGATGGAGTCTTGGCCGGGCGCGGTGGCTCAAGCCTGTAATCCCAGCACTTTGGGAGGCCGAGACGGGCAGAACACGAGGTCAGGAGATGTGGACCATCCTGGCTAACACGGTGAAACCCCGTCTCTACTAAAAAAATACAAAAAACTAGCCGGGCGAGGTGACCGGCGCCTGTAGTCCCAGCTGCACGGGAGGCTGAGGCAGGACAATGGCATAAACCTGGGAGGCGGAGCTTGCAGTGAGCTGAGATCAGGCCACTGCACTCCAGCCTGGGCGACAGAGCGAGACTCCATCTCAAAAAAAAAAAAAAAAAAAAAAAAAAAAAAAGATGGAGTCTTTGCATGGGGGTGCCGCCTTTTTGAATATAGTAGGGCTCTTAGGTAAAGGCTTTTGGGTGTGAGTTCACGCTCACTCTTCTGCCATGTGAGAACAATGTTCATACATCCCCCCTGTTCTTCCACCTTCTGCCATGTTGGGGCACTCACCAGATGCCAGTGCCCTGATCTTGTATTTCCCAGCCTCTAGATCTGTGAGAAATATGTATGTGTTCTTTATAAATTGCCCAGTTTGTGGTATTTTGTTATAGCAACACACAGACACATGAAAGAAGCATCATGTTTTTCCATAAAATAACCACATCCTTACTTCCCATTACAAAAAAAAAAAAAAAAAAAAAAAAGGCTCACCTCTAATAACCTCTAATACAAGCAAAACAACAATCAAAGCAGCATGTTTCAAAATTGTTGGGATAAAGTTGAAGAAGATGGGTGGAGTAAATTAAGACGCATCCGTTTCTTAGGGCCAGAACTAAAAGGTGGAAAAAGTGAATTCCAAATTCTAATTGGAAATATACTGTTAGATTCATTGAAGTACTGACTTTTCCTGAGAATGAAATTGAAGAAGCATTTGTTAAGTTGGGTTACCTATTGAAACTGATTGATAAAATATTATTATACTGTATCACTCATTAAATAAAAATTATAAGAATACTGGACCTTGAAAAAACTTAATCATCAAATAAAATGCTCAGACTTTTTAAAATCAAATGTTTCTTCCAAAGATATTTGCTATAGAAAAAACATAGCAAATATTAACACAAAATGGCTCATTAAATTTCTATTTAAGTCATCTTATATAATTTGTAAATCATATAAATCTTATAAACTTCAGAAATTTGGATGATTTTCTTTATTACTGTCATTTCTTACCAGTTAGTCCTGAAGGAAAAAAATTGTTAGGTAAAATAAATACATTAAAATCTGGTGATAGCCCACCCATCAGCTCTCTCACTGGAGATATATAAACAGTGACGGGTGACTGGCTCTTATTTCCTCCCAGTCACGTTCTCAAAAGTGGGTGTCAAAAGTTCTTATCTAGGGACTGTCGTAACTTAGGCAAGGAAGGCTAAACAGAGAAATGCCAGGGATCAGGAGAGTTCCCACATCCCTACCCCTCTCTCCGGTCGATTTCCCCAGATCAGACTGATAAAATTGGCACCAACTAACTTAAGGAAATTCCTAGACTTACAGTCACTGTCCTAGCAGGTTGCACAGGAGCCAGAATGACCCATATCGATACCAAAAAAGGTCAAAACGGCTACCACCAGGTGGCGCCAAACAGCAACCCAAATCAAGATAATTTTGGATGGCACAAATGCACCCACAGAGTTCTTAACTAGATATACAGACATGTCCAGATTGTTTTTTAATCTCTCAATAATAGAAAATGTACATTTTAAGTAAAGGTTTTTGGACCCAAATTCTCCTTCAGTGTGTATTAAACTTATATAATAATAATAATTGCAGTACCATAATACTACCTCTATAACTTAGTAATTCTTTTACTTGCCAGAGAACAGAAAATAAATCCTGCAAAGGTTCTGGGATTTGTCATATTGGTAAAGTTTCTAGGAGCTCTGTTAGTTTGGAGCACAGTGTGATACCCACACATCATTTGGATGTGCTGCTCCCATCCAGTATTGAATAACTCATAAAACTGTGTGCCTAGGTTGGGCGTGGAGCAAGCAAAAGACCTGTACCAGATCCACACTGAGATGCAAGCAGCCAGGCTATGCGAGCCTTATGACCCAAGACCCAGTAGGAGAAATATAATATAAATCTCTAAAATATTCACATGAGACACATTCCTCTTTTGCCATCAACTGTTCTGCAATTGAAAAATATTATCCATCTTGTCTCCAAAACCTGACCAGAGTAAACCAAGAAACTAGGCAGCCAAATTTGCCCATTATAAACTGAGTGATTTCTAACGTGTAGGAACATTCAATCATTAAAGAAAATGTATGTATATAAGAGCAGGGCCAAGAAGTTCTGGATAGGACAAATAAACTGAGCGAATGACTTAGATACCAACGGTGCTGAGCCAAATTGTTGTACCACTTTTCCCTCAACCCACAAGCAGGGCCTCAGATGGTGAAAAAGACACAATCAAAAGTATGGCCCAAGTTTATGGATAGGTCAGAAATGAATTCCATTGCATTATGGACCTCTTCAGAGGTAATCCTGAAATACAGTGATAAAGGCAAATCCTATTAGAGTATAGGGCAGCATATCCCATAATGTGCTGTAGGTGGGAGGCAACATGACTTAAATTACAAATATACCCTGAGTCATGGCCAGGATTGACATGCTGGCCAGCTGGTTAGGACATGGGAAGAACGAGACTAAATGATTGGGACAAGAAGTCAGTGAGAGAGATATGTGGATGATCCTCTAGGAATACACTCAGAGGAAGCAGATTTTTTTGTTCCATATAAATGTTACCCAGAGAGAGCTCTCAAATCTTTTATAATAGTCTGCTCTTTTTCTAGTCCCCAAGATCTTTCCTCCAGTCTTCCCAGTTTTTGTTCAAGAAGTTCATGTACACGATGACTATGGTGACATGTATAGAGACTATGCACATAATTTTTTTTTTTTTTTTTTTTTTTTGCTAAATGTTTTTTCACTTAGTCATTGCGAACTAATGGTCTTCCTCTCACAAGGTTTACCTGGATACTGACATTTGCCAAAACTGCCAAGAGCAGAGGTCATTGCTGAGGTCCCAATAAGGCACAATTCTTCATTTTGCATTTTGGAACGCAAAATGTATCTCCCTGGATTAACTTTTATGAACTCAGAAAAAAGCCTTATTGATAGCCATGGGTACCATGTCTGGCAGCGAGAGGATCCGCCTGGGTGCATTCCAGTACTCAAATGTCTAATAGTACTGGTCTATTGGATATTGCAACCATCAAATAAAGATACCATAATTATATCAATCCTATGGGAATTAAGATTTGGATCACCACACTGGGTTAAAAAAAGAAAAACTCAACAAGCAAATGTTGTTGGCAAAGAGTAAGGGGGTAATATATTTCTAAACTCGTTTTTATTTTTTTTTTGAGCAAATATTTCATTTCAGCTGGAAAATGTCAGGAAAAAGATTGTACAAATCAGTAATTAAAGAGAGTTGAGTAGAAGTTATACGCAAAAGTGTGACCAGGTTAAGGGATCCAAGAAAGGATGACGAAGTACCCAGGATCTAGCAACAGAGAAAATTGTCATCACTCCTAGGCCTGACAGGATACAGGGAACCCAGGCAATTCTTCCAGGCAAATTGTAACCATGGGAGAGAGATTTGCCATTAATAGCATCTTCGTAGGTGAGGCATGCAGACATGGAGTAGCAGGGAGAGAAAAGGGAGAAATATACTTTTTGACTTCTTTCTGCTTCTGTCCACCAATAACTTTGCAGAGGGCAAGATGTAAACAAAATATATCAACAAAAATATTCTTCAATTTCAATTTGAACAAATACATTAGGGTATGTGTCAATAATCCCTCAAATAAGATATTATGCAGTCCCAAAGACCTAAGAATAATACAATAGAATTTGGGGACTTGGGGGAAAGGGTGGGAGGTGGGCAAGGAATAAAAGACTACACATTGGCTGCAGTGTACACTGCTCACTGCTCGAGTGGTAGGTGCACCAAAATCTCACAAATCACCACTAAAGAACTTACTCATGTAACCAAACACTACCTGTACCCCAATAACCTATGGAAAATTTTAAAAAAAAAATAAAAATTTTTAAAAAGAGTCCTTTAAAAGTATTGTAGCTACTAATATTTTATTATTTGTGCCTCTTAAGTTATTGAAACTGTGCTTATCTTTCTATGGTAGAAATGTAAATTATCATTTTCTTAGATGTATACCATGTATCGTATAAAGCTATCTGGCTGGACTGGATCACTGAGGATAAGACGCAGCAGGAGAGCTGTATGGATAGTCCTCTAGAAATGGATGTGGTGTGAATAGATAATACATCTGAAAATATCTTTGTCCTTCTTGTCAAACTAGTTCTATCTTTTTCTGCTCATGTTCTTTGGCCACTCTCTGATCTTTGGCAGCTGTGGACATTTCTTTGGCTGCTGAATTTTTTTTTTTTTTTCTTAGAAAAAACTGCCCATCTCCAGATGGTTTCACCCTGATTTCAAGCCTGAAGTTCTCCCATTAAGCAGCAAGCCAAGCCTACCAAAGCTATTCATCAATGAAAGCAGCCATCATGAGGCTCTCTGAATGAAACAGGCAGTGTCTTAAACAAGTCGAAAGGATAAAAATACCCTATACCTATGGCCTTGAATAAAATAACATATATACAAGGCCTTTCTGAAGTTTAGTTTCATTACATTTTAATATGGATTTAACTTAGAAACAGTATGTATAACAATATTAACCCAATTAGAGACCCGTTTGATCAGGGGTTTCTCTTCCGGGTCAGGTACTTAGGGCTGTGAGAACCAAAAGCAGGATTACAGACAGTTTTAGCAACTGTCATTATCACCAAGAACTTCAAACCAAGAGTCTGTTATCCCAAATTAGTACAAACAAAATGCACCAGATATCACCCCCAAAGCATGTGTTTTTTAATTATAGTTATCTCTTTAATCATTCTTACATTTTAAAAACACTACATAACATAAATATAGTTATGCCTGGCTTAACAAATAGAGTGTACGTATACAACCTACATGGTATAGCCTACTACTCACCTAGGCCACATGGTAGAGCCTATTGCTCCTGGACTACAAACCTGTAGAGCATGGTACTGCACTGAACACTGTAGGCCCTTGTAATGCAATGGTAAGAATGTGTGCATCTAAACATATCTAAACATAGAAAAGGCAATTATGTCATGCTGCCATGTTACAATGGCTATGACATCACCAGATGACAGGAAATTTTCAGTTCCATTGTTTTCGTATGGAACCACCATCCTCTATGTGGTCTGTTGTTGACTGAAATATCATGTGGTACGTGACTATAAATCAATTAATGTTGAATACATGCCATGCAGAGCCCTATATAATAGTAATTGAATTATTAAATTTTAAATCAGCTCTTTCCTATTGCTTGAAGTCAAAATAATAAAGAACTGAAACATAAAAATTTCTACAAATTAATTGATAAAGTGAAAATAGCTTATGGCAATACACTATTTTACATCTAGATGTTGTATGCATTTTGAATATAATTCATCCTGTATGTTAAATTATTTTAATTTGAAAATTATATCACATTGTTTGCAAAGCAAGTTCTGGCATTTGAAGTTTTTTTTTTTTTTTTCCTTTTTCTCTCCTCAAGTGTCTGGCTTTTATTTTTGAACTCATGTATCTACCTTTCTAAAATGTGGCATTTTGAGGTGACTGAAGAGGATCAGAGAATACCTTATATGATATGGTTTGTGCAGAATTTTCTATCCTTCCCGCATATCATATAATTTTCTCCCTGAACTGTAATCAAATCATTAAATCCCCAAATCTTTTATTTCATGTTCTCTCTACCTGGAATTTGACCACCCCCTCACCTTGATAAATTCCTAATTTATCCTTGACATTTTTTGAAATGTCATTCTTCAGGGAAGTCTTTTCCAACTCCTTCAGACAGAAAAGATCAGGTTTTCTTCTAATATGACACCATGACACCCTGAAAAATTTCTTCATACAGTCTTCACAATTTAGAACATTATCTACTTGTTCTAAAATGTTTCTGATTAAATTGTGCCAAATTTCTGTTTCATGTTTGCACTTTTCATCCATTTTCTCATTAATTTTGTCAATGTTTACATGTTAAAGACTATGTTGTTTGGTCCATACATCCTCATCATACCTCATATTTTCTTGAGGAATCATTCCTTTGCTCACCAGGTAACGTCCCTTGTCTTGAATTTTGTTTTGGGATTTTCTTTGTACTATTTAATAGTATATATAATTAAGACTTCTATTATAAAATTTTTATATTGTTTTAGTTCTTTTGATTTAAAACATAGGGGTGGGGAAATCAACCCCCATGCAGTCAAAAATCCCTGTGTAACTGTTGAGTCTCCCAAAACTTAACTATTAACAGCTTACTGTTGATTGAAGCCTTACCATTAACAGTCCATTACACATAATTTGCATTATTTTCTATATTTTGACAATAAAGTATGCTAGAGAAAAATGTTTTTAAGAAAATCATAAGGAAGAGAAAATATATTTGTTATTCATTAAGTGGAAGTGAATCATCATGAAAATCTTTATTCTCACTGTCTTCAAGTTGAATAGGCTGAGGAGGAGGAGGAAGGGGGTCTTGCTGTCTCAGGGGTGGCACAGGTGGCAGAAAACACGTGTAGAGGACACACACAGTTCAACCCATGTTGTTGAAGAATCAGCTGTACCTGAAGTTTGGTTTTTGTTTCTTTCAATGTAACAGTTGGGTTGCATACATTTATATTTAATTGTGATCACCACATTTGAACTTCCTGTCCCCTTATTTTATGTTTTATTTACCATACTTCTTTTTTTCTCTTTGATATCTTCTGTTGGACTGGTAGTGCTCCTTGTTCTTCTGATTTTTAATTTTTTCTCAATGGAGTAAAAATTTGTATCATTTAAGAATAAGGGCAAGCAGGCCAGGCGCAGTGGCTCATGCCTGTAATCCCAGCACTTTGGGAGGCCGAGGCGGGCGGATCATGAGGTCAGGAGATCGAGACCATCTGGCTAACACGGTGAAACCCCGTCTCTACTAAAAAATACAAAAAAACTAGCCGGGCGAGGTGGCAGGCACCTGTAGTCCCAGCTACTCTGGAGGCTGAGGCAAGAGAATGGCATGAACCCGGGAGGCGGAGCTTGCAGTGAGCTGAGATCGCGCCACCGCACTTCAGCCTGGGTGACGAGCGAGACTCTGTCTCAAAAAAAAAAAAAAAAAAAAAAGAATAAGGGCAAGCTGAGGCAGGAGGATCACTTGAGGCCAGAGGTTCAAGACCAGCCAGAACAACAGAGTAAAACCCTGTCTTTACTTTTTTTTTTTTTTTTTAATTCCATGCTTGGTGGTGCATGCATAGCTACTTGAGAGACTGAGGCAAAAGGGTGACCTGAGCCCAGGAGATTGAGGCTGTAGGCTGTAGTGAGCTATGATCACAACACTGCACTCTAGCCTGGGTGACAAAAAGAATAATCCTACATGTGTACTATTGAAATGAAAAATAATAATGATTTAATAAAAATTGACGCTGTCTGGGCCAAGTATGGAGCTACAGACTTGAGGGTCCCTTATATTGTTGTTCTGCCATTCTTGGCACCAAGTTTGCTATTTGTGTCTATCATGATCTCTTGAGTTCCAGTTATGTATAATTTTCCAAAGTTACATATGACTTTCCCAAAAGCTTTCTACTTGGACTTAGTCATCTGGCCACACTTTGCTTCCAAGGAGATTGAAAAATTTCTTTATCTGTGGTAGCCAGGTGCCCAACAAAAATTTGACATTCTAATACTATTCAAAAAGGATGGGAACAATATACAGTTTCTGCCATGAATACTAGATCACAGATATCATTTTTAAGTGGTAACATATCACACTTCATAAACTAACTTAACTCTTTGTCTCTACTAACAAATCCTGAAGTTTTCATTGCCTATTCTCTCAAACAACGCTAGGATCTTAGCAATCTTTTTTCTTCAATGCTTATTTTAAGTTCTGGGGTACATGTGTAGGATGTGCAGGTTTGTTACACAGGTAAACGTGTGCCATGGTGGTTTGCTGCACAGATGGTTTGCATCACCTAGGTATTAAGTCCAGCAGCCATTAGCTATTCTTCCTGATGCTCTTCCTGCCCCCACAGACAGGACCCAGTGTGTGTTGTTAACCACCATGAATCCATGTATTCTCATCATGCAGCTCCCACTTATAAGTGAGAACATTTGGTGTTTGGTTTTCTGTTCCTGAGTTAGTTTGCTGAGGATAATGACTTCTAGCAATCATCAATCACACCAACTACTACTCACATCAAATTCACTATTGATTTTTAACATTTTGGCTGAAACATTTTGGGCTTATAAAATTAGTCTCTGGCCTTTTCAGAGTCATAATAAATTAAATTTACCATCTTGTGTTACCAATTTCTGATAATCTTACTAAATGTACCATTTTTTTTTTCATTTTACTCTATTCCCAGGTTTTATTTTATTCTTCTTTTAAAATATACCTTTCAGATGTTTTTTAGAAGGGGTCTAAGGGTGAAAATTATCTTTCTGTGTGTCTGTAATTACCATTATTTACATTTGCTTTCAGATTATAATTTAACTAAATATAGAATTGTAGATTGTAATTTACTTCCCTTCAATTTTAAAGATATGGGTCAATTTCCTCCCATATCTATTGTTAGCAGTAAGATACATACTGCAGGCATAATTGGCTTTCCTTTTAGATAATCAGTCTTTTCTCTCTGGCATGTTTATGATTTTTCTTTATATTTGCTGTTCTTCAATAAAGATGTAGGTATGAATTTTTTCAATCTCTTGTGACATTTGTTGCACATATATTTTATATTCCTCTTTCAATAAGGAAATTCTCAATGATTACATTTTTAAATATTTTCATGTTATTTCTGTTTTCACTTAATATTAACTTCTGGAACTCATGATAGACCAACGTTGAGTTTATCATCCTTCTATTATTCAAAACGTATTATTTGTATTGGACTTTATTTCTTTCTGTTTCTGTTTTTCTATGTCTGCGCTTCAATATCACATAGTATCTTAGTATTTTCTTAGCTCTTCTATTGTTTCACCTATTCATAAAGGCTTCTATTTTTGTTGTTAGTGTTATTGTAATGGCTCATTCTATCTATCTATCTATCTATCTATCTATCTATCTATCTATCTATCTATCCATCCATCCATCCATCCATTAATCCTCAACTATCCATCCATCTAGAAAAAAGAGAGCCTGAGAGAGAGAAAAGAAGCAGAGAGTGATTTATTTTTAGGTTTTCTATTAAATTATTTTAATATACACTGAATCTGATTTCATTTTTACTTGCTTTTGATTAATCTTTTGTTTTTTATACCTGATTTTATTGTCTTCTTGAGCAAGCTAAACATTACTTTTTATCAAGATCAAATTACCATATTTTGTTCACGTTGCTTGTGCTGAATTTATTTCTTAGCAATTGATTTAGTTTCTTGGCTGCAAAGCACAGGTTAATTTTAGCTAGTCTGGACTGACTTCTTGTTTACCTCAAGGTATTGACTGTTGGCCAAATAATGAAGTGTATTAATTAAAGGCAAGAAAATGACGTTCTGTAGCAAAGGGCCTATCAGTGTTTTGGAGGGTATGATAGATTAGCCTGTTTACATTGTTTGGTTAAAATAAATTGTTTTATGATTTGTACTTCATTTTGTTGAGGACTGGCTCAATTTCATGGTTCAGGATAGACATGTCATTTAAATACGCCTGTGTGAATGTGCCCAATAAAAGACTCTACCACAAGCCACCGGAGTTGATAGGACTTTGTTGCTAAATTCTTGCACTTAACCTCCAATACGTAGGAATCCTACCTTACCCATGTTTGCAAATAATAATCCTAATTCTTTAATAAAGTTTCCAGCAAGGACACTTTTAATCCCTGTTTCTCCAACAAGCTGCATGAACTCTTGGCCATCTCTTTACGATGTCAGACTAAAGTCAAAAAGGCCACAGCCTAAACCCGCACATTGTTCCATTTCCCATCCATGAGATATCTGTCATGTGTTGAGTTTTAATTTTTTTCTCTCATCATATTTTATATATAGCCTCATATCTTTGAAGGATAATTGACAAATTACATTTAATAAGTAAACAAGCAAAAGTTAATTTGGATTTAATCTTCAACTTAATGTTTAGATAAATTCATATATTTTTATATTCAGATTAATAGCTTCCAATTAATAAAAACCTGGTCTAATATTGAGGGTTTTATATTTATTGAGTCTTACTGTGCCAAAGGTACTGTCTCTACTAGAGGTATGAAATAAGAAAAGGTAAGTAGAATAAATATATTTGTTATAGCCTAAATATTATCAATTGTTTTATTACGTGAGCTACTTTAGTAAAGGGATATTCACATTTGCTGAGGGGAAAAGAACAAATCTACTCGATATTATTGTCTATTACAAACACAAATATTACCCCATTTTACTAAAATACTTTATTTCCTAACAACAACATAAGGAGTTAAAAAGCACAGTTACCATGATCAAATTATTTAAGAACACATTCCAATATTATTATAATGATAAATGGCTCACTTACAAGAAAAAGGCACATGGTTAAGTGAACAGGACAGAAAAGAGAAAATTGCTTGGATTACAGAGCTAAAAGTTTAAAGATGTCTGCTCGCCTACAGTGGATTAAAACACTGAGCAAAGAAAAACTAGAGACAAGACCGGGCACGAAGTAGAGTATTATGACGTAAGAATGGAGGGGGAAAATAATTAAAAATAGGGTTTATGCATCTGCCAGCAATCTTTCCCTTTCTCTGTTGCAGCTCCCTTCTTCTCTTTCAGGGATCTGCCCCCTTCATGCCAATGTGGTTGTGTTAGGATGATAGAAATGACACAACTTTAGTTATAAAGGAAATCTTAAATTAAATGCTGCCATTCAAATTCAGTTCCTTAGGGTTTTGTATCTGGACCATGTACAGTGGTAGCAATGTTATTTATTCCTTTATTTGAAGTATCTAGAGTTCTGTTAGTCATTTCCTGTTTGTTTAACTTAGCCAGGGCTGGTTTATTTTGCTTGCATGAAAAGACCAAAATTCACATAAACTTGCTACAGCAAGTACACTTACTTCAACAAATAAACAGAAAATCTGAATTTAGAAGATGAGGCCGAAAAACAAATCCAAATTTACAAGCCCAAGAAATCAAAATAGCAACAATCATTAAACAAAATCAGGATTTTATGGCATAATTTTGTTTTTGAGAGAGGGGTAGTATATGAAGCAAAGACAAAGTTTTCCATTTTTTACATATGATTTAATTAATTAGTACAAAGATGTTCAGTTAACATCAATGCTCATTAATAGAAAGATGTTGTCAGTTAGAGCTCCAGAGGCAAAAATTGAGATGGTAATTATTTCTAGGCATAGCAAACTGAGTACCACAAAGAAAATAAAATAAACTGAGGAATGAAGCTTGGTGCCACTCTGCTGTTGAAGAGAATGGTACATAGGGCTAGAAGTTGACCAGCTTCACAGACTGCAACGCTGTCAAATTTTGGTTTCTTCGTCAGTAAAATCACATAATGGATTTGTGCAGTTCCTAAGATCATAAAAAGTACCTTACGTCACTCTCGGCAGGTACTGTGTGCCCGGTTAATGCTTGCTAACGGACTGCTGAGACCTTAGTATGCAGAACATACATGTGTGTTTATGACTAAAATACCCGAGCTTTATAAAAAAAGAAAATACTCCATTCTACAAGGATATAATTTAGATTTTATTAATTATCATAGAAAAAAAGGCATAGAAGGGAAGATCTCAACTTAAATGACATTTTGACAAATACATGTTCTGTATCCAATTCTAAAAATGATAAGCTGCATTTCTAATTAGGCTCTGAAACACATACTAAAGAGCTCAATTGTCATTCTCTCTTAAGATGCTAATAAGGCAATGAGGACTGGTTATTTTATTATTTGGGGCTGATTTGGATTCATCTTCTTAGTTTCCTGTGAAAAACTGCTACATATAAACACGAATTCTTCAATTACGACTAATGGCTTTGTTTCTTAATCGTTCATGCTTAGCAGAGATACTCAGCAGGATTGCCCATTATTGCCACTGTGATTTAATTTAGTTCAGAGCCACTGGCAGGACATATTAGTCATAATATCACGGTATCATGACATCATCACTATCATAAACATTATTACTAAATTAGGAGTGGGAAATCACCAGTGCCGAGCATTATTATATAACTTCTTTAAACTAAGAAGAATTCTTCCCTAGTGCCAAAGTAATTCACCACTGAGCATCTTTAAGAGCTTATATTTTTAAATCAATATGTTATAAACATATTTTAAATAAAGAAAAGTAGCATAAGTCTGCGGAAAAAACAATTTATATTGGTCCTTTAAATAATAATTCAAGAAGTTATATTTCCATAATATATGCAATTATCTATTATTATTATTATTATATTAAGGGTTTGATATGGCCAAAGTAAAGTTCTCAAGGCTTCATTGATCTTGTTTACTTCTCACACCAGTTTTATGAGACAAGAATTTTTCCTTATATTTGAAGGTAGGAAAGTGAAGGTTAAATTGAATAGGCAGAAACAAACAATTATTGAATCACTCTGGTGAATCGGTAGATACATGGCATGCAGGTCTTCACAACCCTAATCCATGGTGAACCTCAGAATGATCCTCCACACAACACTATAGTATTCCTAAAACACACGAATTAGGATGCTAAGGGAATCTTCCTTGCCTACCTGGGCCCTAGTGTTACGAGAACTATTTATAGAAATTTGCCGGGCGCGGTGGCTTAAGCCTGTAATCCCAGCACTTTGGGAGGCCGAGACGGGCGGATCACAAGGTCAGGAGATCGAGACCATCCTGGCTAACACGGTGAAACCCCGTCTCTACTAAAAAATACAAAAAAAAACTAGCCGGGCGAGGTGGCGGGTGCCTGTAGGCCCAGCTACTCCGGAGGCTGAGGCAGGAGAATAGCGTGAACCCGGGAGGCGGAGCTTGCAGTGAGCTGAGATCCAGCCACTGCACTCCAGCCTGGGCGACAGAGCAAGACTCCGTCTCAAAAAAAAAAAAAAAAAAAAAAAAAAGAAATTTAAGATGAATTTAAGGTTGCTGTTACTAGTAAATAGTCTTACTTCTCCATTTGAATTTACTAGATTAAGGCAGTCCTCTATAAAATTATAAAAAATATTTATTTTCTTCTAATGATTGCATGTCAAATTCATAAGCTGTCTTACGCCATTAAAAGTGTTTTATGAAGTAAATTAGCAAATGTATTATGTACTACTGGATTTCAGAGTCCCCTTCTATCCCACAGAAATTCTATCTAACATAAGAAAATAAATATTAACAGAAATAGCCACTATCTTATTGTAGAAATGTCTTATAATAAAAAATAACTTTCAGAAAGAATCTGACTATTGGAACTAAAAGATTTCCAGATTATCAAAACACTCAGAATTCTTATGAATTCTATGAAGCTATTTAAATACAGCCAATCTAGGAATAAGTGAAAAAATAATTATATATATATATATATATATATACACAAAATTGTATTTACCAATTTTTCATGTGCAAAAATGGCATTCTCAAACAAGATATTAGACTTAGAAGTTAGAGATAAAATTTGAGTCCACATACCCAAGCTGTATCAAAATACAACAACAAAAAAATACAACAACAAAATACAACAACAAAAAAAAGAAGCTGCTGAATAACAAATTATCCTGGGTATGGGAGAGACTCAACTGATGCAAGGTCATCCCGGTATTTTTCAGTATGAGATACTGAATGTCTTTTGTTTAATAGAAAGATAGAGATAAGATTTAAAAGCACAGCTTGATACCAGCTTAACCATCTAATTAAAAACACTACCGCAAAATGAAACCTACCTTGGCAGCATGGGAATGATTTCATTTTTATCAGCTCAGCAAGACTTAAGTCATGTTCTATGATTAAAACTATAGCTTGTACATGTGTACTGTCACTAGCAAACTTTTTAATCCAGATAAAATATGGCCTCCAAGATCTATATCTGGAGAAAATTCTAATTTAACTTCAGCCAACAATGCTGTAACTCGAAAAATCTCTGGAGGTTAATACATCTACATTTAAAGCAATGTTAAATTCATTTGAAAGGACATAGTTATTTTAAGCTTATCAACAATAACGTATTGTTCAGGGTGAACACAAAAAAGGGGAAAGTCCATAAATATAAAAGTAATTTATCTCCACACAGAGTTTCACATTTTGAGACTCTTCCCGTGTTAAGCAAACATTTTGCCAACAAATAACTTGTGTTCAAGTATATTCTGAGTAATGTATTAGTTCCCACATTAACATCTACCCATTGATACAATATACATCTTCATAAATCAGTTTAAACTGTTATAGCAACCTTTTCAGTGTAGCTTTCAAAAACAACCAAAAAACTAGATGAGTGAGTAGCAAATAAGGGAGTAACTCTGCCAACGTAAATACTTAGGTCAACTCCAAATAGAAGAAAAATACAAACAAGGGTAAAGTTTGGGGATAAAGGTCAAAGGACAAAAAAAGCTATTTCTTCTGTAGACTGAATGACTCAGAGACCTGGTGTAGCACTAATTTTTTTGTTGTTATTGTTGCTGTTGTCTGTGAATTTTGCTGTATGCCTTCCATTATTTCTATATGATTACCAGAACATCTCAGTGTGATCCCGTATTTACAGTGAAGGGCAATACAGAAAGTGGAACAGGTTTAAATGTTAGGATAAGCAGATAATGTAATATAAGATGTGATGATAAAAGAAAGTATCCTAGGGTAGGAAATTGAATACACTTACGGGTCAGGAAAAGTCCATGCAGGAGCTACCTTTCCTTAAACAGAAGGAAGTTAAACAGCTCCAAATTTAACACATCCCCATGGATTAACCATGTTCTACACTCGTGGTAAAACCATCCGCGATCATGTCTCTCACATGTGATACCAGGCTGCTCTCTAACTCTGAAACCCAATCTGCAATTTTCACAGTTCTGGTAATTGGTTCCCCACCTTTTCCCCCACCCGAATCCTGGCTAGGAAACATTTCCTAGAACCCTGGCTTGAACCTATATCTGTCCTTATTTAGTCAAACCTTCATTCTCATCCTAAAGGATTAGATGTCCTGTCTTTGAACATTAATACGACAGCCAGCTATAACCTGCTAACTCACATGCCTACTATCAGGAGTTCCACAATTACTACTTCTTCCTGATTTCTGAGACTCCATGTCATTCTGCATTAGCAACTCTGTTCCAATTTATTTCTACCTGAACAACTCCCATTTCCCCTATCTTTTAGAAAAATTAAAGTATTCACCGTAGCTTAAATATCATTACAGATTACATTTGAGCTTCTGCTGAATGCAGCCCCCAATGAGATAATCCATTTTTTAACTTCACATTTTAAAGTTTTATGAAAAACCATTTAATCTATCTTGCCCAAATATATTTAAATCAGAAATTCCCTACTCCTGTAGTTACCCATTGATAGAAGGCAATAGTCCTAATGAGACACCCAAATTGGCTCAACTATTTTGAGTTCTGTTTGGTATGCTTTTGTGATGTGTCAAAATGTATTTCCCTGGATATTTAGAACTGATCATTTGACTTCACAGTGCCCTTATCTGCTTTTTTTCCTCTGTTCTATATTAAGTAAAAAACACCCAAAGTTTGAAAGTTTCTTCTCCTTCATGGATGTTCTTGTCTTCCTTGACCTTATTTCTTTATTTATATCCCAACTGCAGTCTTGTGCCCAGTCACAGTTTCAACCAAAAATAACTTTTAGTCCTACTGTAAGCCGGGTGTGGAAGAAATGCACAAAAGACTATTTTAAAATATTCTTGCTGACTTAGTTATTTAGGATCATTTTAGGCTGTTATTTAGTTGTCTCCGAAATAAAAGACTTCTGATAGAGTAGCTAATGTCTTTAAGATATGGTGTATTTTTAAATTTAAATTTTTTAATGGAAGTCTACTCATAAATTCCTTTTTTTTTTTTTTTTACTCCTCTCTGTGAAGTACAATCCATCAAAACAAAAATAAACAGCCACTGGCTAAGCAAAGTCATAGCATCATATATTGTTTATATTATTCTATATTCTAATAAAAATAAATATGACTCTAGATTTTTATGGCTTTTTTTTTTTTTTTTTAATATTTAGATGGCTTAGATGGATGCCTGCCCTCTAACACTGTTATACCAACAACAAAAGAAAATTTTGGGAGATCCATATGGTTTGAAAATTTTGTAATTTTACTCTCGAGGTCACATAGAGTGTTTCTCCCTGGGTGAGATTTTGGATCTAGATCCCTATCTTATTCTTACTGCCTGAAAGATCTTGACCATTATCAAGTGATAAGGTAGGTTGAATGTTTACACTTATAAATTATGTATTTTTTACAAAAGAGATTAGAGAGTTGAGGATGAGACCACTGCTGCTCAGCTCTTCACTCACTGAGGCAATGTTGCCATCCTCAAAAGCGGGGAGAAATTAAGGATATTTGCTTGTGCTTTATATAAACTATGCAGGTAAAAGATTTTACAGGGGCTAAGCACGGTAGCTCACGTCTGTAATACCAGCATGTTGGGAGGCCGAGACGGGTAGAACACAAGGTCAAGAGATCAAGGCCATCCTGGGCAACATGATGAAACCCTGTCTCTACTAAAAATACAAAAATTAGCCGGGCGTGGTGGGGTGCGCCTGTAGTCCCAGCTACTCAGGAGGCTGAGGCAGGAAAATCGCTTGAACCTGAGGGACAGAGGTTGCAGTGAGCCGAGATTGTGCCCCTGCACTCCAGCCTAGGCGACAGAGCCAGACTTCATCTCAAAAAAAAAAGAAAAAAAGATAGTTTATAGGAACACTGTTCACACACGAAGGATTTTTTGAAATATCTAAAACCATCTCCAACATGACTGCCCGGATTAGCTCACTGCTTTCAGAGTTCAGGCTCCACGGGCACACTGTGAAAAGTCTGAGAGCCCAGAAGGCACTTGAACTCTTCTGCACTGCTGGGGCCAAATGGAAGAGAAATAAAGAAGTCACTACAGATGAATGTGTCATCTAGAACAACTAACTTAAGTGGAGGTGGTTTTAACCTTTTCAGAAAATCTGGTTCATACCAAATATATACTTTGACATAACATAGTTATATGAAGTATTTTCCTGAACTTGTCTGCACACCTAATTAGATAAAGTACATGTCTAGCTTTTCAGAAAGTCAAAAACTTTTTTGTTGTTGTTGTTGATACTTTTTGTTTTTAAGCTGCTGATATAACGACAAGACCAGTCACAGAAATAGAAAGCTTTGGGACAAGTACAATTCTATACACTATCATCATATGCAATTTTCGAGAGAAGGACACTTATCTAGCATGACCCCAAAAGGACCAGTTTCAACACCACACGTGATGAGATCTCAGAGACAGCAGGCTACAAAACAGTCACTGCATAATATACCAACTTCTTATATATGGGGAATCCCCTCTGCCCCATCTCAGCTCATTCAACTTCAAAAATTTTAGCATTCCTTACAACTCAGGTCCAGATACTAGTGTCTATGTCATTTGGACACTTTCAGTTGGAATTAAAACTGGTTTGACTAAGGAAAGAAAAAAAAAGAAAGGGTAAAGAAATTTATGTGTACAGCTCACTTCAGACATGGCATACTTTCTTCATCTCTTAACGCAGCATTCCTATATTTTGTGTTCTTGCCAAGGTGGCTCTGATTATCTCCAAATTTATGTTATATTTTCTAGCGAATCCTGAAAAAAAGAGAGCTTCTCACTCCTGTAATTCACTCCGCACGCCCCAGAATCTAATAGCCTGATTATGGTAACTACTCACTGAGAACAGGGCGCAGGGAGGCTCTAATTGGTCAGATCTGGGTAACACGACTACTCCCAGAGTGCCATCCACCTATAGAGAACCTGTAGTCTAAGAGTAAGAGTGTGGTGCATGTTTTCTTATTCACCCCCCGCCCAAAAAAAGTCAGAATGCTAAAGCCAGAAAAACAGCTGCTAATTGAGCAAAAATATTCATCCAGAATACATACACTCTATATAAAGTTATAGAATTAACTCATAAATTAAAAGTTACAATTAATATGTACTGTTGCGAATATTAAAATCAAAACTAGGCATTCATCTAGGTTTATTCTACATCAGCTCTTGCATTTGTGTGATGGAATATGTTTAGCCATTGTACAAATTATTTTAAAATGATTTTAATAAGATTAATTGTATTCATTTCCTGGCACTGCTGTAGCAAAGTACTGCAAACTAGCTAACTTAAACAAAAAGATATTTATTATCTCACATTTATAGAAGCTAGAAGTCTGAAATCAAGGAATCAGACTTGGGTCCTTCTTGGGGGCTCAGAGGGACGCTCTAGTCCATGCTTCCCTCCTAGCTTCCCAGGCTTGTCGGCAATCCATGTGTTCCTTGCTTCCCTCAGTTTAACTCCAATCTCTGCTGCTGTCATCGTGTGGCCTTGTCCTTGTGTGTCTATCTGTCTTTTCTCCTTTTCTTAGAAAGACGCCAGTCATATTGGATTAAGGTGCACTTAATGACCTCATCTTAACTTGATTATACTTACAGTGACTTTATTTTCAATTAAGGTCACATTCATAAGCACAGGAGGTTAGGATTTATATGTATCTTTTGGGGGGATATAACTCCATCTGCGACACTGATCTTACCTTACTTCATAGGAGACAATAAATACTTAAAATCAATTATTAAGTATAATAAATGTAAAAAATTTATTTCTATAATTAACAACTAGCACATTATATATGTGTATGTGTGTGTGTATATATATGTGTATATGCATATATATTTTTTGCAGCATTAACATCCATTTTCTTCCTAAGAAATAAAATGAGTCAAGGAGAGAAATGAGTAGAGAATATTTTAATTTAAAATTGAGTAGAGGATAGAAATGTATGCATTGGCTCCTACCTCCATTTACTGAAAAAAAAAAAAAAAAAAAAAAAAAAAGCTGAAAAGTTGCACTGTATACAGTGTCAAAATTAAGTGAAAATTGGGAATACTTAATATTTTAGAATAAAAGGTGTTCATATTTTAAATGTATATGGGAAAATTTTAAAAATACATGTATGTTATGTATATATACCACACAAAGTTGTATAAGCAATTAAGACACCTTGAGCCTAAATGACAGCTTGAATGTTCCCACCTCTCCTCTTTCTCTACCTTTTTATTATCTATCTCTTGGAATTCTTTCGGGCTTAAGCTAAATGTTAATCGGAACACGTTGCCTTTGACCTTGAGTTAATTAATTTTTCCAGTTTTGCAGAGCTACTAAGTTGTAAAGCCCAGACTCAAGTCTAGTATTATCTGATTCCAAAGCCTACAAAATTTTCTTAAGTTATGCAGCCTGTCTTGCATTAAAGGTCACTTAGAAATTTTAAATATACTGCCTCCTATCTTGCATTAAAAATATTTTAATTTCTAAAAGTTCTGGCTTTAACTGGAAACACAAGCAACCCCACTGCAGTAATGCAATAGCTAGTTCATCTTTAATATGATGGTGAAAAGTAGTGTCATTATTTCAGAATATAGGACAGTGGGAAGGCACAGCACTCAGTGATAAATGACATGAGTTGTGGTCCTAGATGTATCACTTAATAAAAATGACTAGCTTTATGGTTATTTCATATAACTTTAGGCAAGTCCCTTACCTTTTTGATTAAGTGACTGTGAAGTTGGAAATAGCAAGCCTCATTCTCCCAATCATATAAACAGGCTGTTAGCCTCAAATTAGAATGTATAAGAAACCGCAAAATATTACAGAAGCATTTCTTAACTAATGCTTAGCTGGCCATATGTATGGTAACAATGTGCTTCAAAATACATTTAATGAAATATGTTGCTAACAAAGATTTCCCCAACATATTCATTGTAAATTTCTCCTGAAAGTAAAATTCATTCTTTTGTAAAGTGAAAATAGTGAAAAATCACTATTCTTTCGTAAAGAAATATAAGTGTAAACTATTGGCAGAATGAAATGTTATAACATATCAATATTTACATTCAAAGATATAATTATTAAGATGCCATTCGATGAATTTGTAGAATATTAGAAAGATAAAACTTAGGGGATAAAAAGAGACCTTGTCAGTTATTTTCTGCAATTATTTTCTCATTTAAAAAATCAGAAATTAAAAACCCAATAGGTTTGATTAAATGATTTATACAAAGTTACAGTGAGTGGCAAGAATTCATTCAATTTTTTAGTGGTAACAGCAGTTTTCTCATGAGGTCTCACTTGAAGGTGTAACGAGTGGTCATGGATACAGCCAGGCTCACTGACATGAATGCCCACCTCACTCATGATTCAGAGACAGCATGTGTAAATGGAGAAGCTCTGAAACTGGAGTAAAATAAAGCAGATTAAAATTCTGGTTCTTACACTAAATAGCTGTAGGATCATAGGCAAATTATTTTTCCTCATGAATATCAATGTTTCTCCTCTTTGTAATAGGAGCAATAAAATAACAAACATGGCAGCAGAATAAAAGCAATAAAAATGGGAGCTTGTGTGAGACTTGAGTGAGATATTGGCTAAATGCTAATGGTGTATAGTATGTGTTCAACAAATGACACCTAATATTATTAAATTTTGCACTCAGGAAAATTATTCTCTAACAATAAACCATTATTATTAAACTATTAAATTAACAAAGGCTACATGATATCTTGAAAACCACAAAACTAGTATCTAGAAGATCTAAAATCTAATCTCAACTGCATTTATTAATATTGGTGTAATCTGTGCAAATCAAACCCTAAATTATTCCCAGTTTGTTCTTGTGTTAGAATTAGCAACAATCGTACGCCCCTACAAATTTTGAAAGATTTTCCTTGTGAGGAACAAATTTAAAAATGTATGTGAAAAATAATCTGAAAATTGCTCTAACAAGGAGCAAAATCACTAACAAGAAAGAAGTGAAACTCGGCTTTGGTATTCTGTTATACTGTAGAATGACTATAGCAAATAACAATGTATTGTATGTTTTGAGATAGATGGAAGTAAATATTTTGAATTCTGCCACCACAAAGAAATAGTGAGTGCTTAAAGTGATGGATATGGTATTTACTCGGATTTGATCATTATACCATGCATACATGCATTAAAATATCCCACTGAACTTCACAAATATATACAATTGTATTAATTACAAATAAAAATTAAATGAAAAAATGGTAAAATGTAAATTATAAGTTAAATATGGTTTAAAATAACTTCCTCAATAATAAGCATTGCATTAAACAAATTCATGTTTAGATTTGAATGAAATAAAAGTATATTCAAAATTCCATTTTCCCTCCGATTAGACTTTTATTTTAGTCCTTTCATTGGATATATCAAGTGTAGCAATAGCTATCCAAACATAACAGATAACACAATGTACAGTCATCCCTTAGCATTAGCAGAGAATTGATTCCAGCATCTCCAGAAGACACCAAAAGTTGCAGATGCCCAAGTCCTTTAGTCAGGCCTCCTTATCTATGAGTTTTGAATAGGGGATTCAACCCATATGTAGGTGTTTTCTATCCATGTGTGGTTGAATCCTTGGATGGGGAGTCTATAGATAAGCAGGGCTGACTTTAATTGCTGCTTATAGAATACTGCATTAGAGGAACAGAAACAACAAATAGGATATGTTACGTAATTGTTTTAACTTAAACTATGTCTGGATCAAATACATATGTTGTGGAGTTTGTGAAAATATAAAGTTCAGAGATCCAGGCATGAAGCTAATGGTGTAGTAGGCAGGCCTGGGGTTCATACATTTGAACGTTAAAGTCGTACCTAGTTGAGTTTCATGAGTAGACTGATCAGAAAACTCTGATTTACCAAATATGTCTTAAATTAGTGTATGGAAGAAAAGAGAAACCTGAAAACGAATTCATATTTAGGACAGTTTTATACTTACACCACACCACATAAAGGAAAAACAATAAATCCCTCTTAAGGTTAAAAAGACTTTCATTAGAATATCTTCAAAAATGATCAAGTGCTTCTGAACATGTTCACAGAATTTTTTGATAAAATAGAATAATCAACCAAGTTTATTTCCAGATGCTTTATAAGGGCTTTAGGTTGATACCTAAGGGTTAAGTAAGTCATGCAAATAAGCGGGGTGAGGGGTAGTTATTTGTGTGCCCCTGATCTTTGCTATTCACTAATGTTTACTTATTACTGGTAGCAGATTATCCTGTTTTTTAAGACTTTTGGTGAGGCACACACTACTGATTCTCTCTTCATTAGCAACCCCATCACTTTTTGTGTCTCTACAGTTTTGTCTTTTGCAGAATGTCATTTAGGTGGCATTATATAGTATGGAGCCTTTTCAGATTGACTTTTCTCACTTAGTAGTCTGCATCTTTCATTCCTCTCTGGCTTGATAGCTCATTCTTTCATCAGTGTTTTCTGCTTTTCTAATAGAAATCTTGTTCATAGTTGGTTAGATTTATACCTAAGTATTTCATTTTAGAGAATACTAATGTAAATGCTATTGCATTAATGTAAAATCCCATTTGTTCTGAAGTATAGGAAGGCAATTGACTTTTGTATGATAGCTTTGTATTCTGCAACCTTGTTATAATCTTTGTTAATTCCAGGAGGTTTTGTTTTAGGATTTTCTACATAAATGATCATGTCATCAAGGAACAAAATCAGTTTTATTTATTCCTTTTCAATCTGTATATCACTGCTTCCTTTTCTGTTTCATTGCATTAGTTAGGACTTTTCTTACAAAGTTGAAAAGCAGTAGTGAAAAGGAACATCCTTTCCTTATTCCTGAAGCTTAGAGTTTCTTATCATTAGGTATGATGGTAGCTATAGGTTTTTTATAGATGTGCTTTATCAGATTGAGGAAGTCAACATCTATTCCTACTTTATACATAGTTTTTACCATGAATAAGTGTTGAATTTTGTTAAATGCTTTTTCTCCAGCTCTTTATGTGACTATGCATTTTTTTTTTCTTTTCTATACTCTTAATTTGTTGGGATAACTACTTTTGAATTATATTAAGCCAGTCTTGCATTCTTGAGATAAATCTCACTTTGTTGGAGTGCATTAATCTTATAATACATTGTTGGATTAGATTTGCCAATATTTTCTTGAAGATTTTTGCACCTATGTTATGAGAGATCCTAATCTGCAGTGTTTTTGTTTTTGTTTTTCTTTGTAGTATGTTTGTCTGATTTTGGTATTAGGGTGATGGTGGTCTTTTAAGATGAATTAGGAAGTATTTCCTTTGCTTCTTCTATCTTCAAAACAAAATGCAGATAATTGTTTTAATTTCTTCTCTAAAGGTTTATTTGAATTCACCAGTAAATCCAACTGAGTTTGATATTTTTTGTTTTGACAGGCTATTAATTATTGACTCAGTATTTTTAATCACTATCAGGCTACTAAAATTGCCCGTTTCTTCTTGTGCAGGTGTTGGCAGATTGTGTCTTTCAAATAATTGGTCCATTTCATCTAAGTTACCAAATTTGTAGGCACAGAGTTGTTCATAACATTTACGTATTAACCTTTTAATGTTCATGAAATCTGTAGCTATTTTGTCTCTTTCACTTCCGATTATAGTAATTTGGACCCTTCTTTTTTCTTAGCCTGGCTAGAGTTTTGTCAATTTTAACTACCTTTTCAAAGAACCAGTTTTTGGTTTTATTGTCTATTGATTTCCTTTTTTAAACTTAATTGATTTTGGCTCTAATTATTATTTTGTTTTACCTTTACTTCAGACTTAAATTCCTTTTCAAGATTACTAAGAGCCTGTAAGACTGATTTTAGATCTTTCTTATTTTCTCATGTATGCTTGCAATGGCATAAACTTCTTTGTAAGCACTGCTTTCACTGCATACCACAAACAAATTTTGATAATTTGTTTTCATTTTTGTTTAATTCAAAATATTTTAAAATTTCTCTTGGAATTTCTTCTTTGACACGTGATATCTACAAGTATGTTGCTTAATCAACACATATTTTGAAATGTTCTGGTTATCTTTCCGTTATTGATTTCAACTTTAATTCTATTATGGGCAGTCAGCAGCTATTGTATGATTTTTATTACTTTAATACGTTCAGGTGTGTTTTATGTCACAGCATGTGGCCTATATTGGTGAATATTCCATGTGAGCTTGAAAAGGATGTTTACTCTGCTGTTGCTGGATGAAGCAGTCTATAGATGTCAATTTTATCCATTTGATTGATGGTGCTGTGAGTTCAACTATGTTCTTACTGATTTTCTGCCTGTTACATCTGTGCAGTTTTAGAGGGATGTTGTCTCCAGTATAATAGTGATTTCAACTATTTTTCCTTGCAGTTCTCTCAAGTTTTGCCTCACATATTTTGTTGTTCTCTTGTTAGGCATATGCAAGTTAAAGACCACCTTTTGGAGAATCGTTATGTAATGTCCCTCTTTGTCCCTGATAATTTTCTTTGTTCTCATCTCTATGTTTTCTGAAATAAATACAGCTACTTCTGCTTATTTTTTATTAGTGTGAGCATCGTATATATTTCTCTATCCATTCACTTTTAATCTATATGTAGCTTTAAATTTAAAGTGGGTTCCTTTTAAACATATAGTTGGGTCTTGTATTTGCCCCACTATGAGAGTTTCTGTCTTTCAGTTGGTGCATTTAGGCTATTGTTATTTGAAGTAATTATTGATATAGTTGGAATAATATTTACCATATGTGTTAATGTTTTCTATTTGTTAGCTTTGCGCTTTGTTTCTATTTTCTTTCATTTTTTTGCCTTTTGTGATTTTAATGGAGCATTTTTTAGGATTCTATTTTTCTCATTTCATAGAATATTTATTATACTTCTGCTTTAAGTAGTTTCTACTACTAAAATTTACTATTTTAAGTAGTTTCCCTAGAGTTTGCGTCATGTATTTATAAGTAATCCATGTCCACTTTTAAATAATACTCTACCACTTTATGGGTAGCGCAAGTACCTTATAATAATAAAATATTTATAATTCCTTCTTTTCATACCTTTGCTGTCATTCATTTCACCTATACATAAGCATAAATAAGGACAGATATATAAGTGTATCTACTTGAATACACTGTTGCTACTATAATTTTGACAAACTACAATCTATTAAATAAGCTAAAAGTAAAAATAAATATTGATTTTACACTTCTTTGTTCCTTTCTCAGTAGCCTTCCTTTTTTATGTAGATCTGAGTTTCTGAATTACATCATTTCCTTGTCTCTGAAGAACTTCTTTTAATATTTCCTGCAAGGCATGTATGTCTAATGGCAAAAAATTCCCTCGATTTTCTTTGTCTGGACAACTCTTTATTTCTTTTACTTTCGCAGTACAATTTAACAGGGTACATCAAGGTATATTCTTCTAACTTGTTTTTTTTTTCCCCTTTCAGCATGTTGACTTTTTGACTCACTCTTTTTGCTTACATGGTTTCTGAGGCAAAATCGATGTGATTCTTGTGTTTGATTCTCTACAGGAAACGTGTTTCCCCTTTTCCTGCCCGGCTTCTCTTGAATTTTGTTTTGTTTTGTTTTTGTTTTTGTTTTATTTTCTGCAGCTTGAAAATATACCTAGATGTGGGTAGTTTTCTTTTGCATTTATTCTTCTTCGTGTTCTCTGAGCTTCCTGGATCGGTGCTTGTTGCCTGACAAAAATTTTGAAAAATTATGTCATTATTGTTTCAAATATTTATTCTGTTCCTTTATTATCTTTTTTTTTCTTTCTGATATTCTTTTTTTTTTTTTTTTTTTTTTTTGACAAAGTCTCACTCTGTCATCCAAACTGGAGTGTAGTGGTACAATCTCAGCTCACTGCAACCTCTGCCACCCGGGTTCAAGCGACTCTCCTGCCTCAGCCTCCCAAGTAGCTGGGACTACAGGCGCCCACCACCATGCCTGGCTAATTTTTTGTATTTTTAGTAGAGATGAGGTTTCACTGTGTCGGTCGGGGTGGTCTTGAACTCCTACCCCTTAACCCACCTACCTCGGCCTCCCAAAGTGCTAGGATTACAAGCATGAGCCACGACACCTGTCATCTTTCTGACATTCTTATGTATTGATTTTTAAATTTGATTTATTGTAAGATAATCGTACATAATGAGCATGAAATACAAAATAAGGTTAAGAGGAAGTCTGATTATTAAAACTAGACTTGAAGTAACAAAGAAGTTGTGGGGGAGACAGAAGCAAAGACTCAGAAACAGAAACAAAACAGAGAAAGAGAAATGTCTAAATTTGACTCTAGTGAAGAGTATATGATATTTATCTGCAACGATGCAGGACTTTGTAGGGGACATATGGATATAGCTATGTGCTAGGGCTTTGACGAGCTTACGATCTCAATCAAGAAGGCACATTAACTCTCACAAAACAAAGACCAGGTGAATTCTAAGGCAGGCATTCTTGAAGATAAGTATAGTGAACTTAAAAGAGAATGCATTTACAGTCATAAGAGGCATCTTCATAGGGAAAGCAGAGCTTGAGTTTGATAGATGACATCTTGTCATAAATGTAACTGCTTGTAATATCTAATGAACATTTTAAAAATAGGGTAACTATAAAAATAATTTGAGTAGAGAGGAGTTATACTAAGTAGAAAGTTAAGGGTTTAAAAATTAGGAAAGTACTGTTTCACTTTTGACTGAAGATGTGTTCTAACAACTTGATGAGGCAAGACATATAAGTTCATATTGATTGATAACTAGTCATAAACTTTTCTATCTTTTTGCAAAGGCCAAATTATGACTTTTAAATCATTGTATGAATTTCCCAAAATAAGCCACCAAGAAAAATTCATAATATGAATGTATGGGTTACGTTAGAATTATTGGATTGGTTGGTTTATGGAGCTTGCCAACTCACTTAACACTATTGACCTAAACTTAAGACACTATAACAATTTAGATTCTAACTTTGGCAATCAGACAATGATTTTTCTATAGGCATTTTAATATTTGTTTTCAGTGGGGATTCCACTATCTTTACTATCTATTCTATAACAATTGAAACTAAATGAGAAGACTAAGTGGTGATTGAAATATGTTAAGTAACCCTAGTGCTGTGGCTCACGCCTATAATCCTAGCACTTTGGGAGACCCAGACCAGCAGATAACTTGAGGTCAGGAGTCTGAAACTAGCCTGGCCAAAGTCCATCTCTACATAATACAGAATTTAGTTAGGTGTGGTAATGTCCACCTGTAATCCCAGCTACTTGGGAGGCTGAGCTAGGAGAATCAATCCCTTGAACAAGGGAGGCGGAGATTGCAGTGAGCCAAGATCATGTCACTGTGCTCCCAAGCGAGACTCTGTCTCGAAAAGAAAAAAAAAAGAAAGAAAAGAAAATATGTTAAGTAGAACTATTCCTGAGCTCCATATATATGGTTTCCCCTAGAAAGTTATAGGAAGAGTATAAAAATACTAGACATTATCTTAATTAAAGCATGTAAGAGACAATTTCCTGAAATAATTATATATTAATTATACTGTCTAAAAAGATCTAGTATTCACTAGTAGAAGTAAATATGTTCAATTTTTTATCTTTTTAGACACCTAACACTATGGAAACAAGCATTAGTCTAGAGTTTACATATTAGATTGTTAGGTGATTTACAGAAATACAAAAGAAAAAAAAAGCAGTGTGTGATATATTTCAAAAGTGAAAGTATTATACACATGATTTCTTTTTGTTTTAAAATAAGTGTCAGAAGAAACCAGACATGCCTTATATATATTATTACATAGTATTTTGTTATCCAGATGATAGGAAAACTAGAAGATTCTGACAACTGTATAAAACTGAACATACCTGGAAACTTCAACAGCTAAGAAATAGTATTTCCTTCCATAACAAATGCCTTAGGGCCGGGCGCGGTGGCTCAAGCCTGTAATCCCAGCACTTTGGGAGGCCGAGACGGGCGGATCACGAGGTCAGGAGATCGAGACCATCCTGGCTAACATGGTGAAACCCCATCTCTACTAAAAAATACAAAAAACTAGCCGGGCAAGGTGGCAGGCGCCTGTAGTCCCACCTACTCGGGAGGCTGAGGCAGGAGAATGGCGTAAACCCGGGAGGCGGAGCTTGCAGTGAGCTGAGATCCGGCCACTGCACTCCAGCCTGGGCAACAGAGCGAGACTCCGTCTCAAAAAAAAAAAAAAAAAAAAAACAAATGCCTTAGAAAAACATATTTTCAGCTAACACATAAATTATGAAAGAATATTTCCATGGTGGAAAACATGCAATAGAGAGAAATTTGTTTTAGTGAAGATAATTTTATGGGCTTCTAAATATAAGGCCATATTAAGTCATTTCTGATTAAGTGGAAGGCTCCAGTTAGATACAATCCCAGTACAACTGGGATTGAAGAATTGAGTAGTCATTGTATTTTTATTTATCTTTCATTCATTTTTATTTATCCTTGTAACTTTGGCACAATTAATTACACAATAATCATCTTGACATCATGGATAAATAATGATAGATACATACATTGGAGACAGGTATTTATGTAAAAATGCTTGTTCACTTTTAAGAATTACTGGTGATTGAACCATAACAATATAATTTATCTAGTTCTCCAATAAGAAATGTTAACTGAAAAATCACTTAGCTTTTTTTCATAGGAAAGTTAAATCCTAAACCTATGGAGATCATCAGATATTCAAAGATAGAAACACAGCATATTCCAAAGTATTTCAAGCAAAGTTAATTTTCTTTTTCTTTTCTTTCTTTCTCTTTTTTTTTTTTTTTTTTTCTTTTTTTTTTTTGAGACAGAGTTTTGCTCTTGTCACCCAGTCTGGAGTGCAATGGCATGATTCTGGCTCACTGCAACCTCTGCCTCCTAAGTCCAAACATCTTTGAGATTTTTATTGTCTTTGAGTTATTTCCCTTCCTACTAATGAAAATATTTGTAAGTAAAGTGGGTACAATATTAGCAAATTTCAAATTCTTTAGGATATTAGCTTCTTCACAACACAAAGTTTACTGTCTAAAGGCTGGAAGTGAAGTGCAGGTTGATCACATGTGGAACTTTTAGAGGGTTTATGTGAAAGCAAACAAACACACTAGACTCGCTGGTGTCTCAATGAGGATTTTGAAATACAAACCCAGATTATATCACCTCTTTTTTATATAGACCATGAGTCAGTTTGAGAAGCAGTGCAAATAGATGTATTTTGACCTGAGAAATGATTTTTTTTAATAATATTTGATATAAAATACATTAGAATCAGGAAAATCATGCTCTAAAATTTAGATATTAAGTGATGTATTATCAGATGAATGCTCAATTTATCCAAATATCATTTATAAAGATCAGATATTAGAGGCAGTCAGTTTAAAACACTGTATTTCTAGATTTTAAAATTAGAATACAAGTTACAAACACCTCATATCCTCTCTTGTGGAACAATTCTAAATATGATTCAACAACATATGCCAAATGATTGACCCTTTAGTTTCTTATGTTCAGCTGTGCCATTCCCACCATGTCTTCTCATGAGAGGGGTATAGTCTGAGTTGAGAAATAAACCAGGCAAGCTGATTATAAATCAGTATTTCATAACAAAAGAGTAAATGTCTTTCAAAACCACAAATACAAAATTCCAAACCTCCGCTACACCACATACTAGCTTTATATCTACTTTTTGAGGTGGTTTAAGTAAGTGTCTTCTATAAAATACTTGACGTATAGGTGGTGTTTGTTCAACGGAGGCAATGATTTTTCTTTCGGGGTTTCCTTGCTTGCCACAATTTATTCTCAAAGCCCTTTGGTACCTGCTTCTGACACCAGATCTGAAAAAGTGAATAGGTCAGTTAAAATTCTCTGAGAGTTTGAGCTGTTTTCATAAGAAGAACTCTTTGACACAAAATTCTCAGTACTACTAAAGGAAATGACAGAAATGAATTATTTTGATAAGCTATTGCTAGTACCCTATGATTCTCTACTATATCTGCATAAAATAACAAATTTTGGAGTTTAAAACACAATCACATTGACAGCCATTAGGATAGATTTTAATTTTAAAAAATAATAACGTTGACAAGGATAAGGAAAAATTGGAACACTATGGATTGCCACTGGGAATATAAAATCATGCAGTTGCTATTGAGAACAATATGGTTGTTTCCCAAATAAATACAATTACGATATGATCCAGCAATTCCATTTCCAGGTATATAACCAAGAGAACTGAAAGCAGAGACCCAAACATATTTAGACACACACATTCGTAGAAGCATTATTCACAATAGCCAAAAGGTGGATGTAACATAAGTGTCTATGGATAGATAAATAGAGAAACAAACTGTGGGATATACATACAATGAAACATTGCTCAGTCTTAAAAAGTGGGAAATTCTGACACATGCCACAATATGGCTGAGCCTTGAAGACATTACACTAAGTGAAATAAGTGAATCACAAAAGGACAAAGATTGTATGATTCCACTAATAGGAGATGTCTGGAAAAGTCAAATTCAAAGAAACAGAAAGTACAATTGGGGTTGTCAAGTGCTGAGGGGGTGGGAGAAAGGAGAGTTATTGTCTAATGCATGTATAGTTTCAGTTCATACCCAATAAACTGAAGATAGTCATTAATCGGAAGATGAAAAGGGTCCTGGAGATGTATAATAATAATGATTGCAAAAGGATATGAATGTACCTAATGCCCCCGAACTATATTCCTTAAAGTGGTTAAAATGGTAAATTTTATCTTACATATATTTTACTGCAATTTTTTAAAAAGTAAAATACAAAACAAAACAAAAGCCTAGGCACACACACCAAGTGCCCAGATTAATTAAATCAAAACATTCAGGGATCAAGAGATCAATTGAATCAAAACATCCAGGGATCAAGCCTAGGCAACTATACTTTTTAAATGAGTGTGAAGTAATTCTCCTGTACAGCCAGGACTGAGAATCACTTCTCTAGCCAGTAGAGGCTTCCTGGTAAAAGTATGACTTTCTATGTATGTCCAGAGTTTTTTCAGTCTTTATAATAGTTCTTGCTATGCTAGATTAACAAGGCCTGAGATAATAATATTGTTTCCTTCTTTTGTTTTTTCCAAGATAAACTGTATCCAGCTTTATTAAAGATACTTTCCGTAAACAATTATGCTATTTCAGGAAGGACATGGGCAGACAATCTTTAGCAGTATACAACAGCTTTCAAACTCCCTTCTTCAATGGACTAGCAAAAGACAGAAAACCACTATAAAACCCAGTGAAGTCTTCATCTGATGCTCTGAACAGGGGAAGTTTAGAGTGAGGGTTGACATTTCACACTTAGCGTGTTTAACAACTTTTCACAAGCCGACCCTGACTTTCACCTGACCCCTAATTGTTGATTATCAGTATGTCAGGCAATCTGGACTTTCCAGTGATGCCACTGGAAGGGTGGCACTTATCAAAAGAGCAGTGGTTCCATTCCTAGATTGTGGGTCTTCAGTTAAATTCTGCAATTGTCATTTCACTTTCTGAAAGCCAGGATCGGCTTGTGAACAACATTGTTTCTTAAATTACTGAACACCTTCTAAATTAATTTGATTAATTTCCTGCTCTCTATATTTGATTACAGCTTAATAACACATAAGGAAACGGAAAATAGATATAATTTGCCTTCTTGCACACCTATGTAGGCTAATGTGATATGAAGCAAATCAAGTATTATATACTAATCTTGATTTTACCTTAAGAATTAAAAACACAGACCTTTACATAGTATTTATTATTTTATGGAACATGTACATTCATTTGGTATAGAACAAAACAATCTAAGATTTTTGGTGCTACATTTTATGGGTTATGGTGTAAAACAAATAAAACACCATCATTGTATAAAGAAGTAAGAATTGGATAATGAAATAAATTTCTCATTTAGAAGCCCTATGTAGTTCTTAGATGCTAAATCTGACATAGAGTAAATGAGCATTACTCTTGGTTTCTAGGTTGAATATAATTTCTTAGCAGGTTTTCCTCAGGGATACAAAGGAGTTCTATGATCTAAGCTTGCCAATATGGATGATACAACCAATGTAGGGTATATACATTGATAAGACTATTAGAAGTTGAATGTCTAAACAGGGAACTTGTCCAAACATATTCAAAACTCCTAAATCAATTCATGTGAATTAATCAAATACTGGTTCAATCAAATAAAGGCTCAGGATTTACATTTCTAAATGACTGAAATCACTTTCAGAAAATACTGTAATCATGTAATCATCCTTGCATGTTGCCTCCACTGAATTTCAATACTGGGAACACCAATTTTTCCACTAGAAAAATGACAAAAGTCCCGAAGTTCTTAAACAAAGCAGAATTATGATACCACCATGCCCCTATTGTGAAGGATGGATCAGACCTTTCTATTGTTTCAGAATACTATCAATAAATGCCATCCAAAAACATAAAAAAAAATGAATGATACTCATGTAAACAAGTAAAAATTAAAGGCATCTGGGAGATAGTCAATATCGACATTGTCTAATCTACATAACCTGTTCCTTAAGAAGCATGATAATGCATTTTAAGAAGCATGATAATGCATTTTAAGGAGAGGAAGCTAAATTAGGGGTGCATTTCCTCAAACACTAGTCTTTTTCAGTTTCAGAAATAATTACACCCATAATACTATGAACAGCTCTGTTCATTGAAGGGAATAAAAGCTCCAGATGAAATCTCAACAGCTTGTCCTTTGTAGCCAAATACTGACTGCAAAAGGATATATCAGGCTGTGACTGTTATTATATGTAAGACATTTTGCAAATGGATGGAAAAAATGATGGGAATCAAAGTTCTAAGAAATGATTCTGAAGAGATTAATACAATGGATAATAAGTATATGGCTAAACGCATGACTGCCCTTCCAAAGAGCTGGTTATTTCTTTCTCACAACTCCCCTTCCCCCGACCCTCTAATCCTTGCCAGAATGCTTCCTCTAGTTGTATGTTTAGCTGCCATGTATCTGTCTCTCATGGCTAGATTATCTGAGCTGCTTGAGTTTAGGAACGGTTTCCTCACATACCTCCTCTTCAGGAACGTTCATTGAATTATCTGCCATCTTGGCCACATGCTGTGACTCACGCAAGTAATCCCAGGACTTTGGGAGGCCAAGGGGCAGATTACCTGAGTTCAGAAGTTTGAGACCAGCCTGGCCAACATGGTGAAACCCTGTCTCTACTAAAAATACTAAAATTAGCCAGGCGTGGTGGAGGGCACTTGTAATCCCAGCTACTCAGGAGGCTGAGGCAGGAGAATTGTTTGAACCCAGGAGACAGAGGTTGCAGTGAGCTGAAATCAGGTCACTGAACTCCAGCCTGGGTGAAAGAGTGAGACTCCATCTCAAAAATAAATAAATAAATAAATAAATAAATAAATAAATAAATAAGAATTAAATGCAATCTAACAAACCAGTAGGAGTTAGGCTGCCTTTCCTGAGAGGCTCTGATTTAAGAAGAAAGCACACAATGAAACTGCTGAGAAAAGACAGAAGGGTGCTGATCTGAGCCACAGCTACACTTCTTGACCCTAATTCAAGATCCCCAAAAATGTGTAGGAGCAGGAGAAACACATCAAAAAATGAAACAGGTTTGTTCTTATATCTCTGGATCTCTATATATTGATCTTCTTCATTTTTAATCTATTCATAATAATTTACTACCATGGTAGAGACCAAGTAGGGGCACACCAAGCTCCTTTGGACAGTAAAGTTAGGAAAACCTAGAAAGCATATTTTCCTTCTAAATCTTTCACCTTAGGATACCTAGAGATTTATGATATTTATCATATGCTGGGGAAAACAACGTTTAAATAAAAGGTGATCCTTGTAGATGGGGTACCTCAGTTCAAGCAGATTCTCTGAGCAACTGTCAGGACTCACTGCTAGGAACTTTACTGATGTATCTCTTACACACCAATGTTAATCCATAACCACAAACAAGGCAGATTTAACATAATGAATGGAAAAATGTGAATATTTATTTTTGAAAGCTACAGCATATTTATCTAAAGCATTGATTAAATTGTTCAAAATCTTCATGCTACCACCTAGGTTCACACATGCATTTTCCCTTCAGTTTATTTATCATAGTAAATATAGCAAAGAATATACATTTTATGCCTTATTTAAGATATATGTCCTCATCAAAACAATTTTTCAGGTAATTTCTGTTGTGTCAACTCATGATTAACTGCACTGATGAAGAGAAATAATATCACAGAAAAATCAGTGTGGAGATATCCAGACCAATTTATTGTTGGTATTGGCGTGCTTTAGTTCATTTTGCAGCAGATTTACCATCATCAAAATAGTTTTTACTTAAGCTTATTTGAAAACATTTTATTTCCCCCAAACTCTTACTGTTTTAGTGGTAAAAAATAAAGAAACTGGAAAAATGATTGATTAAAAGAAACTTAAATGAGATGAAAAATATGTCATGGTTAAACCAAAAGGTAGATCAGGTGTATATGAACAATCAGATTATTTTACCTAGAACCAAATTTGCAAGTGTAAATGTGTCTGTCCATGTGTAAATACGTAATCGATATGTTTATGTATGTATGTATTTGTCTAAATATGTATGCATATGTAGAAAGGAGTTTTGTGCTGAGAAGTTACACCATTCATATTATAAAATATTAATTAACATTTTCATTGTTGGTACTTTAATTTCTGCATGCTTTATGGTGCATTCTATAGAAATTGAAGAAAGGATAACTTTAAATGGACATATGAATTGTTAAAATAGCATAAATACTAGTATAAAAATATAATGACAAGGTAACTTTTTCTTCACTTTTTTTTTTTTTTTTTTTTTTTTTTTTTTTTTTTTTTGAGATGGAGTCTTGCTCTGTTACCCAGGCTGGACTGCAGTGGCGCGATCTCCACTCACTGCAAGCTCCACTTCCCGGGTTCACGCCATTCTCCTGCCTCAGCCTCCCATGTAGCTGGGACTACAGGCACCCACATCAGTGCCCGGTTATCTTCACTTTTTTTAGGAAACACGCAAACCTCTTAAAAATGAAATAGGGGAAAATCAACTTATATTGATATAATATGGATGTCCATAATTCAGTGAAAAACATGGTAAATTAAAAACTAAAAATACTCATAAAAAGTATTTTAAATGGTTTCATGTTCAACACACCAATAAGCTTTTGAAAATAATACTTGAAGGAAGAGTGTGTCATCAAAAAGTGAGAAACATACAAGAAATGAACATATCTCATGTCTTTTCTATCTAGATGATGCACACTATTTAGATGGAAATAGGATTATTTTGCTCACTCCTCAGTGTGGTCTACAACTAGGTTGATTAATTTGACTCAAAGCCACAGACAAATACACATATCTCAATCTAATTGTTGTTCTATTTTTATTTTTTGATACAAAACTTTATTACATGTTTATCAACCATATATGTTCAAGAAATCAAAACTTGAGATCTGACAGTCTGTTGTGGGAGGTCAGGGACCCTGAACGGAAGGACTGCTGAAACCGTGACAGAAGAACATAAACTGTGGAGATTTCATGGACATTTATTAGTTCCCCAAATTAATACTTTTATAATTTCTTGCACCTGTCTTTACTGCAATCTCTGAACATAAATTGTGAAGATTTCATGGACATTTATCACTTCCTCAGTCAATACTCTTGTGATTTCCTATGCCTGCCTTTAATCTCTTAATCCTGTCATCTTCATAAGCTGAGGATGTATATTGCCTAAGAACCCTGTGATGATTGCATTAACTGCACAAATTGTTCATAAAGCATGTGTGTTTGAACAATATGAAATCTGGGCACCTTGAAAAAAGAGCAGGATAACAGCGATGTTCAGGAAACAAGGGAGATAACCATTAGGTCTGACTGCCTGGGAGCCAGGCAGGACAGAGTCATATTTCTCTTATTGCCAAAAACAGGTAAGATAAATATTGCTGAATTCTTTCCCTAGTAAGGAATATTAAAAATTAACAGCCTGGGAAAATAATGCATTCCCAGGGGGAGGCCTCTAAAAAGGCCGCTCTGGGAGTGTCTGCCTTATGCAGTTGTAGATAGGGATGAAACCCACCCTAGTCTCCTGCAGTGCCCCCAGGCTTGCTAGAATTAGGGAATTCCAGCCTGGCAAATTCTAGTCAGACCTGTTCTCTGCTCTTGAACCTTGTTTCCTGTTAAGATGTTTATCAATGACAATGCATGCACAGTGGGACATGAAACTTCATCAGCAATTCTAGTTTCGCCCTGGCCTTGTGACCTTGCCCTGCCCATTTGCCTTGTGATATTTTATTGCCTTTGAAATGTGATCTCTGTGACCCACACCCTATTTGTACCCTCCCTCCCCTTTGAAAATCGCTAATAAAAACTTGCTGGTTTTGAGGTTCAGGGGCATCATGGAACCTGCTGACATGTGATGTCTCCCCCGGACATCCAGCTTTAAAATTTCTCTCTTTGGTACTCTTTCCATTTATTTCTCAGACCAGCCAACACTTACGGAAAATAGAAAAGAACCTACGTTGAAATATTGGGGGCTGGTTCCCCCGATAATAGTCCACAAAATATTGTTTTAACTTTATTTCTAACATTTGTTCAAGTTAGTGGTAATATTGCATTGCAATTAGGAAATAGGTTTGGGGGTTCAGACTGACTGAATCTAAATCCCCACTCTGCCACACTGTGGGAATATAACCTGGGCAGGAGCTTAACTTCTTTCAATATCTTAACTTTCTCATCTACTTTGCAGGGCTATAACAACTAAATTAAATAATATATATCAAAAACTTGGAGTAGTCACTCAAAATAGGACATTCTTCATAAATATTAGCTATTATCATGTCATAAGCTTATTCCTGCCTGATATAATATTTTTAAGTTAGTGGGTTAAAAACCTCTCTGAATAGTAAAGCAAATCAGTCTTGTATCATTAATTGTTTGGAAGACTCTAAAATAGCATTTTTTTTTTAAGAGAGATAAATTACAGTTCTACACAATGTCATGCACACATAAAGGAAAATAAAAGCATCTTTATTATAACTGGATGCACCGAGTATGACAAATTCCACAGCTAACACCCATTTTACAAGGTTTATGATTCCATCATAAAAATTCATTTCCCAAGAAAGCCAGCAAATAACATCTCTGTCTGCATGTCATTATTTTTTTATTGCCTGTGTTTTAGAGCATTGGCTTGACTTATTAGTAACAAATTCAAAAATAATTCTTTTATAATTTTAAAATGCTGATCTCACAAACACACACTGGATGATAGTGAAATCAAATGAAATATATAAGAAAAAGTCATTTTAAGAAGATATCCAATTTGAATGACCGTTTCAGACTCCATGTTAATATCAATGTTGATGATGGTCTATGTCTAGGTCCACACAGGTGGTTTCTCACTCATACAGCATGGGTGTTGTAGCATTCACCCCAAATATTAAGTAAAAATCTGGTAACATAGCAAAATACTCTAAGCTCTTTTAAATAACATATTATGCCTTCATCATCTAATCACTTACCTAAACACTCTTACAAAGCCTTCTATTTTTAAGTATGACTACTTCACAGAGTATTATCTTTTGCATGGTTACTATATACTCTATGTAAAGAGGAAACTTTTTTTTCCTACTTTGCACAGACTATAGAAATTTACAAAAAGAAACTTTAAAAGTAAGATACTTTTTAAATGTGAACTTTAGTAAACAAATCTCTTTAGCTATTTATGTAACTATGATTGCTTGGGGTTTGATATGTCCATTCTCATTGCACCTGTAGAAGTATTTCCATTTTCATCCATATTTCCTGTTTTCCATTTAAAGGTAAGTTAATCAGAATTGCAAGCTGTTTGAAAAGAGGTGGGGAAGCCCCAATTTTGTGTAACATTTTTCCTGTTGGGTCTTGTTAAGACCTCAGCTGAGTCTAATTATGAATTTACTCACCTTAAAGAAAACCTTTTATTAATTGGAAAAGAGGCAAAAAAAAGCCATTTGTTTTAAAAGTTTGCACAAATAAATCTATTGCCCAGTGAATGCACTTGAAAACTGGATGAAGTGACTTGTATCTACTGATAAAAATAAACCTGGTAACGTTCAGAAGCCCAAATCAGTCATCTAAAACATGTATCTAAAAATAAAAGACATCCTGACATAATCATGATAACTAATTGCTTACTTCTAAAAATATTATGCTGAAATGTAAGTAATTATTGCATAAATTTTTCCATTCATGTAAGCTCTTGTATTTAGTATTTTCAAGCCTAACCACACAATAAATATCATTTCTAAAAGTACAATTATTATGAACATGTAAAGATTTTTATTTTAAAACAGTTAGATTCTTACCCTGATCGAAGGGTTTTCCCGGACTCCAAGTGCGGAAATAATCATCCTAAGGGGGAAAATAATGTGAATTGAGTGCATATGAGTAATTAAAATGCAAGGATTCATATAAAATCTAAAATTAAATATGAAACACAGAAGCTGTATACAAACCTCTACTTCCTGCAATGGCAAGCAGCAAATTATAAAATAAATAAATAAAAATAAAAAAGAAACAAGAGAAAAAGAATAGTTATCAAAAAGGAACACACTGTTTACAAGTTACAGAAATGTCTTCCAATAAATGTGTTCATTTTCATTGCAAGTCAATGGTTAATATAACAATTTAACTATTTTTGGTTGCCACTTCTCCTAAATATTGCAATTTACAATTCAGCGCATAATATAACATGCAGATAATTACCCTAAGCTAATAAGCTATAAAGTATCTTACCAGTTTCCAATTATACAACTTCATTGTCCCCTAGTACAACAGTAAGTGGAACTATTAATATAGCAGGGAAAATACCAAGTGATTCTGCAATGGCCTATGGAGTATAAATATGCTTTATGCAAATCATTCTCTTGTTAATCAAATATCTAAGGAGTTCATCAAAATGCAATCTAGAGGTTGAATAACATGCACACCTAATTAAGTCCTGCCTAAAGTTTAATTCTTTAATATGGAAAAGAATCAATGAAACATATTTACAATATACTTAGTAAATATGGCAGTACAGCACAAATGTAGGGCAAAGCATACTGGAAAGAATTTTGAAAAGTAAGGCCAAATAGACTATGTCTATTTATTTACTGTTTTTACCACTCTAAAAGCCTTATAAAAGTTCCTCATTAATATCATATTTTATTATAAATTAAAAAGATGTCACTGTTGAAATTAATACACTGTTGTCACTATGGTAACCTGCCAGAAGAGAGTAGCACATCATGGTGAAGTTGTAACATTTCCAAGCTCTAAACTGTTAGACCCACTCAAGTCAGTTAATTGGAAAGCTATAGAAGCTACAGAATTCAAAAGGGGTAAGCAGAGATTCCTTCTCTTTGTATAAATTTAAGGGGTATAAATGCAGTTTTGTTATATGAATATCACATAGTGGTGAAATCTCAACTTTTAGTGTAACCATCATCTGAATAGTGTACATTGTTCCCATTAAGAAATTTCTCAGCTCTCACCCCTCACACCCTCCCACCCTTCCAAGCGTCTCATGTGTATTATTTCACTTATAAGTGAGAACATGAGGTGTTTGACTTTCTCTTTTTGAGTTGTTTCACTTAAAATAATGGCCTTCAGTTCCACCCATGTTGAGGCAAAAGACATTTTATTCCCTTTTCATGGCTGAATGGTATTCCATTTTCTTTATGCAATCACATGTTGATGGACAGTTCGATTGAATCTAATATATTTACTCTTCCGAATAGTGCTGTGATAAACATACGAGTGCAGTTATCCTTTTTATATAATGACTTATCTTCCTTTTTTGAATCTTCTTTCTAGCCTCTTTTTCAGTGTCTCCACTGTATAAGGAAGAAAATGCAGCACTGATTTTGATCATAGAAATAAACACAATCCTTTAATTTATTTATGAAAATTTTAAATTAAGTTTCAGAAGTTTTTTTTAATGTGACTAACAGTTAATCAACACTTTCTGAAATTGCACTCCACCAACTTCAAATTTTTTAAAAAATGAAACAAAGAGAAAAAAATGACATCACCATAGTTGATACATTTATGTCCAGATAGGGTTATATTAAGAGGAAGGCAAATTATAGCAATCTATACACATAGATTTTCCACTAGATAATCTACGATTAGATTAAGAAAGGATAATGCTACTAGATAATTAAATAAACACTGATTATTTATTGTCTTTAAAACATTTTTAAATACAATTATAGCATGATACAATTCTTGGAAAATTAGACTTTCAAATGAAATTACTCCAATAACCGTCTCAAAACTTGAGCTGAGCAACGTAACATACTTATTTAGTATCTTTTGTTTTTAAAAATGTATCTTACTATTTGATGATGATGACTATTATTCATTCCAAGCATGGGGAGGAATTGGGCTGCTATGGTTTTACATCTCTCCTGAAGCAGAACAGAAAGCTAGACATGCACACATGAGTGATGGATTTGGAGACAGGCAAACCAGAATTTTAAGTCTGGCTCTACCACTCATTGGTTGCATCACTTTAGAAAAGATGACGGCCTAGACTATCCTCAGATTCCTGTGATGAAAGTTGGAAAAATAATCTCTACCTATTTGAGAGGGAGATATTGGGATTAGTTATCAACTGTGTAAAATGGCAGCACCATATCTGGAATAAAGGAGGTGCTAAATCTTAATAGCTACTCATAAGGGTCAAGTTTCTGTGTGTCAGTGTCTTTGGGTAACACCATGGACAAGCTGTCATTACTGCTCACCAAATCCTTTGTTTTTCTGATTTCTTACAAGCAGCCATAAATTCCTCCTCCTCCTATTTTCAAATCCAATGCTCTCTCCAAAAAAAAAAAAAAAAAAAAAAAAAAAAAAAAAAAAAAAAAAAAAATTCAAATGTAGCAAAATTTTAAATACCTACATTTATTCCTATAGTAAATGCAAGAAGAAAAATGTTTTTGCTGTCATCTCAGATTATTCTGACATGGTACAGCTACCAGTGGCAACACCCGAAAAGATGTGGCTAAGTTTTTATTGTAATAGTGACTCCATTCATATAAACATCACAGAGTCCAAGAAGGCGGAAAAGCTGTAGAACTGACATTGTCAGCACTGAAGTCACATAAGTCAAAGCGGCATGTTTCACACAACACACAGTGTTTGCAATACTGAATACCTGAATAGATGAGCAGGAATTAGGGGGGATGTATATTTAAAAAGAATATAATTTTGGCCGGGCGCGGTGGCTCAAGCCTGTAATCCCAGCACTTTGGGAGGCCGAGACGGGCGGATCACGAGGTCAGGAGATCGAGACCATCCTGGCGAACAAGGTGAAACCCCGTCTCTACTAAAAAAATACAAAAAAAAAAAAAAAAAAAAAAAAAAAAAAAAAACTAGCCGGGCGAGGTGGCGGGCGCCTGTAGTCCCAGCTACTCGGGAGGCTGAGGCAGGAGAATGGCGTAAACCCGGGAGGCGGAGCTTGCAGTGAGCTGAGATCCGGCCACTGCACTCCAGCCTGGGCGACAGAGCCAGACTCCGTCTCAACAAAAAAAAAAAAAAAAAAAAAAAAGAATATAATTTTAAAATCTAACCTCAACCACATTTAATGATCTTCCTTCAGAATAATATGGTCAACTTGGTGCGTTTGGGACCACAGCTATATAAAAATCTATAATCACAATTGTGAAACATGAACTTGGTTCTCTTGGTTATGTCAAGGGCAATCTTGAAGTCTGACCACAGTGGGGATCAGACATATATATGATGGAAAAGGAAAGTAGCCCCACTACTAAGCCATTTTTAGATATATTCTTTGTGTTCTGACATCATTAGACATTTTTTTTAATTAAAAAAAAAAAAACAGTTTCACCTCATTAAATCTTAGGAATTTTGTCAGGATGAGAAATAAAAGTATTTTCACGTAAGTGTTCATTCAGGCACAATTTCTTTTGTTCCAAAACCTTTGTGTGAATATTGGTTGTTCTCAGGCTTCAATTTATATCCAAAATAAGCCAACTAGGAATTTAGAAAACAACTACAAGAGATGCCTTCAGTTGGAGAAATTCTGGGTTTAAATGACTGAAACCAATCCTGAGTGTTTCAAGAAGCAAAGTTGGATTCTTGTCACACACGTTCAAAAACTTATGGAGTGAATTACAGAGACCATTAGAATTTAATATTAAACCACTGCCAACTTCTTGTAGTTATAGAAATAATAACTGCAAGTTGTCCACAAAATAAAGTCTACATAAAAATTGGACTTATGTATTTTATTGTTTAAACTGTCTTTTTCCTTGTGGTTTTAATGCTGTGTCCTTTTCTCTAATTTTAAATAAAATATATGTGCACTTTATTGAACACACCTATGTATTATAGAGCATAGTTTCTCATCCTTAGCATTATTGATAGTTTGAGCCAGATAATTCTTTGTTGTGTTAGGGGTAGGGAGACTATTCTGCGCATTGATCACTATTTAGTACCATCCTCTGCTTCTACTCGTGAGACACTGGTGGGGACACTCCCTCAAAGTGTGACAAAAGGGAAAAGTAACAAGTTATTGCCAAATATCCTCTGGAAGAAAAATCACTCATGTGAAGACAGCTGATGTAGAGTTGTTGGTAAATAAAAACAAATGAATCAAAATACCTTACAACAAAGTACCGCTACTAGTAGCAGATTTTCTGCACACATATTTTATAATATTGAAAGCATATTAAACATTCTATTTTAAATGCAGATTTTTGTGTAATATTTTATTAAGAACATTTTACAACTGTATGAGTTTTTTTCTCCAAAATATTTAGTGGCTATATAATACCCTTTGGTATCGACTTACTGTCATTTATTTAACTATGCTCTCATATGTCTATGCTCTATGCCTTTATATTGCTTATCATATTTAGCTATAATAAATAACATACAAATATATCTGACTAAATTTCTATTTTCTTATAAATACAAAACATAACTATAAGTTCAGAAAGGTGATTAGTATAAATAAACACCACACCCAGTATGGAGAAGCTAGTTTCCTGTTCCAATAACTGGTTACAACTAGACTTTGTACAGGTGAAGTGGGTCGGAAGGATAAGCTTACATGGAAAGGTCAACTGTTTGGTTCATTTGTGTCCACACAGCTACGTCTGTACTGATAAACTCTCCCATTGTCTGAAGGAATAATTTGGATTGGCACAGAACTAGGTCAGAGATTGCTTAAGCATCCTCATAGATTTTGATACAGAATCAATTGGGAATAGGAGATCTTGATACCCAAAAGCTCCATAAATGCCTACAGATGAACATAAAAAGAGTAACACTCAGGCATTATGTTAGCCACTATCAAGCCATTTAAGCCATCCCAGTGGCTATGAAGAGCTGTTTCAGCAATAAAGTCTTTCTAAAATCTATGTTTGAAAAAAAAAAAATGCTTACAAACCATCACACTTTTAAATATTAGTAAACAGAGACACTAATGAAGTCTACTGAACACAATTTTGTTGCATATTTTCACAACTATTTGGCAATTTATATTAACTGCTATAAAGTATTTTAAAACTATGGAAAAAAGATCACATCATTATCAAGTGAGACACAGAGGATAATACTTTTGAAGGCACACTTCAAATACAAAATGAATGTCAAAGTGATGATTATCAATTGTAACTATTTTTGTTATAGTATGCTCATATTCTAAGCAAATATGACAGTCTCGATCTGGGTGGGTATAGAATATTCTGGTCAATCTATATAAAAAGAGTTTAGCTAATAATATTCCTATAGTATTTCACTTTCTTACCTGAAGTCTGATGTCACTGGGATTTCATATAAGACCTCTGTATAGAGTCATCCATTTGAAATACATACAAACCAACATTAGATTCAGCTATGGTACTGCCAACTATATTTATTAACATTTTATTACTAAAATGAACATCTTAGCAATACATCCTCCCTTAAAGTAATAGCATCAATGCTATACTATACCCAAAAAGCAGACAGCCTTTTCCAATAGTACTGTCTTACTTTGTTTACTTTGTTCTTTTTAATTCACAGTCCCAACTGACGTTACATTGTTTATTAGTTTTTCTTTTTTTTTAGAGACGGAGTCTTGCTCAGTCGCCCAGGTGGGAGTGCAGTGGCGCAATCTCGGCTCACTGCAAGCTCTGCCTCCCAGGTTCATGCCATTCTCCTGCCTCAGCCTCCAGAGTAGCTGGGACTACAGGCGCCCGCCACTACGCCTGGCTAGTTTTTTTGTATTTTTAGTAGAGACATTGTTTATTCTTAAATCATTCAGGATTACATTTTATTATGTTAATAGTTATTAATTGTATTTCATTAATGTATCACTGTTTAAAATGTTTAAAATGTCATTTTTCCTCTTGTTCCAAAAATAAATACCTCACTGTTTTACGAGTGATCTCATTCACATAACAATTGGCTCCAATTTCAGTTAAATTAGGATGAAAAAAAATTTAATACAATGCTAAAAAGAATAATTATGAAGATTTAAGGATGAATTTGTCCTGGAACAAATTTTCAAATTTTAGCTTAACAATTTCAATTAATATATATTAGAATGAAAAATAAATATCGAAGAATTCAAACAGCAAGGTATAATAGAGCATCAGGGAAAAGACCAAGCTTTTAGAAGCAGAAAAGTCTAGGCTTGAACCCTATATCTACCATTTACTCTGATATTTACACTCTTTCAATTTTATTTTCTGAAAATTGAGACTAATCATGTGTTCAGCTTTGTAAATATTAAATTAATGCATACAAACTACTAATATAGTTCTAGTTTACAATATGTATTTTAAAAATGGCACTAATTATTTTTATAGCCAGAAAAACATTCTAGTATTTGTCACCAATCATTATGATGCTATAAATAAATATATCTATTAAATTATATCATGTAAAAATAAAAATTTTGAATAAAATATATGGTATATTTTAGGAAGATTATAAGATATGGAATAGGTGGTTGGAAAGCAGATTTTTGATAATTCCACTGTGACCCCTGACCCTTGACTTCTGATGCCAAATGTACATAAATTATGACCTTATTAATCTTCCAGTGTCATATCAGACTTAGGATTTTACTTTTTTCAACTGTTCCAATAAATATTTATTATGCTCCAATATATTCTAAGGAAAAAGAAAATTGAGTGGTACGTAGCTGGTGACTTCAAGGAGCTCAGGATCTAATGTGAAAGCCAGATGCATTCAGAACGGACTAAGTATGTAAAGAGAAACCTATTCAAAGCATGATGGGAGCAAGAAGAGAAAACCAATATATCGCAAATGTTGCTAGTGAGAAGTCTTCATGGGGAACCTAACTTATAAACAGGTTGATATAGGACATAGGAACCCAAAAATTTAATTTCCCAAGGTATCTGAAGTATTACCTAGTTCTTCCTAAATTTAGAGATAAAGAATCCAAAGCTTCTGTTGTATAGGCATAGATGATCTCCAAAGATGGCCTTTATCAATGGCTTTCCTCACTGCATATTCATCCTGCTACTTACTCATAACAAAAGATGAATTTTCATCCTCCTCCCCTTGAATAGCATATGTTTTTATGACTGTGACTAATAATATGTGGCAGAATGGCATTCAGGACATTCTAGAGCTAGTTCATGAGAAACCTTTCTTCTAACCACCATAAGAGAAACCCAAGCCACACAGAGAAGCCATTTGTCTATATCCCCTGCAGAGCTACCAGATGACATCCAAAATCAACTACCAAGCATGTGAGAGAACCGTTTTGAACTTCCAAATGACTCAAAATTAGGCATCCATTTTACTGCCATCACTTTAGAGACTCAAAGTGAGAAGCAGCCAGCTAGTCAAGTCAGAATACGACATCGTAAGATAAAATAATAAACTGTGGTTTTAAGCCACTACATTTTGGGCTGGTTTTTAGTGAGTTGCTTTGCTGCAGAACAACGAATAGCTGGAAGGTCTCCAGGTTATACAATTAGTCAATGGTTAAGATGAAAAAAATATACAAGATATTGAGTCAGGTCAAGTGTGTCTTTCATAACACCACGTCTTCAGATACACAGATACAGAGCCTCCAAACAACCCCTTGTTCACAGGATTTTGCTGTAATTAATCACGTAAATCCTTCTAGTGTCTTTCCCCTACCAAGCATCTGATGCTAAATGTTGGCTTTAGCCTTAGGAAATGGTTATGTAAGCTTATAGAAGAATCTTAGAGAAAATCCTGAGTAATCATGCAGTAACTTGGCTCTGCATAGGAATGTTAATCTGTATTCCATCCATATTTCTCTGAGATTTTCTTTCTTATCCACTGGCTTATTTTCCTTTCTGGATTTTTCATTAATCCCCTACTACCCATCAGTTATTCTGAATCCAAACTTACTTTCCTGACTAACTTCCCAGTCTTGACCTACTGGTTTCTATTAAGTCTTGCTTGAAAGCAACAACTATCACTGTTGAATTATTTTTTCCACAAGCCAGGAAGTGGAAAAATGGGTCCTAGTCTCAAATTCCACCCAAATAGAACATAATTACAAACACAACAAAAATTACAGAAAGTGTTTTGGGCTCCTAATCTTCTCCAGGAAAGAAAAAATTGGGCCAGAAGTTTCACACTGAAAGGTCCTACTTTTTCCCAAGGAGAAGGTCAACCAGCCAAATATTCATAATTGGGGGAAGTATAAATGACAGGGAGACCCCTGATTTTTAACCTTTCTACAACCATTTTATTTTCATTAAAATCTCCATAATCAAAGCAAAGTTTAATATGCTATTGTTCCACTTATTGACAAATACTTTGTTATTTTTTTATATCTACACAGAAATATAAATAATATAATGATTTTGTAACTCTATGCTAAGGAGTTGGGAGGGAAATTTTCTATGATTTTTGTTTTTTGTGATTATAATCTCCCAAACCCTGTCAAACCAAACTTCAGAATTTTCCTATTATAATTAACTTTTATTGCTTCCTCTATTTTGATAGATCAGCTAAATCATAAGGCATTGCTAGTTCTAAAGCTAAAAAATAGCAATGGCAGTCTGTTCTTTTTGGAAATACGTTATATATTATGGTTTATATGTGATCTCATTTACACATCTCATCTTAGTATGGGAAGAATGGCCAGCATAATAGTTAAGCCAATACATTTCACAAAAGAGGAAACTTTCCTGTGTAGAAATACTGAACACATGATTTGATCACAAAATAGATTAGGTAAAGCTTTGTCTGGGTATAAAGGAATTATCTATATGAGACGAACTATCTGTTTCAAGCCCCCAAGTATTACATTTATTACTCAAGTAGCACTCATTTTTCCATGTTGTGTACTAGAATCCTGAAAGAATTCATTTATAACACTTTGGTGAGCCCTTTATTTTTTACAGAGCATTTTACGCTCTCTGACTCACCACAGATTAAAAACATAAATAAAATAAATTGTGTCAAAAGGACAGTGCCACTGGGGCAATTCCTCATTTGTCTCTGAAAGTCTCTGAAAATTGAGGTTAGAATCCCTCTGAATATATAGAGAATATGTACTGGTTAATTTTACATTGATATACAAAACTTATGATTCACTTATGTCAGAGAAAGGCACAAAGAAATACTTTGCCTCAATGAATAAATTAAGAACATTTTTTTTGTTTGTTTTATTATACTTTAAGTTCTAGGGTACATGTGCACAATGTGCAGGTTTGTTACATATGTATACATGTGCTATGTTGGTTTGCTGCACCCATCAACTTGTCATTTACATTAGGTATTTCTCCTAATGCTATCTTTCCCCTGGCCCTCACCTCCTGACAGGCCCTGGTGTGTGATGTCCCCTACCCTGTGTCCAGGTGTTCTCATTGTTCAATTCCCACCTATGAGTGAGAACATGTGGTGTTTGGTTTTCTGTCCTTGTGATAGTTCGCTGAGAATGATGGTTTCCAGCTTCATCCATGTCCCTGCAAAGGACATGAACTCATCCTGTTTTATGGCTGCATAGTATTCCATGGTGTATATGTGCCATATTTTGCTAACCCAGTCTATCACTGATGGACATTTGGGTTGGTTTCAAGTCTTTGCTATTGTGAATAGTGCCACAATAAACATACGTGTGCATGTGTCTTTATAGTAGCATGATTTATAATACTTTGGGCATATACCCAGTAATAGAATCGCTGGGTCAAATGGTATTTCTAGTTCTAGATTCCTGAGGAATTGCCACACTGTCTTCCACAATGGTTGAACTAATTTACACTCCCACCAACAGTGTAAAAGCGTTCCTATTTCTCCACATCCTCTCCAGCATCTGTTGTTTCCTGACTTTAATGATCGCCATTCTAACCGGTGTGAGATGATATCTCATTGTGGTAAGAACTTTTAAATATTAAGAATCTTCATTGTAACTATATAGACATTAACACATGTAAAAACATTTAAGAAAAATAGTGGTTTGAATTTATTACTTACTCACCCTCTACCAGCAACTGTTCTGCACACTTTACTCTCAATATCTGCAAGAGGTAAGTGATTCTATCACTCCCACTGTACAGATGGGAAAGTGAAGCAAAGAGAGATTACATATTCTGCTAAAGGTTACACAACTATTTAGAAGTACTCTTGGAATTTGAACCCCGGAAGTGTAGTCCAAAGCCTGCATTTGAAACCATTCCAGCATACCACAGGTCAGCAGCCATGATGGCCTATGGGCCAGGCCCACAACTTGTTTTTGTAAATAAAGTTTTATTAGCCGCACTCCTTCTTTTACATGTTATATCTGCTTTAGTGCTTACCACAGCAGAGTTGAATAGTTATGACTGAGGCCATAAGGCCTGAAAAGCTTAAAATATTCACTCTCTGGTCTTTTACTGAAAAAGACCACTGCACTAAACTACCTTATACTATCCTATACCTCACCCACAAAAGAAGGCTTAAAAAAGTGAAAAAAAAAAAATATTTAATGGAATACTTCTCTATTTCCATATAGGAAACAAAAAAAAACTTTTGTGGAGATGGAGAATATGTTTCTTGTTCTTAAAGAACATTAATTTTAACAATGTTAATAGAATTTGCATAATTCTATTCTAAAATCTTAATGTCTCTAAATTTTCTAAGTACTTTCATTTTTCTTTTCTGACCATCAGTATCTCATCTAACTTTGGATATAATCTACAGATGAATTTATCATATTTTTAGAAAAAGAAATCACGATGTATATTCTGAAGCCAAGGAAAATAAGATTATAAAACGCTTTATGATGTACTATACAGAAAAAGTTTTAGACACAGTTTGCAAATATCTATTCTACATTTTCATGATCCTCAATTTAAAGTGAAAATCAAAGGCTAAATTAAGGTCAAGCACCTCTAAGTACTAAAAACATGCTTCTAATCCTAGAATGCTTCTTAGATTAGTAAATCAAAAGTTTAGATATTGTTTACTGATTAAGCAAAGTAACAATACCAATATCTCCATATTTATTTTGCATTCTTTGTAAAAATTTATGTTTCCATATGTGCAATAAATATAAACATTAATACATTTGTATTATATTAATAATGTAAAAATATTTATAGTATTTCTATATTTATTTTACATTTGATATTTATAATGGCATTATCTTAGTGTTTATAATTCATAATTTTAAATCATCTATGATTTGATGCTAAATACTGAATATAGTTTATAAGACTAATTATACCATCAAATATAAATAAAAAATAAATTTATATAACATATCAATGTTAAATGCATGTCAGTCTGATTAAATATTTTCATACAGAGTCAACAAAACTACAGAGCTGTTCAAAATTTCAACCAAATACTGTGTAAAATAAAGAACGGTCATCATAAATGAGAGTAAAATAACAGTTATCTTTCTAAGAAAGTGCTATCCTGAAAAATGGTGCATTCATTGTTTCATTATTGCATCAAGAATATATTTCTGTGCTTTTTTCCCCCTCTAGTAGCAAAAATAAGCTATTTTGTATTGTATACTGGTTAGGGATTAAGGAGGATGTGTTTATCACTGAACTTTAATTATTTCCCTTGGAGTTCTTTATTGTGATTAATACCTGTGAATACCTTTTTTGAACATATCTGTTTTTAGACACAAACTAAAAGCTGTTTTGTTCCCATTGAGTTTTTATTTTTGTTTTTAAAATGCTATTTTCAATTTATTTCATTGTTGTCATTTGGTTTCTACATGTATAAACTGAGAATCTGATGCATAGTTGCTGTTATTTGTAGTAATAGTGTTACATTCATAGTTCATGGTTTCTAAAATCTTTGAACTAAAATATGATTCATTCTTATCTAAAAGTTTTGCTTTGTGACTATTATATTCTTTATTATCTCTTTAACATTATATAAACAGAAGACTTTCAAAACTCCCTTTGCACTATTCAAAAATTTAGTATGTGGATATATTGGGGTTTGTCCCAATATTTGGTTTTAGATTTAACCTTTTTCAAAACACTGAAATAATACTGCCAAATAATCAACCTGAAAGTCAAAACAGAATTATAATAATCAGCAAAGGGTCATGTGGAAGATAGCAGCTAACAACAGTTCCCAGGAATCCACTTAAGTTTGCAGTGGCAGTACGTGATTCTCCCCCTTTTTTTAGCAAAGATTTATCACTTGTCTGTAGGTACAAAATAAATTATGCCAAAATTTAGCAGCAACAGCAGAAATCTGGGCATGATTTAGTTGAATGCTGCTGCCTGCAACTCTTCCACGTGGCTGAAACCAAGGTGTCAACCAGGGCTGCCTGCTCCGCTGAAGTTTTGACCAATTATCTTCCAATACTTCACGTATTTGGGGGCAGGATTTTGTTCCTGGCTAAGTTTTGAACTGAGGGCTTCAGTTTCTCACTGACTCAGTTCAAGTTCCTTGCCACCTGGGCCTCTCCATTGGGCAACTCACATCTTGGCTTCCCTTAATGTGGGAACTCCAAGAGAGCGTGAGAGGATGGGTAATATAGAATATGATCTTTTTAAAGCTGATTTCAAAATGACATCCTATTGCTATAGCACTGTTTTGGGAGAAGTGAGTCACTAGCCCGAATTTGAGCACAAAAGCATGAATACCAGAATGTCGGGATCATGGCGGCCATCTTAGAGGCTCTCTTCCATTCAGGGAGGGCAACGAGTTGCTGGAAAATCTCTGGAAACTCTTTTTCTCATTTGATAAAATAGTGATTCATTTTTTCTATTGTCAGGAATTTCAAAGAAAGAGAGGTCAAATCTCACTCATTTCCTTTAAAAAAAAATTTATCGATACATAATAGTCATACATATATATAGAGTACCTATAATGTTTTGATACAAGTTTACAATGTGTAATGATCAAATCAGGGAAATTGAAATATCCATCACCTCAAGCATGTATCATTTTTGGTTTAGGAACATTTCAATTCCATTCTTAGTTATTTTGAAATATACAATAAGTTATTGTTAACTAAAATTGCCCTATTGTGTACTCATTTTGTTTAATTTCAAATTCAGTAAACTTTGCTGTGTGTTCCTGTACTATTTGGCAGCACTTCTAAAGCTATTTGTCATGAAGAACCAGTTTTTTCCCCCAGTCGGTTACAGAACAAACCTTTTATAAAATACAAGAAAATTAACCACGTAAAAATTGAAATAAAAACACAGACATGCAAAATACGAAAGTAAATTCATTGCTATTAGAATGAATCAATATATAATTTTTTTCTGTCAAGTTGCTGTGAAAGCTTTTCCAATGCTGACACTCAATTTCTGCATCCATCCCACTCAGGTTACAGAGCAGCACCACTCTGTGGACGATTCTTTGAGCCACATTGATCTCTGTGACATAGAGAAATGTAGTTAGAGATGTGTCTCCCAGACTTGCTGCCTCAAAGTTTGCAGTTTCTGATAAAAGTCTATGAATTCAACCAATAATAAAATGTCACATCTCCAAAAGTCTGTGAATATTTCAGTAATTTGATAACTGGGAAAAGTACAATTAAATCATTTTTGTTTATGATAAAGGGAGATAAACACAATAACAATATTTTGCTTCTTTCGTTTTGTTTTTTAGAGATGAAGTCTTACTCTGTGCCCAGGCGGGAATTCAGTAGCATGACCACAGCTCCCTGCAATCTTGAATTCCTGGGATCAAGAGATCTTCCTACCTCAGCCTTGAAAGCAGCTAGGACTACAAGTGCACACCACCACACCTGTCAATATTTTATTTCTATTTTGTATGTGATTTAGGACATATATCTGTTCTTCTCTCTTGCATTAGTCTATGCCTATCAAGCAGCTATCAACAAATGTAGCCATGGAAGATAAATATGTTTGCACATTTAAAAACTTACATTAAAATGAATCACAGCATTAACAAGAAAAGAGGCACCAAGCCATTGAAAGACATTGAGGGAAATATCATATTACTAAGTGAAAGAAATCAGTCTACAATGGCTGTATACTGCATTATTCCAACAGTATCGCATTCTGGAAAAGGTAAAAGTATTGAGGCATGAAAAGATCAATAGTTGCCAGGGTTTGGGTGGGGAGAAGAATGAGGCAGAGCCAAAAGGATTTGGAGAACAGGAAAACTATTTAGTGCCATACTATAATGGTGGATACAGGCCATTATACTTTTGTCCAAATGAGTAGAATGAGCAATATCAACAGTGAACCATAATGTAAACTATAGATTTGGGAGGCTAATGATATGTCCAGAAGGTTTATTAATTGTAACAAAGTGGGATCACTCTGGTAGGGATGTTGATTATGGGAGACCTGAGTACTGGAGGCAGACAGTATATGAGAAAACTCTGTACCTTCTGCTTGCTCAGTATTGCTAGGCACCTAAAACTGTTCTAAAAAATAAAAATATAGTATATTAAAAAATAAACCTCAGAAAAAGTTTATAACATAGCTAATATTATATAGTTTGCATTTTACATCTCTAATTATAATGAACTACACACAGTAGAAGATTTTAAATAATGCTTACACTCTATGCAATGGAAAACAATGTAAAAATTGTATCGTGTATGTTCACAAATATCCCCTATAACAACAATCTACAAAATAAACAATTTTTTAAAACTGTACAAACTGCTTATTTTCTTAGGTGTCCACTAATGAATTAGGCTTATGCCGCAATGTGAAAATATTTTTTGCATTAGCCGATAAAATAGACAATAATGTAGAACAAGAAAGTCAAAAAGATGTGATTTCAGACATCAAAAACTAAAAATTAGAAACATTTTAAATTTTATATATTCTTTTGATAACTTAGCTTGCTATTTTTATATCCTTTTAGAAACATATGAGTAAATATGTATTTACCATAATTAAATCAAGTCTGCACATGAGATTAAAATGAATATCTAGCAATCTGAGACTTACGTGCAAAACTATGCATGGAATTGAGTTGATATTTTAGACGTTGCATTAAAATATGCCAATTGAGATCAAAATAAGAAGCAAAAAATTGTACAGATGAAATAAACCAGAAGGTTTCTCATTTCATTTTATATTAAGTGACTTTAAATAATATATGCATCTAAAATAATAAGATTCCTTTAGTATGTATTTTATGATTTGAAAATGTCAGTTTTAAAAGGATAATAATTTTCATAAAATATAGAGATAGGTTTTCAAAGGATAATCATTCTACATATACACACAGACTCCAAAATTCTTTAGAGGCAAATAATCCTGCATTGTCTACTATTTTGCACTAATGTTATCTCAACTATAACAGAAAAAAAGCTATAGCACAAATGAAAAGTGTAGAAATGAAACTCAAGGATGCACAAGATATTCTTATCTAATTGCATCTTAGCTCAAACTACTAGAACATTTTTAAGAGAACAAGATTCCCTTTAGAATAATCCTGTGTACAGAAAGACTATACTACATGTGTTTTAAGTCAGAAAAAAAGAAAGTTGCTTCAAACATCTAAGACATAAAATGCTGCTTCCCTGTTCCTTCTTTTGAATAAAAGGAAAAGAATGATTTTCTAATGTGGCCCAATACTAAAATTTAACAAATAATTGGTTTTATCGATGCTCTGTCCTCCTCATTTTCACCTTAATATGGCCCAAAGTTAAGTAAGTTTTAAATGTTATAGAAGAAAATATTACTATTGGTAACCATTGTAAGGTATTTTATACATTTAATTTCATTATTTATTGCACTTAGTACTTGCAGGTGAGTCCATTCATAAATGTAAGAGAGGAAAGAAAGATGGAAGGAAAGAAGGAAGAAAAGAAAAAAGGAGGTAACAGGAAGAGGAAACGTGACTTTAGTTTAACAAATTATTCCTTTAACACCTTTATACCATACCATGGTAGCTTCTAACCACTGGAAGATGAAATACATAAACATAGTCTCTGCTCTCATGTAATTTACATTCTATAGAAAGAGTCATGGTAGCAACATAATGTAGCTACATGTTAATACAAAGCTACAAATAATACAATGTTAAACCTTCCTTAGTTTGACATGATCAGGGTCAGAACGCATGCTATGAGAGCGATGGCTTAGGTATGATGTTTCATGCAGAAGTATTAACAAAAAGACGGAGATGCAAGAATGTATGAGAAATCTAGAAACTACAGGCACTATCAGATCAGAAACTCTGTATTATCAGGTCATAATGTTTATTACTTACATGTATACCTATGTGTATCAAAATCACACAGGTCATAACTCTGTGTGTGTGTGTGTTTGTGTGTGTGTGTGTGTCTGTGTGTGCAGAGGGATCTGGAGTATTGGGAAGGAATGGGGATGGGTGTAGGTATAGCAAAAGATAAAGTTGTCTGAGGTGAAATAGATAGGCAAACTCATAATCAGAGTTGGTTTTGCAAGATATATATTTCTTATTTATTTCCAGATTCAAAGCAAGTCTAAGTATTTTAAGGTTGATGTATGCATTCTGGAAAAATCAACACATTAATATATTTTCATGAGTCCTTAATACCTAGAGAGAGTTCAGGTATTAAGTTTTTATTGAATAATAATAATAATGATAACCCATAATCACCCTATGATGCACGTATCATCCTTTACCTGAATTTACAGATAAGAGGTTAATTTTATTATGCTTCAATTTTCTAATGTTTAATTTTATTATTTAATTTCCAAGTGCAAGTAGCAATCTGCTATGGAAAATAATTTAGGAATCCTAACCTAAATTATTATTGTGTATTGATTTACTCAGCAAATACTTACGGTCCTCTTATATTGCAGCTCTAGGCAAAAAGTAAAGTGCCCCCTGTGTGCCTGGAGCTTACAGTCTGACTCTAGGGCTTTGTGCTCAATACAGTTCTACATAATTTTTATAAATAAGAGAGCAGTTCTACAATCACTGGGAAGATCTCTGTTTTTCTAAATTTATTCTATTTTGGCGTTTACATTTTATTATTTGCACCTCCAAATGGGATCTGGGCAAATCAAAAAAAAAAAAAAAAAGAAGAAGACCTCTCCAGCATTTACAACAGTATATGTGCAGAAATCTTAGATGCAGGCTCAAAGATACTGTCAAATATAAGAAAAGGAAACATTGAAACACCTGTGAATATCTGAGGTACATTTTGAAAACACAGAACTAAACCTTATCTCTTTCCTCTTCAAAATGTGCTAGTCTTCACAACTTTCAAAACTACTAATGACTTTTCAAAGCTTCCCACAAAATTGTTTTGCCAGTATCCATTCATGAGGAACGACCTATATCCTTGATAGAATCTAATTTATGCTCCTTGCTGTGTTTCCTCTTAACATTCCTGGATTTAATTATCTGGAATAAACTGTTCCTCTTGACAAGAAATACTGTTTCTTGGTTTAATTCCATGTCTATAGAAATTTAGAATCAGCATCCAATAGAAACGGGGAAAAATCTTTATAGACTAAATACATCAAGAAAATAGATGTCCATGGAACATGGTGAAAAGGGCCATTTCCTTAGTTTTCATCAGTGATTAGATGCCAAAAACACATAAGAAAGAAAAAATTCAAATGTAATAGTCAACTTCTCTGTGAACGTGTGATTAATAATGCCAGTCAATTGAATCTTGTAAGCAGTTCAGAACGTTGTTAATTACAGTTCAGAGGAAAGCAAATTCAACATCAAACACTTTTAAGCAAAAGTAAATAGGATTTTATGGTGTTGGCAACTGTAATGTGTTTTGAGCAGTGCTGAGCTACTTTATACATTAGCATAGTTGTTTATGGACTTGGTGATATGATATTTAAAACATACTATAATGTGGGTATTAAATTAGATCAGAAACCGTGCCTACCAGTTTCAGGGTGGGAGGCCATATGTGCTATAAAGATAAAAGGATTTAGACAGTTGAAAAAGCAGTGAGTAGAGTTTGAAATCCCTACAATGAAGAAGTCGAGAGAATCTGCTATCTGTGTGGAGCAGGTAATTTCTCACCAAGCAGAGTTCTTGCAAAATGCATAGATGGCAAATTTGCCTTTAACAGATGGTCTCCACTCCCACCATTTTCCAAACCTGAGTACTTTTCACGGATTTTGGCCTTAGAACTATGTATGTCCCTAATATTCAACTGCTTACTCTCTAAGTTAGTTCACCTTGCAGGTGAAGAGACAATTTGCCATCAGTATTGTCTGATTTATGTTCTGTTGCACAAGTGGCTGAGGAAGTGAGAAGGCATAAGAAGGTCAGTTGACACTAAGGAATGCCACTTGCAAACGAGTTTCCAATTGTCCCAACAATTAGTTATTCGATTGATTAACTTTTCTTTTATATTGCAAACATTCCCTGAGAACATGCAATCGGTCATTCCTAAGAAGCAATTACAGCAATCTTGAGCAGTCCTACACTCTTATTAACAGGAATGAGCCTTTCTCTCATCTCCACCCAAAGGAAGTAGAAAGGACAAAGAGTCATTTAAGATCATACGGCATTTTACGAAAGCAGAGCTCTAGGAGGGATATCTAAACAGAATGTTTAAAAATCTATAGGGCAGCTTGAGGGATTAGGCTAAGAGTGAAATTTAGAAGAGTAAGCGGAATGACAAAAACAACAGCTGCCATGCCATTTTGACTCAGATTTTGATGGTAGTCATACTATCTACCTCTACCTACCTGAGATAGAAAAAACAAATGACATGTTAGATTATCTCTTTCAAGGAGGCTGGGAGGAGACACACCCACCAGAAGTCAAAAGGAGATCTTGAGATTATTGTTTTCTCTGCCAACTTCTTATCTTATCTTGATGATTATGTCCTATATTCTTATTCTTCTTCTTTTTTTTTTTTTTTTTTTTTTTTCTCTGAGATGGAGTTTTGCTCTTGTTGCCCAGGCTGGAGTGCAATGGTGTGATCTCGGCTCACTGCAATCTCCACCTGCCTCCTAGATTCAAGCAATTCTCCTACCTCAGCCTCCCGAGTAGCTGGGATTACAGATGTCCTATATTCTTGATGATGATATCCTATATTCTTCAAAGAATACTTCTTTGAAGATCACTCAATAAATTCCTGTTTTTGCTCTTATGCTGGCTTTTGAGGCAGCATGGCATAGCAGAAAATCTAGAAATAATACAGACAGTTGAAAGTTCTAGCTCAACAACTAACTGGTGAAGGTCACTGAAAAACTTACATACTTTCACCTTCAATTTCTTCAACTGAAAAACTGTGAATAATATCATCTTTGCTGGGCTTTGAAGATATTACTACATGGAACACATAAATACACCAAACACAATTTCTGGCATTTAACAAACTTTCAGTAAACAAAGTGTTGATGTCTTCTTTTTTTTATTGCTATGAAATATCATTAAAAGGAAAAAAAAAGTCAGTGGCTCTCCTGTTAACACTATAGAGAGTCAACTCTCCATTCATATATTCACTCACTCACTCAGGCATATTATGTTCATGCGTAGTTAATATGAAATAAAGACAACACTAACACATCATTTCAATATTTCTGCCACAACCCCACAAAAAAAGGAAAAGCCAAACCAAGGATGGAAAAATACTTTTACAACAGGATTGAGATGTCATTAAAATCTCCATCTGGAGAATTCAAATGGGAACTCTGTGAATGACTAAAGTAGCTGGAATACCCTGGGAAAGAGAGAGGCAATGAGGGAGCCAAAAATAGGAGAAAGTCAAAAGGATGGCTAAGTAAAATCTACAGCTAATATGTAATTGTAAAGGAGAAAATATATAGATACAGAACTGATGAGGCAGTAGGAGTAGGGAAAGCAAAACTGAATTTTATTAAGATATAGGAGGAAACCAAAAGAACTGTCTAGCTTCTGTCTCATCTCCTGAACGGCATTTCATTCCAGCCTTCCTAATGTCAAGCTGTAGTATAGCTTTGCTCCTCCCGTGAATTCTCAGTGCATCTCTCTTATCAACACCTGCATCATCAGACTCAATATCCAATACTTAGGGTACTCAAGTGAATCTCTGTCCTGACAAACCCAAATCTCACAAATACATCATCTGAGTGGTAATTTACTTTAAATACTTTTGTACGAAGAGTTTGAAGCACATGTGTGCAACTTATGCTTAAAAGGTGCTTAGCACTTGATTAATTAGCATTTGAAATCCCCTAATCAAGAATCAACATTCATGTCATAGAAATCTGCACAAGATAGGTAGTTAATTAACTAGTGTAAGTTAGTCATATGGTTGGATAGAAAAAGTGTGAGCCCCAAACCCCTTGTGTGATCTGTTTGGTTTTATGCCAAATCTTTTACAGAAGTTGCCCAATATGACCAGAAGATCAGTTGGTTTTGCCTTTACATGGCAGTTTTGTAAACTACAGCTGACAGGCCAAATCTGGCCGTTGACTGTAAATAAAGTTGTATTATAATTGTTTACATATTGTCCATGACTGCTTTGGGGACTTCCACAACAGAGTTTAATAGTTATGAGGAATATCAATGGAAAGATATTCAAGTACATAAGAACAGGCAATATGACAGTTTTATGCTTGTTTACTAAAATGAAATTGGATGAATTTAGACTAAGATTTTCTTATTCTCAAGTCTTGGTGAGGTTGTTGGGCAGGGACCTATAGCCTTCCTTGATCTTTGGTCAGTTCTTAGTAGCAATACAAATCCCAAAAGAGTGCCATGTTGGAGGTTTTTCTTCCAGGAAGGGAGGAAGTGAGGGAGGGAGGGAGGGAGAAAGGGAGGACAGAGGGGGCACAGAGCGAGGGAAGGAAGAAAAGAAGGGAGAGGAGAGAGAATAATAAAGATAGAGAGTGTGTGTATGAGAGAGAGAGAGAACGAAAGAGAGAGAGAATGGCCAACCATGATACTGGAAACTGATCTGACTTCACAACTCAGACCCAATGTGATTTTATACTTCTTGGGTTCACAGATAAGCCATTATGTTCTCCTGTTGGATATTAACAATCTTAAAGAACATTCACTTCAGACAAGCTCATTGTAAAAACTTCAAAATACCAAAGAGCCCCCTCTCACAAAATGAATGAGGGGTACTTTAACTAATTACAGCTTTATGGTTGCCCTAGGCTGTTCTTCCTACAGATAAGATGTATTGAGATAGCTAGTCATAGAATTGCCATAAAATTTCTGTCAACACCCAACCCAGAGCAAACCTCTACTTCCTCAGACTTTCCCTAAGATTCCTCAAACCAGGCCCAAATCCTATGTCAGGTTCTTTGTCACCTGCTCCTACTGAGATGCCCCACAGTTCCCCACTGTGTGCATTCTCTCTTGCTGCAGTGAGTAACGAATTCAACTTGCTCAACTCTAAGTGTTCCTGTGACTGGATGAAGCCCGCTAATGTGGCCTTTCCTTTCCCAGTGTTTCTATCTACAATATAGCTGAGTGTACAACCTGGTATCTGCATGCAGACTGCTCAGCTGTGTGAAGGACTGTATTACCACTTTGTTTAGACACCTAAGTATGTCCTTTCATTTCAGGTTCATTTTATACTTACATTCAGGGGCAGGTTTAGTTTAGGACTTCTGCTAGTGTTGTGGGAAGTCAGGGACCCCGAATGGAGGGACTGGCTGGAGCCAAGGCAGAAGAATATAAATTGTGAAGATTTCATGGACATTTATCAGTTCCCCAAATTAATACTTGTATAATTTCTTACGCCTGTCTTTACTTCAATCTCCGAACATAAATTGTGAAGATTTCATGGACATTTATCACGTCCTCAATCAATACTCTTAAAATTTCTTATGGCTGTCTTTACTTATCTCTTAATCACGTTATCTTTGTAAGCTGAAAATGTACGTCACCTCAGGACCACTATTGTAAAAATGGATTGTAAAACATTTGTGTTTGAACAATATGAAATCAGTGCACCCTGAAAAAGAACAGAATGACAGCGATTTTCAGGGAACAAGGGAAGATAACCATGAGGTCTGACTGCCTGTGGGGTCGGGCAGAATGCAGCCATAGTTTTCTTCTCTCAGAAAGTCTATAGATGGATGTGTGAGTAGGAGAAATATCACTGAATTATTTTCCCAGCAAGGAATAATCCTGGGGAAGGAATGCACTCCTGGGGGTAGGTCTATAGATGGCGGCTCTGGGAGTGTCTGTCTTATATGGTTGAGATAAGGATTGAAATATGCCCTGGTCTCCTGCAGTACCCTCAGGCTTACTAGGATTGGGAAATTCCAGCCTGGTAAATTCTAGTCAGACCAGTTATCTGCTCTCGAACCCTGTTTCCTGTTAAGATGTTTATCAAGACAATGCGTGCACAGTGGGACATAGACTGTCATCAGTAATTCTAATTTTGTCTTGCCTTGTGATCTTTATTGCCCTTTGAAGCATGTGATCCTTGTGACCTACTCCCTGTTCATACACCCCCTCCCATTTCAAAATTCCTAATAAAAACTTGCTGGTTTTGCAGCTCAGGGTTGTCATCATGGTCCTTGCAATATGTGATGACACCCTCTGAGACCCAGCTGTAAAATTTCTCTTTTTGTGCTCTTTCTCTTTATTTCTCAGACCAGCTGACTCTTAGGGAAAATAGAAAGAACCTACATTGAACTATTGGGGGCTGGTTCCCCCGATAGCTAGTATAATTGTCTACTTGAAATGCTGTGGTCAAACTAGGCTATATCATTCATCAGAGTATTGAATCTACATGAATGATCATGAATGATGTGAAACCCATTGATAAAATTTACATTAATTTCAGAAGGATAGGGATAACAAAAGAGGATAATAGAAACTTATATAAGTCATTAATTTTCTTTGTTCATAGTTCCTGAACATCAGTTATAACACTGAAGTCTTAGAAGTTAGTTTCTTTAGCTTCAGGGTTTTTAAATGTAAATTGTTATGTTACTTTTTTTTTTACCAAGATCACCAAATGTCGAATAATGAAATAATGCCTAGGTAGGTTAACTGAAAACATTTTATTGATATGAAATGTCAGTAACCTGGGTGACTATTTAGCAGAAAAGGTCAGATGTTTTTCAAGGTCATGTAAAATATGGAGAATAATCCTTGGTTTGCAATATTTGAAACTTATGAGGATAAGCACAGTATAATAATTGGTCTCATATTTCATGGTTTATGAGAATATGTGTTGCTAATACACATGTACAAGAGCATCTAATATTAAGTCTCTCAATTTGTTATTATATATTAAAATTATTAAAACATATAGGTTATATCATGAGAGGGTGTGAAACAGAAAAAATGATCTAGTTGATAATTGCCTGAATATGCTGGAAATCATAATCTCTGTCAAACTCCAAACAGGAAATGTACCTAATAGCATTGGTTCTACCACAAGAAACTATTGCATATTTTTTCTGTTTTTTTTTTTGAGACGGAGTCTCGCTCTGTTGCCCAGGCTGGAGTGCAGTGGCCGGATCTCAGCTCACTGCAAGCTCCGCCTCCCGGGTTTACGCCATTCTCCTGCCTCAGCCTCCCGAGTAGCTGGGACTACAGGCGCCCACCACCTCGCCTGGCTAGTTTTTTGTATTTTTTAGTAGAGACGGGGTTTCACCGTGCTAGCCAGGATGGTCTCGATCTCCTGACCTCGTGATCCACCCGTCTCGGCCTCCCAAAGTGCTGGGATTACAGGCTTGAGCCACCGCACCCGGCCTTTTCTGTTTTTTTTTAAGTTCAGTTTCTCTTCAATATTTTCCTCTTTTTGATGTTTCTCTCTTTTGTATTTTTTCTTCTCTGAGAATAAGTCCACTATTGATACTAAATGTCACAGCACAGCCCCAAGGCAAATACACTGATGCCAATTGAAATCCAGATAGAACTTGCATAGTCCAGAAAAATTATCTTGACAACTGCTTCTGCAACACCCCTTACGTATGTGGAGTGTAGCCGAAAATGACATAGTGATGACTAGTACTGCCTTCGGTCTTGAAATTGTTCTAAATTTCCTTTCATAGGAAACAGGAAGTCTTGGAGATATCCACACTAAAGGAGCTTAGGTACCTGAGGTACCCACACTCCTAAGAGTTCAATTTACATCTTGGTGTTTTTGCTGAAAGTTAGAATGAAAGTAAATATAAACTACACATGGATTATTAATAATCATCAAGAAATCATATTTTTAAGTTTCACATTAAAATGTTAAACAGATGACAATGTAAGTTATAAATATATCAAAAATGAGAGCAATCATAAATAGAAACCCATTATATAATAAAAAGTCTTGTAGGTACAAACAGCCCCTGGAAATTCAGTTTGACAGTGGGAGGCTTATTAATTGAAGAATCTGTTTTTGTTTCCCTCCCTCTACTTTTGTCCAGAGGGATCCAGGGTGATGGGTTCACTTGACTAGAAGCTTATATGAGCAAACCATTTGACACAGTTAACAGTGATCTGGATAAAAACAGTAATGCCATCTAATACAGGCAAGCAAAATGTCGGGATCAAAGGAAGTAATAACACCAGATCACTCCTCCTTTCCTGAGAGGTGAATCTAGAAAAAAAAAAAAATGAAACAAATGTGCTTTGAGGAATGACTATAGGAATTTGAGATGCTTATCTTAGAATGGAAAAGACTTTATAGAGCAGAGAAAAAATGAAGAGAGAGAGAAAAAAATGCCCAAACAGATTTTTTTTCCTTTGCTATTAAATTGCTTATCAAATTGGACCAAACTCTGGCAGGTGCCCAGAAAGGTCATATTGATTGTGAAACAGTGAAAGTTAAATTTATTCCAGGACCTCTATTCCCAGTTTCAATGTTCTTTCCATGCCCATTTTCAAGAGGTCATGAGTTTGGTGACTTTGGAATCAAACAATGCTAAATTGAAATATCTACTTCCTTCCTTTCAATGGGAGGTAATTTTTCTTTTAATGAGGGAGAGCCATGTGGTGAAATTCATCCTTTGAAAAGAGGAATCTAGCGTCATGATGGAGGATGTGTCATAGCCAAAAGGGAAGAGAATCATTCTAAATATACATTCTAGGAATGACTGGATTTTCATGCTGTGCTATACTGGGTTTCTTTAAAACTTTCCTTCATCATTTTTACTTGGGGAAATACAGTCCATTTTTATAAGGCTCTGTACAGATGGCAACTTATTTGGCAAGATGGTAAGTCCATTATCACCTCAAAGTAGAAGTAATATATATTTGTATTAAGTTCCCAGAACAGAAATGACAACCCATTATGATATAGGTATTTATGTCAAACACAGTACATTACATATTATGGGTACTTAATAATAAACATCCATTGTTGGAATAAACTACCTAGATTACAATGGTGATGTGGGGAAAACAGAATAAGATATTTGACCTACTAGGCTATGAGAAAGTAAATTATTGGTGGAAACTTTCTTTTTACAGTTCTTCACTAATGTATTTATGGGTTTATGTTCTTTATCTGTTTTAACTATTTTTCAACAAATAAGCTTTTTAAATATCATAAATATAAAATTATTTGATAATAAAATAGTGAAATTTTACTTAGCTTATTGAATTTAATTTTTCTGAAAATCTATGGGAAGTAATATACTTAACTATAATAGTTCATCAAAAGACATTAATTTTAGTCCCTGTTTTGTTATTGCAAAATGAACCACATTTTAATTACATCATAGTTTCATATAATAAAATCTATTTACTAAAGCGAGACTAACATACTGTCCAATCACTAACAATCAACAGCTCAAACACAAGATAAGTTAAAACAAAAGGATGCCAATAGTGGAAGTTCTGATAGATCTTATTTCTGCCATCCCTTTACCTAAGAAGTAGACAAAAAAAGATCTGGCTTTGGAATCAGATCAGCCTGAACATAGTTCTGGTTTCTGCTAACTGACGGCCTCTGTGGCTTGAGGACTGTTACCTTGAAATTTCAGATTTGTTCTGTTTATAACTGTTAAATGGTAATAATGATAATGTTTATTTCACAGCATTTTTGCTACAATCAACACTTTTATTCTTTCAAGCCCAGAGGAAGTGTCATTAAACTGTCACTGTTTTTTTTTTTCTCTGTTTCAAATGAAAATATTCACTTCCTACTTCTGTTATATTATATAAATATCTAATTTACACAATAGAACCAAAAACTCCCTAAAAACAACTAAGGCTCCTTCTTTATATAGCCTCTACAACCTTTAGCTCAATGCACAAAACAGTTGACTGAGAAACATTTGATCACTGAATTAATGAGATTACAAACTTAAACTTTTTGAAGTATAGTATTTTTTCACTAACCTCAGAAATTGATAAGTAAAGATAGTTTACGGCTTAACAATGAATATTAACGAGTAGACCGCCCAAATAGCAATCACGATGCAGAAATAGCAGACTATGGTACTTGGTCTACCTGGATCTATAAGAAAATAAACAAGATATATTTCTTTGAACAAAATGATCTAAATAATTTCTCTGTAAATAATTTTATTTCTTAGATAATGCTTACTCTGTACCAGGCAGTGTTTGTAGTAACTTAGTTTTTTTTACTCATTTAATAATCATAACAAATCTATAAGGTACAGGTGTTACTACAACTTCCTTTCTATAAGTGAGAAAATTGAAAAATAGCTTTGCAATAAATAATATGCCCAAGAACATGGAGCTTATAAATTTCAGAGTCAGAATTTGAAACTAGGCAGAGGATCTTCAGTTTCTGCTTTCCTATCATATTATGAAGTAGAATTTCAAAAGATATGTCATCACTACTCTCTTGAAATACAGAATGCAATTATTCTGACATTTGTAATAAATATATTGAGGTTACAGTAAGAACCACTGACAGAAAATCTACTTTTTCTTATACTAGTGACAACAGAGCATACTTTTCCACAAATCTTATCCCCAGAACATATCTGTTCCTTTTCCTCCTAGGTGCTTAAACAATTCTCACAACATTTCACCATAAGATAGATGCTAGGAATCGTTCAGAATCATTTAGAACTGTTTGATGGTGAGTACATGCTATCTGAGATTGCTCCTGCAGTAAATAGCCTAAAGTTATTGAATTTATTTCAAGTTATCATATATAAAGTAAACACCATTATTGACATGGAAGATATTTCATTTCCTCATGTTTCATTTACTTCCCACATACTAGGGAGCTAAAATGGACTATCAGGATAGAATTCTGGTACACATTGTTTCAAAACATCATTTATTTATAATCTAAATAAAAGCCTTCTGCCTTTAGCTATCAGAATTGTGCTTAATAAAATCAATGATGTAGGTATAGATTTTTTTTAGCTGTTATTTTTATGGAACCAGAAAAAGATGGTAGTAGATAAGCAAACGCTGATAACATATACCACCAATATACTGACACTAAGAGAGTTTATGAGTTTTGTCTATCAGAAATAAGAGAAATCATTCCATCAAAAAAAATCTTAGAAAAAAAAGTAAAGATGGCTCTTTGCTTAATTTTTTTCTCAGGATGATATATAACAAGTAGTATTCTAGATGCGTAGGAGGAAAGTTAACATATAATAGATGCCTTAAGGCATTTGCAAACTTTAGCTTACAACAGAATCACCAGGAGGACTTGCTGTAACATGGATTTCTGGTTACTTAGAAATTTGTTGCAACATAAATTTCTAGGCTCAACCTTCAGCAGTGCAGTAAGCTGGTCTAGGGTTAAACCTCAGAATTTGCATTTCTGATAAGGTTTCAGATGATGCTGATGCCGTCGTGGTCTGGTACCACACTGAGAATCACTGCATTAGGGTTTTAATCTTTTCTCAGAAACCTGGTTTGCAAGACCACCAGTCTTGAATTACTTTCTGTTTCCAAACATGGAGGAAGTGTAGGTTGTCTTGCAAATAACACCTATGAAAAATGAATCATGCTTTTTTTTTTTTTTTTTTTTTTTTTTTTTTTTTTTTTTTTTTTGAGATGGAGTTTCACTCTTTCACCAGGCTGGAGTGCTGTGGCGCGATCTTGGTTCACTACAACCACTGCCTCCCAGGTTAGAGCAATTCTCCTGCCTCAGCCTCCGGAGTAGCTGAGACTACAGGTGTGAGCCACGACGCCCAGCTAATTTTTGTATTTTTAGTAGAGATGAGGTTTCATCTCATTGGCTAGGATGGTCTGGATCCCTTGACCTCATGATCCGCCCTCCTGGGCCTCCCAAAGTACTGGGATTACAGGCGTGAGCCACTGCGCCTGGCTGCTCACTTTTAAGGTCAATTCAAGTACTAAATCTGTTTACACTTTAAAAAATCCCTTTTATAGTAGCTAGTATCTACATTTGATGATGAATCCTACATTGTTGTAATTGTACTAAACAAGTTATAAATACTTGGTTTGTTTTTAGTCATCCACATATGTTTCCATACAGTAAAGAACTAATCAATCATTGTTCTTTGTAGACGTGGTTATTGCATATGTCAAAAACTAAGCTTATTTGTTATGTTCAATAATTCATCAATTCATTAGGTCAGCATATACGTATTGAAATTGCACTTAGTTACGAGGTGCTGGTGTTCTATAATGAAAAACAATAGACAAAGCTGATATGTAAGTTACAATAAAGATTAAAAATAAGTTTAAATATATAGGTATGTGTGTGTGTGTATATATATAAATACATGTATTTACACATGCCATTTGAGATAATATAACTGTTAAAAAAAAAAAAACTGACCAAACGAACAAAAACTGCAAGAAAATACAGAAGACTAAGAATGTTTAGGATGTTGCAGTTTCGCATAGTATGTCCAGAGATGGCTTCTCAGAGGAAGTGGCATGAGTTAGGTTACTTACTCTTTAATTTAGGTTAACCTTACTCTTTAAATTTAATTTTCTAATTTTTCCCTAAATTTTAAAAAGATCAGTTTTTGCTTTGTTTGTTTTCTAATTCTTCTTCTTATTATTTTTTTTTTCTGAGACAGTCTTGCTATGTCTCCCAGACTGGAATGCAGTGGCGTGATCTTGGCTCACTGCAAGCTCCGCCTCCCGGATTCACGCCATTCTCCTGCCTCAGCCTCCCAAGTAGCTGGGACTACAGGCACCCGCCACCACGCTCGGCTAATTTTTTGTATTTTTAGTAGAGACAGGGTTCCACCATGTTAACCAGGATGGTCTCAATCTCCTGACCTCGTGATCCACCCTCCTGGGCCTCCCAAAGTGCTGGAATTACAGGTGTGAGCCACCAAGCCTGGCCTGTTTTCTAATTCTTTTAGCCTGTGTACTGATATGACAGTTACATACTCTTTATTCTGTGATTGGTTACTTTTAAAAATTTATATGGCTTTTATACAAAACCTAAAATTGAGGCCTTGAAAGCTTCAGCCCAAAATAAACACATCCAGTATATTTGGGAATTTTTAACCCCACAAATTAGACTTTTAAAAAATGATACATGTTTTAAATTTATTTCAATTTGATGAGAGGTCTAATTTATGTATGTCATATTTCCCCCTTTAGATGTACACATCAGTGAGTTGTATCAAATATATACAGTCTTGTAAATATCACCACAAACAAGATATAGAAGAGTTTCATCACCTGAGAAAGTTCTTTCATATCCCTTTATAGTAAGTCCTCTATCTTCAGGCCTTTGTGAACACTGGTCTGCTTTCTTCCCCCAGAGATTTGTCTTTTTCAAATGTTATACAAATGGAATAATGGAGTACATAACTTTTCAATCCTTGCTCTTTCCCGAAGTGTGGATTAAGCCATATTGTTGTAATGTTCAGTAGTAGGCTGGGTTGTTTTTTATTGCTGAGTAATATTCCATTGTCTGTATGTACAACAATTTGGGTATCCTTTCGGCAGCTGCACATTTGGGTAGTTTTCAGTATGGGGTAATTATGAACAAAAGTGCTATGCATATTTATAACAAGTTTTGTGTGGACATATGTTTTTATTTCTTATGTATAAATACTTATGAATAGGACTGCTGAGTCATACAGTATGTGTAGGTTTAACTGTAAGAAACTGCCAAGTTGCTTTCCAAATTAGTTGTACCATTTTACATTCCCAGGGCAATGTGTAAAATTACAATTCTCTGCATCCTCATCAGCACTTGGCATTGTCTCTTTTTTTGTTTGTTTTTCAGCCTTTTTGGGGGGGGTCATTCTAATAATGTATAGTGGTATTTCATTTTGTTTTTAATTTGCATTTACACAGTGACTAATGATGTTGATCAATTTTTCATGTGCTGATTGGACATTTTTATGCCCTCTTTGGTGAAGTCTCTAAATATTTTTAGCATGTAATATTTTTGATTTCTGAGGCAACAGTAGTAGATATGGATTTTTTTTTTTTTTTTTTTTTTTTTTTTCAGACAGAGTTTTGCTCTTGTTGCCTAGGCTGGATTGCAATGGCGCGATCTCGGCTCACCACAACCTCCGCCTCCCAGATTCAAGCAATTCTTCTGCCTCAGCCTACTGAGTAGATGGGATTACAGGAATGCACCACCATGCCCAGCTAATTTTGTATTTTTAGTAGAGATGGGGTTTCTCCATGTTGGTCAGACTGGTCTCGAACTCCCGACCTCAGGTGATCCACCCACCTCACCCTCTCAAAGTGCTGGGATTACAAGTGTGAGCCACTGCCCTTGGCTGATATGGCTATTTTGAAAACTATTTTACTATTTTATAATCCTTTTTTTCCCCAAGTATAGTTGAATGGCTTAAAGGACAAAATTAACCATCATTAACTAACATTACATTGTTCCAACAAATAATGCAGATCTAACAAATTGAGAGGGCTAAGTAGAAATCGGGACATACTGTCTTTAAAAAGTTTAACAAGTAATCAAAATGATCCAATTATATTCAAATAAAAGAACTTTTATTACTATGCTACATCCTATTAGTGCAGAGTTGGCCAAATACTTAATGATAACTAAGTACAACAGAAACATCATAGTTTAAAGCATTTCACACTGAACTGCTGCAAATTGTCACCTAACAACTAGTCCTGGATGCCTCTCTGACCATCTTTTAGCTTAGACACCAAATAAAAAATCATATTTCACTTATTTTAAAGGACTTTGAAATATGTAAATACCTACATGGTATAACAAAAATAGCATATTATTAACAATGAACTGATTACAAGTACTAATAACATGCTTCATTATTACATCATAATGAAATATTCAATATATGTACGATCAGAGATTTTGAAGATCAGCATGGAATTATGCCACTATAAATTACTAATTATGTGACAAAGTTATATTCACTCTCAAAGCTTAATTTCCTCATTTGCAAATGGTGCTAATATCTACTTTACAGGTTTTTAAAAAAATATAAAATCACTCTTTAGATTATATATTGATATTTAAATATTAATACTGTATCTCTTCATATATAATTTAAAATGTGAAAATCATTGCTCCCTCATTAGTATATAATCTATTTAATATAGTGGTGGACATAACTTTTTGCATGTCATATGCAGTGTCACCATCAGAAACAAATGTACATTCTAATGAATCCTGGAAAATAATAGAAAAGCTTTAATTTTTGTAATATTTTGGCCAAATAATGCAATCCTAAAGGATAAAGAAAGTGCAAAGCCCCCAGGAATCATTTCTCCCTCTACTCACTTTCTAAATCCTTATGTCCTATGAACAATAATTTATAATCTATATTTTTGCCAAATAATATTCAAAATGAAGTTATGTAAGTTTTTCTTTCCCTGCAAGGCAATAAGTGAAAAAATGGACATTAAGAATAAAAAATATCTCTGTCTTTCCTGCTGCCTTGTGAAAAAATGTGCCTGCTCCTCCTTCCACCAGGGTGTGGCTGGCAAGATGACCGAATAGGAACAGTTCTGGTCTGCAGCTCCCAGAGAGATCAATGCAGAAGGCGGGTGATTTTTGCATTTCCAACTGAGGTACCCGGTTCATCTCATTGGGACTGGTTAGACAGTGGGTCCAGCACACAGAGGGCGAGCAGAAGCAGGGCGGAGTGTCGCCTGACTCAGGAAGCACAAGGAGTCGGGGAACTCCCTCTCCTAGACAAGGGAAGCCACGAGGGACTGTGCCATGGGGAACAGTGCATTCTGACCCAGATACTACACTTTTCCCGGTCTTCGCGACCTGCAGACCAGGAGATTCCCTCGGGTGCCTACACCACCAGGGCCCTTGGTTTCAAGCATAAAACTGGGTGGCCTTTTGAACAGACACTGAGATAGCTGCAGTTTTTTGTTTTGTTTTGTTTTCATACCCCAGTGGCACCTGAAAAGCTAGTGAGACAGAACCGTTCACTACCCTGGAAACGGGGCTGAAGCCATGGAGTCAAGTAGTCTAGCTCCGCAGCTCCCACCCCCATGGAGTCCAGCAAGCTAAGATCCACTGGCTTGAAATTCTCACTGCCAACACAGCAGTATGAAGTCAATATGGGATGCTCGAACTTGGCGGGGGGAGGGGCATCTGCCATTACTGAGGCTAGAGTAGGCGGTTTTCCCCTCACAGTGTAAACAAAGCTACCAGGAAGTTCGAACTGGGCAGAACCCACCACAGCTTGGCAAGATGCTGTAGCCAGACTGCCTCTCTAGATTCCTCCTCACTGGACAGGGCATCTCTGAAAGAAAGGCAGCAGCTCCCGTCAGGGGCTTATAGATAAAACCCCCATCTCCCTGGGACAGAGCACCTTGGGGAAGGGGTGGCTATGGGCACAGATTAAGCATACTTAAATGTTCCTGCCTGCTGGCTCTGAAAAGAGCAGCAGATTTCCCAGCACAGTGCTCAAGCTCTGCTAAGGGAGAGACTGCCTCCTCAAGTGGGTCCCTGACACCTGGGCCTCTTGTTGGGGGCCTCATACAGGAGAGCTCCGCCTGGCATCTGGTGGGTTCCCCTCTGGCATGAAGCTTCCAGAGGAAGGAACAGGCAGCAATCTTTGCTGTTCTGCAGCCTCCGCTGGAGATACCTATGCAAACAGGGTCTGGAATGGACCTTCAGCAGACCTGTAGCAGAGGACCCTGACTGCTAGAAAGAAAACTAACAAACAAAAACAAATAGCATCAACATCAACAAACAGGATGTCCACACAAAAACCCCATCCAAAGGTCACCAACATCAAAGACAAAAGGTAGATAAATCCACAAAGATAAGGAAAAACGAAAGGAAAAATGCTGAAAATTCCAAAAACCAGAACGCCTCTTCTCCTCCAAAGGATCACAGCTCCTCGCCAGCAAGAAAACAAAACTGGATGAAGAATGAGTTTGACAAATTGACAGAAGTAGGCATCAGAAGGTGGGTAATAATAAACTCCTCCAAGCTAAATGAACATGTTCTAACCCAATGCAAGAAAGCTAAGACCCATAAAAAAGGTTAGAGGAATTGCTAACTAGAATAACCAGTTTAGAGAAAAACATAAATGACCTGATGGAGCTGAAAACAGCACGAGAACTTTGTGAAGCATACGAAAGTATCAATAGCTGAATCAATCAAGTGGAAGAAAGGATATCAGAGATTGAAGATCAATTTAATGAAACAAAATGTGAAGACAAGATTAAAGAAAAAAACAATGAAAAGGAACAAATGAAGCCTTCAGGAAATATGGAACTATGTGAAGAGACCAAACACCAAAAGCAATGACAACAAAAGCCAAAATTGACACATGGGATCTAATTAAACGAAAGAGCTTCTGCAAAGCAAAATAAATTATCATCAGAGTAAACAGGCAACCTACAGAATGGGAGAAATTTTTTTTCAATCTATCCATCTAAGAAGGGGCTAATATCTAGAATCTACAAAGAACTTAAACAAATTTACAAGAATAAAACAACCCCATCAAAAAGTGGGTAAAGGATATGAACAGACACTTCTCAAAAAAAAGACATTTATGTGGCCAACAAACATATGCAAAAAAGCTCACTGTCACTGGTTATTAAAGAAATGCAAATCAAAACCACGAGCTACCATCTCATGCCAGTTAGAATGGTGATCATTAAAATGTCAGGAAACAACAGATGCTGGAGAGGATATGGAGAAATAGGAATGCTTTTACACTGTTGATGGGAGTGTAAATTAGTTCAAACATTGTGGAAGACAGTGTGGCGATTCCTCAAGTATCTAGAACCAGAAATACCATTTGACCCAGCCATCCCATTACTGGGTATATACCCAAAGGATTATAAATAATTCTACTATAAAGACACATGCACATGTATGTTTATTGCAGCACTATTCACAATAGTAAAGAATTGGAACCAACCCAAATGCCCATCATGATAGACATTTGTTTTGTTTTGTTTTGTTTTGTTTTATTTTAAGACGGAGTCTCGCTCCAACACCAGGCTGAAGTGCTGTGGCACAATCTCGACTCACTACAACCTCCGACTCCCCGGTTTAAGTGATTTTCCTGCCTCAGCCTCTCAAGTAGCTGGGATTACAGGCACACACCACCACACATAGCTAATTTTTGTATTTTTGGTAGAGACGGGGTTTCACCATGTTGGCCAGGATGGTCTCTATCTCCTGACTTCATGATCCACCCACCACAGCCTCCTAAAGTGCTGGGATTACAGGTGTGGGCCACCGTGCCCACCTGAGACTATGCATTTCTAAATGTGATGATTTACATATTTCACAACACAGTAGTTCTGCTCTTAGAGGTAGATTCTAAGAAAGATGTTCCCAGAAGCATTGTTTGTAGTAGCAGGAAAACAGAACCAATCCAAATGTGTGCACCAATGGGAGAAGAATATATTTACACTTACAAGGGCTGCCAATTACATATGGGAATATATAATTCCAGTGAATAAATATATTATTAGGATGTATAGTATTCTATACTATAGTGTAATAATGTATAGTATCCATTCACTAAAACCCTATACATCAATGTAAAAAATGCAATTGTATATACAACATGCATATATATGTATACACATGCATATATATACACACATATATATATCCATGTATATATCAGAAACAATGCTATGTGAAAATAGGAAACAAGCATCCAACTCAATGACATTTATAGAAAAAGAAAAATGTATAATGGGAGTATATGTATGCAGTGAGAACAAAATTCAGAACAGGTATTACCCTTGTGTGAGGCAGAACAATTGAATCACAAAAAGAAATTTAAAAGTTTTAACTACGTTTTATTTCTTAATGTGATGTTGCTTACACTGGTATTGTTTTGTTATCTGAACATTATCTACGTGTTATTTTACCTTTCTTATATGAAATATTTTATAAAAGATTAGCATCAATCATCCATTAAAGAATAACTATGTAGCAGTTTTAGACAATTAAAAAACATCAATTTCAATAAATTAAAATTACATACCTTGTTTTGTTTGAATTCTACCAAAATGTAGAATTCATTACCAATTACCCAGAGAACAAAATCTATGTAATGTATAATTGACATTTTAATACATCAACTTATTAATCTCTACAGTTTGCTTTTGTTTTCATTATTATTTGAAAACTCAAGCAATAATTTGATGGATATTCGCATTTGTTTTAAATTTTTACCAAATAACTACTAAGCAACTACTCTGTGGCAGGCCGTCTTCTTGTCAATGGGTGTACATCATGGAATAAAACAGACAAAACAATTTTACCCTTGCAGACTTTGTATTATCTTAGGGATGTGACAGACTGTACCCATTTTAAGTAGATTTACAGTATTGTATTGGGTATCTGGGGTTAGAATGTAATGAGTTCTGTGAAAAACACAGAGCAAGCAAGGGGGATCAGGAATTCTGAGAGGACTCCATTTCCCCAATGGCAACAAAAATCTACACACGCTTATAAGATATGGGATTACTGATATAGAACCTATTTTCAATTTTCAGTCAAATTCTTTATGTTCTTGAATTCTGCACTGTTATATGTTAAGACAAAGTCCTCAGAGACCTAAAATATAAAAAGCATATTTTACACATACAGCACAATATAAATCTGAAATTCAACTTTTTTATTCTATTCTAACCACTCAAACTTCCACAAAATATGTTTAAAACAGGCAATGAAAATTCAATGCCTGGAATGCATTGTTAGGAGAAAAATCTGAAGATATGTATAATACATTAGTAAAAGAATACAAATGAATATAAAAATTGCTCCTGGAAGATTTGATTATCTACAGAATTGTGGAGTGTTTTTAGGACAGTAGAATTACATGAATTTAGGACCTAAAACTAATTTTCCAACTATAAATTTCCATTTGAGTTTGTGGTCCTTAATAATTGGAAAGTGTGCTGAATTTGGGAACCTGCAAGTAATTAAGGACGACCTCAGGAGCTTTACTCTCCTCACTTGTAAAAATAAAAAAAAAAAAAAAATTAAATGTGTAGTTTGATGGGGTGGGGGACTTCATGAAATGATTCTCAAGACTTATCCTTATTTTCTTCACTTTTATTAATGTATAGTTAAGTCCTAAACTTGTAATTTATAAAATTCTCTGTATGCACCAACTGTTATCTTTGGTACAGTGTGAGAATTGCAAGCTGCTTTCTGGAATTTTTGTTCCAATTTTATTGGTCCATTGGTTTCTATGAGTTTGCCATGTCTCTTGTACACAGACCTACATGCCCTGGCGTCTGCCTATCTTTCTGAAGGCATCTCTATTCACTGTTCTCTTCCTCTACACTAGCAACACAGGTCTTGACATCCACGAACAAATCATAATTGTTCCTACTCTAGAGGCTTATACTCTTTTATTAGGCCATGCTGTAATGTGATGTCCCCAGAAATTCGTTTTCTCTCACCCTTTCTAAAATTTTCCACCACTCTTTATTTATTTAGACTGGCTTTCTTTTCCAGATAGCACTTAAACCTGCAATTATATTCTATATTCATTTTCTTAGCCTTTGGAAGATCATAAAATAAAAAAGACTCATAAAATTGAGGGATATATTCTATTAATTGGTTATCAATATGCATTGATTATTTGCAGTGGAAATTTGAGTAATTCACCAAAGCAAACAAAAGGATTCTAAGATTTGTAATGTAATTGTGGTGCAATATGGCATGTGCAATAACTAAAAGTAAATAACAGCAGTAGTGCATTGTAATCGAGGCAACATCTCCAAGTTGAAAGACTTACAAATTAAAGTGGGTGATGTTGATAGTAAGAAAATATTAAAATGACTGAAAATAATTAATATTAACCACTTAATCATTAATTATTCAGAATTTCTCTATCATTTTCATTATATAATATTTTATAGAACTTACACACTATTTGGCAAAAGGAAAAATGGAATGCATAGACAAATGAAAAATTTACTATTATTTATTTGACATTATAGGAAGTATAAAAATTAAAAAGGTGGACCACATTTTGCATGAAGGAAATTTTCAGAGTTGGTGAGTATAATAATTTTAGGAGCTTGTTTAATTTTTCATTCAAGCCTTTGAATGGAAAATTTTCTCTATTATTCTTCACTGTTGGGCATTTTACAGCTTCTCAGCCTTTTCCTCAGTATCTGGAGAAATTAAGTTAAAAAGATACAGAGTTTGCCACTGTGCAGAACAGAATAAAAGTTTACAAATTACTGATCAAGACATAGAAACATCTGGCTAAAATTCATGTTTCGGATATTCTGGTAATTTAAATTCTCCAAGTTATCGCTATTCTCAATGTCTACAAAGAATTTAGAGTTACCTAAATAAAAGGAAGATCAAAAGCAAATCACTGCAAGTTTCAAATACATTTTATCAAATCAGATCAATGCAATCATTCAGAGGAGAGAGAACTCAAAGAAAGGCACTAAAATAAAAAGAGAACGCTTGCCAGGAGCGTGTGAGGTGATCAGGGAGCAGGTTGGGACTGTTTGTTACAGAAGGAAATCAGGAGACAACCGGAAGACACATCAAACAGGATTTGTTTATGTTTGTGATACTAATGGGGAAATCCCTTAGACTAGAGATTAACATTTTCCTAAAGGAGAAACCCTTTAATCCTGCTATTATCATAGTCAATTATACTTTAAAGTGAGCACTTGCATGAGCAAAATGACCTACATCTCTTTACCATATTCTTAAAATAAGTAACAGTTTTATCTATGGCCTTTGTGGAAAAAAAAAAAAAACTATAATAAATTTCTTATGCTGTAATGTATGTTCTAATGTAATTATAGACAGACTAATCAGAAGACTATCATCACTCTTCAATAACTCTTCAAATCTTTCCACAAAAATTATTTGGAAGTTAGTGAAGAATGTCTCACAACGAGGCTAAAGTTCAACTCTCAGGTTTATAGTAACAAAATGATTTATAAATACATGTTTCTTCAAATATTTTCAACATGAAGAAACACCTTTTTTGGAGGGACAATGTTTGTAAGACACATTTTAAAAAACCAAAACAATCACATTTACACAATGATTACAAAAAAACCATCCATTCCAATATTCTGTCAATTCCCATAGCCTATAGCTATAAGATTAGTGCAAATAAATAAAAAGAAAAAAAACAAATAATTTTTATAATTACTTATAAATTAAAGTACTTCGTTTTGAACATTCATTTTAAGAAGTAAACAGTAATGTCATAATTAGTTTAAATGACTGACTCAAAATATTATGTCATTTTCATTCATTTAAGTCTTGTATACAAACTGGATCAAGATAAGCTATTGTTTGTGAGCAAGCACAGAGTACAGAGTAAAAGCAACAATTAGCAATCTTTTATGACTAACTTCATCCTTAAATCATTGGAGCATTTGATTACAGGAAATGAAAGTAATAAAATCTACCAATCCATATATCTATATTAGATTACATCTAACTGTTTCACATAATGTAGAAATACGGGGTATGTATTTAAATTGCTTCTGTGTAATATTAATATATGGGTAATTCAATTTAACATATTTGAAAATGGGGAATTTTTGTGGATCTTATGAAATATATGTATTAAAAAAACCTCAATGGTTAAGATGATTCTGCTTTTCAGAATTCTGGCTAGAAAGATAAGCTATCATGACACCATGTAGAATTTTGAAAAATGAAATCGGTAACTACATATGAGCTTTTTTCTATGCCACTTAGCAGATAAGCCTGGGGGTGGTGGGAAATGTGGGAATTTTAATAACACAATGAGCACAGAAATTTGGATATTACTTTCAATCCATTTTTTACATTCTTCTTTACATTTCAATTTTGACAAAAACATAGTACAACTTATTGTATCGAATTTGGATAGTTTGCTCTAACTCTGCACCTAAAATATATTGAGATAGTCTTTAAAATCTTACAATTTTTTAAAAAAAATTCAAAATTTTAGAACAGGTTTAGATTTACAGGAAATTATAAAGGTAGTAAAGATTGCTCTCATACACCTCACATGTAGTTTCCCCTGTTACTGACATTGTACACTGCCTTCACAATATGGCTTTAAAATCATTCATGCCTTTCATTAGCTTGATTGCTCATTTATTTCTATTGATGAATAATATTTGATTATATGTTGTACCCTCTTCATTTATATATTCATCTATCAAAGGACATCCTAATTGTTTCCAACTTTTGATGATTATAAATAAAGCTACTCTAAATACTTGCATGCAAGTCTTATGCAGATAAAAGTTTTCTCATCAGTTGGCTAAACACTTAAGAGTATGGTCGATAGATCCTGTCATAAGTGTATATTTAACTGAGTAAGAAAGTGTCATACTGTCTTCCAAAGTGGCTGTAATAGTTTACATTTCCAATGGCAATGAATGAGAATTCCTTCTGCTCTGCAATGTTGCCAGCAATTGGTGGTGTCTGCTTTTTGGATTTTTGCCATTCTTACTGATACATAGATGGTATTTCATTGGTGATTTAATTTTCAATTGTCTGTTGACAAGTGCTATTGAACCTCTTTTTATATTCTTATTTGACATCTCTATATCATCTTTGGTGAGTTGTCTGTTCACATCTTGTGTCCATTTACAAATGTGTTTGTTTTCTTATGGTTCAGTTGTAAATGTCTGTTGTATATTATGGATACAAGTCCTTAGTATAAATGTGCTTTGCAAATATTTTCTATCAATCTTGGCACATTATTCTCATTCTCTTGAAGGTGATTTATACAAGACAGAAGTTTTTAATCTTAATAAAGCCAAATTTATCCTTTTTTCTTTCTCGGAGCATGCTTTTAGTGTCATATCTAAAATCTTATCAAACAAACCAAGATCGGGTAAATTTTCTGATATGTATGCTTCAAGAAGTATTATAGTTTTGTCTTTTACATGTTGGTCTGTGCTCCAGTTTGAGCAATATTTGTAAAAAATGAAAGGTCTGTGTCTAAATTCATTTTTTCTTTTGCCATTGAACATCAAGTTGTTCCAACACCATTTGTTCAAAATATTATTCCATTCTTCATTAAATTAACTTTACTCCTTTGTTGGGGACCAGTTGACAATATTTGTTTTGGTCCATTTTGGGGCTTTCTACCCTGTTCCATTGACTATGTGTCTATTGCTTTTGCCCGTATCATGCTGTTTTGAATACCATAGTTATAGGGTAAGACCTCTAATCTGGTTGAGTTATGCAATTTTGTTTTTCTTCTTCAGTATTGTGTCGACTATGCCAAGTTTTAAACTAAAGTTTTGAATCAGTTTTTCTATATTTAAAAAATATCTTGTTCGAAAGAATAAGAAAATAAGCCAGAGTCTGGGAGAAAATAGTTGCAAAAAATAAACCTAATAAAAGTTTGTTACAAAAAGTCTTAAGGAAAAAGAAACAAAAAACATAATTTAAACAGAGGGCAAAGGATCTGAACAGATGCATTACCAACAAACAAGGATGGAAAATAAGCATTATGAAAAGATGCTCAACATCATAGATCATTAGGAAATTACAAATTAAAACACCAAGATACTGCTACACATCTATTAGAATGACCAAAATCTAAAAAACTGACACCTAATGCTGACAAGGATGTGGAGCAACAGGAACTCCCATTCACTGCTGGTGGGAGTGCACAATAGTAAAACTGCTTTGGAAGATACCTTGGGAGTTTCTAATAAAGCTAAATGTATTCTTTCCATATAATCCAGCAATTGTTCTCCTTGGTATTTACCCAAAATTAGTTGAACATTGTTCATATCAAAACTCGCACATAGGCGCAGCTTTATTCATAACTGCAAAAACTTAGAAGCATCCAAAATGTCCTTCAGTTGGTGAATAGATAAATAAATGTACATTTAGACAATAGAATGTTATTCAACATGAGCTATCAAGCCATGGATGAAACATAAAGGTGTATTAAGAAGTGAAAGAAGCCAATCTGAAAAGGCTATATACTGTATTATGCCAACTAAATGACATTCTGGAAAAGATAAAACTATGGAGATAGTAAAAGGATAGTGGTTTGCCAGGGTTTAGCAGGAGAGAAAAGACAAATAAGCAGAGTACAGAGATATCTGGGACAGTAAAATTATTCTACATTGTGCTATAATGGTAGATACAGGTTATTATACAACTGTCCAAATCCATAGAACATACAATACCAAGACTGAACATTAATATAAAGTATGGACTTGTGTGACAGTATATGTTAATCTAGGGTCATCAATTGTAACAAATGTAACACTGGTGCAGATGTTGAGTGGGGGAGGTTGTGCATGTGTGTGGGAACGGGGAGTTTATGGCAATTCTCTGTAATTTCCACTCATTTTGCGGTGAACATAAAACTACTTTTTTTTCTATTTTTTTATTATACTTTTAGTTTGGGGATACATGTGCAGAACGTGCAGGTTTGTTACATAGGTATACATGTGCCATGGTGGCTTGCTGCACTCATCAACCCATCATCTACATTAGGTATGTCTCCTAATGCTCTCTGTCCCTTAACCCCCCATCCCCTGACAGGTCCCAGTGCATGATGTCCCCTACTCTGTGTCCATGTGTTCTCCTTGTTCAACTCCCTCTTATGAGAGAGAACATATGGTGTTTGGTTTTCTGTTCCTGTGTTAGTTTGCTGAGAATGATGGTTTTCAGCTTCATCCATGGTCCTGCAAAGGACATGAACTCATCCTTTTTATGGCTGCATAGTATTCCACGGTGTGTATGTGCCACATTTTCTTTTTCCAGCCTACCATTTATAGGCATTTGGGTTGGTTCCAAGTCTTTGCTATTGTGAACAGTGCTGCAATAAACATAAGTGTGCATGTGTCTTTATAGTAGAATGATTTATAATCCTTTGGGTATATGCCCAGTAATGGGATTGCTGGGTCAAATGGTATTTCTGGTTCTAGATCTTTGAGGAATCTCAATATGCAACCTTTGGTCTATGTCAAATGGTGACTATTCTATTAAGCCCATGCTGATTTCTTCCAAACTTCAAGAGAATTTAGGGTCCATATTTTTATGGTACTTATGTGCCTTTACCTCATATTATAGCATGCATGTACAGAGTAAATAGACTAAGAATTCTTGGGCTAGAATACATCTATAATTTTCTTAAATTGCATCTGCCTTAGTGACTTAACCTTCAGTAACAGATTTTTGGTAAATATAAAATAGAGGTAAATGTAAACTCCCTGCAAATATTCTATATTTAATATCAAGTATGATACATGTGACAATACATTTGAAATGAGACCATTTATTAAAACTGAAAATACAATAATTCAGAAAATTATAAGAAAACAGAGGACGACTATCAGCTGAGGTATTGCATGAGCAAAAATGTAACAATATTTTTAAAATATAATATATGCATATTATTTTCTTCCTGCTCACCGTTGAGCTCTTTTCATTGTGAGCATAGATAAATTTACACACACACACACACACACACACACACTAATAAACATATGTGTAAAATCACTCAACAAAATATTACCAAGTATAAATCAACAACATACAAAATAAGTATATACCCTGACAAAATGAAGTTTATTCTGGGTATACAAGCTTGTTCAAAATTCATACACCAATCCATGTAATCCACCCATATCAAAAAGTAAAGAGAAAAAAATCTTACAATCATATCAATTAACACTGAATAAATATTTCACAAAGCCAGCCATTATATTCATAATGTAACTATGAGCAAACTAGGAATAGAGGTCAATATTTTAACTTGGTAAATAATATCCACAAAAACCTTAGAGTTAATATTATACTTAATGATGTGAAACTAGACACTTTCCTTTTAAGATCAGACACAAAGTAAATTATGTCTTCTCTCATTACTGTTATTAGATTCATATACATTTTCTATATACAAGACACTGCCATAGAAGAACAAAGATAATGTATTATTCAGGGTTCTCCAGAATAATGTACATAGAGAAAGACACAGGGAGAAAGAGATTATTCTAAGGAATTGGCTCACATGATTATGGACCTTAAAAGTCCAGACCCAGAAGACCCAATGATATTGATCCAGTTTGAGTCTGAGTAGGACAATAGTATAAGTTCCAGTCTGAATTCAAGTTTGAAGGCAGAGTAAGACCACTGTCAGCTCGAAGACAGTCAGGCAGAGGAAGGAATTCTTATTTTATTCAGGTATTCAACAAACTAGATAAGGCCCACCTACACTGAGGAGGGTAATCTGCTTTACTCAGTTTATCATGCAAATGTTAATCTTATTTATAAACAGCCTAACAGATACACCTAGAATAATGATTAACCAAATATCTGGGAACCCCCTGACCCAGTCAAGCTGACACAGAAAATGAACCATCACAGATGGTTTTAATTCTTCCTTGTGAATCTACATAACTTTCACTTCTTTTTTTATTCTATTATTTTATCTTATTATACCAGTGGGATGTTGATTAATAGTAACGTCATCAAAGATAATTCTAAATTCAATAATCTAAATTTACACCTTAGGAAAACCAGAGAAAGTATTGTATTCTATTCTCTGACTAATCCTAAGGCAAGCAGTAGAAAAAAAATAACAAAAAAATAGAGCAAAAATGAAATTCAAAATGGAAACAGTAGATAAAATTCACACCAAGTGTTATTTGAAAAATAAAATTGTAGTCATAGTAACTAAAGAGAGAGAGAACAAGTTACCAATACCAAAATATAAGAGGAATCAATTACCACTTACCCACGGACATCAAAAGGATAATAAACAAATAGTATGAAGGACTCTATACTCACAGAATTTATAACTTAGTTGAAATGGTTCAGTTCTGTGAATGACATAAACCTCCCAAACTTGCATGAGGGAAATTACAAAACTATATATATATATATATATATATATATGTGTGTGTGTGTGTGTGTGTGTGTGTGCGTGTGTGTTTGTGTGTGTGTGTTTGGGGGTGTGTGTGTATAATTATTTTAATAATTAATAAATTTTAATAGTTAATTACCTTCTAAAAAGAAGGAACTAGCATGATTGTTTTGTTAGTAAATGCAACAAAATAAAAATTCCTGGTATGAATAACCAAGAATACAAGGAAACACAGCATGGAAGGATAATATACAAATGTTACTGGCTTTCTTATATACTTTCAAGGAAAACTAAGAATTTGATTTTAAAGAAACAAAACCATTTGCAATATTATCAACCAATGGAATACTTAAGTGTAAATCTAACAAAATAGTTATTGGCTTTCTATGTGCAAAACTATAAATCTCTGAAGAAAGCCATAAAAAGACCTGAATAGATGGGGAGATATTTCACGTACATAGATAGGAAGCTTCAATATGATTCAGATGCCAATTATTCTCATTTTTGTCTGTAGATTCAGTGCAATCAAAATCAGAATCCCAGCAAACTATATTTTAATAAACTTTATTTTAAAGCAGTTGTTATTTTTTTCTACTGCTTACTTTAGGATTCGTCAGAGAATGAAATACAATACTTTCTCTAACTTTCCTAAGGTGTAAACTTAGATCTTAAATTTAAAATTATCTTTGATGATATAGATATTCAGCATCATCACTTTCCCTATAAGCATTTCTTTTGCTGCATCCTACAAATTTGGATAAGTTATAACTTCATTTTTTATTTAGATGTAATTATTTTTCAATCATCTTGATACTTCTCTTTTGACCCACGTGTGATTTAGAAGTGTGTTCTTTAGTCTCTCAATATTTGGGGATTTTTCCAACTACCTGTCTGTTACTGATTTATAATAAATTTTGTTATAATCTGAGAACATATTTTCAATTATTTTTATTTTTTAAATGTATAACTTGTGTTTTTCAGTCCAGAGTATAGTCTGTAATCATAAGTATTCCATATGAGCTTGAGAAGAATGTGTTTTTTTGCTGTTCCTTGATGTAGTATTCTAAATACATAAATTCCATCAAATTGATTAATACTACTGTACAGTCATTTGTATTTTTGTTGATTTTCTGCCTGCTTGATGTATCAATTACTGAAAGAGGAATGTTGAAATCTTCAACTATAGTAATGGATGCATCTAGTTCTCTTTTCAGTTCCATCAGTTTTTGCCTTATATGTTTTGACACTCTTGTGTGGTACACACACGTTTAGTATTGTTATGTCTTCTTAGAGAATGATCTCTTTATCATTGTGTAATGCCCCCTCTATCCCTAATAATTTTACTTATTCTGAAGGTGACTTTATCTAAAATTAATATATAGTTACTCCTATTTTATTTTCAATAGAGTTAGCATGTCATGTATTTTTTATTCCTTTACTTGAAACCTATCTATATATTTATATTTAAGTTGAGTTTCTAAGAACTACCGTATAGTTGGGCCATGGGTTAATATCTAACATTTTAATAACTGCTTTCTATTTGTTGCATATCATTTGTCTTAAGCCTCTTGTTTTCTGCCTTCTCTGTTTTATTTGAGAACTTATATTCTCAAGTTTTGAGTATTTTATACAATTCATTTTATTACCTGTCTTGGTATATCAGTACATCTTCTCTAGTAACTTCATTTTTTGTCTCTTTTCTTGACATTAGGCTTCAGTAATACTGTTTCTCCAAAAATCCGTGTCTTACATTGCCTTTCACTGTAATCTACTACTATTATTCTACTGGAGTCTTAATGGGTGTTGTGGTAAGATGTGTGGAGTGGAAGCAGTCTGTCACCTTATAGTTTTTTTTTTTTAATTTCAACTTTAATTTTTAATTCAAGGGGTACATGTGCAGATTTGTTATTTCTTACATTGATATATTGCATGATGCTGAGGCTTGGGGTACAATTGTTTCTGTTACCTAGGTAGTGAGCCTACTGACCCAGAAATCCCATTATTGGATATATACCCAAAGGAAAACAAATCATTTTACCAAAAAGACATATGCATTCATGTCTTCACAACACTATTCACAATAGTAAAGCCATGGAGTCAATATAGGTGATTATCAATGATGAAATGGAAAAAGAACATGTGATACATATACATTGTGGAATACCATGCAGCCATAAAAAAGAATCAAATCATGTCATTTGCAGCAACATGGATGCAGCTGGGGCCCATTATTCTAAGCAAATTAACACAAAAACAGCAAACTAAATATTGCATAATTAACCTTAATCTGTTAGAATGCTTGCGTCTCTAGCCTGTGACCTTCATAAATGTGTCCCCTGTGTTACTGCTTCCTTCCCAACAACTTATCTTAGGTGTGACAGAAAAACTAGAGTATCTATTAGCGGCAGTAGTGCCTTTATCCCAGACCTGTAACACGACTCGTATTAGGTCTTTTCTACTGGAGACTAAGTCTTGTTGGGGAGAATATTCTAGGTATGTTTAACCATGATTACTTTTCCCTTCCAGCTGCTAGAATCAAGAAGAAATCTTTCTCAGAGTTTTACTATGAGAACCTGCTGGAAATTCTGGAGGTAAAACACAGAATAAAGTGGGTTCTTCCTGCTATGACTGCAGACTTATAGGGCTTGCCCAATCTCTGCCTAGTCTTCACTCACCCTCCAACAATTTTTCTTGATTAATATTTAAATGTTCCTAGTACTTTGTGACTCAGTGGCTTCTGCTGCAGGTAAGGAGATCTAAACTATCTCTCTCTCTCCATCTAATCTATCTATCTTTTATTTAAATTCATTCTTTTTACTTTTAAACTTTTCAAAAATAATGCCCCACTTTGGAAAGTATTCCATATTTACCGAACTAATCTTGATGTACAACTCCTATCGTCTCACAGCTTTGTTTAAAATCTTCAAAGCTTCTCATCACCTACAGAACAAAGTCCAATGATTTTCCAACCTTGCTTTTTGTTTCCTCTGTTTCACATCTCTGATTCTCCCACTCAGCTTATTTTTCTGTTCCCAGCATTTTAATTAACTCATTTTATCATCTCTTTGTTGGTGGGTTAACCCTCACTCTTTGATACCGTCTTCAACTCCAAAAACTATCTAACCTTTGACAAGCACCTTCATGTCAAATATTCCAGAAAGCCTCTCTAGATTCCCCAGAAGAAACGATGCCTTTGAAAATGCTCAGACATTTGATCTATCACTTCCTGATGTATGGCTCCTTATCTAACAAAGCTTATGTTTGTTTATCTTATGAATTATTTACTTTATTGGAATGTATGCACCTAGAAGGAAGGGATCAGGGTCTAATTCATCTTCATAAGCTCCAGGGCATCTAGTACAGTAAGCCTGTCACACAGGATATATAGAATCATTATGTTATAAATGAGTAAAAATATAATAGCTGCTTTTGATTCTTTCTGGAGATTTTTCCCATTCATTTTTATTATACTTTTTATAGTTAATATACACAATTATATTTGTGAATCTTGGTTAATGTATTAAAACCATAAAACTGCAATATTTTAACATTTTCTTCATTTATTAGTAGTTTTATGATTTTAAGTTATTTTTATCTATATATTTTAAAATATTGGAATTAAATATAGCAGATCTAACAGCATATATAATTCCTGATTTTCTACTGAAGTGGCTGTTACATACAAGGAAAAATATAATGATCATTTTGGTATATCAAAATAATCTTTTCTTATTGAAAATTAGATGCATATGTGAGAAATGACTTAGATCAGAGGTACCTGAAACTTAATACCTGCAAAAGTTGGAGATAATGAAAAACAAGCATATTTGACAAACAAAGTTATGTAAAGGCTCAGAAATTGGTGGCATATACACAAAGCTATACTTTATGCTTATCTTCCACATTTACATAATAAATGTAAAGTTTCTCTTAATCATAATTTCTTCATTTCATTACCTTCTGAAACCACCAGGTGCATAAGCAGTATTTAAAATTTGTTGTATTTTTATACATATATTTTAAATTTTAAAAGAACACGGGGTTGGCATTTAATGGACTTCAGTTTGAATCATGTCTGTCACTGTCTGTAATTTTTCCTTTCCTCTGCTGAAGTTTCCCTTTTTGAATGATTAACCTATTACTTCACATTAAAAACTGATTGACTATTCAAAAGCATCTTGGTAAAGCATAGAAGAGCTTTTGAAAATTGAAGTATAATTTGACACATTAATTTCTTTCTTCATGACAATTATGTATAGTTTGGTCTGAGCTATCACAATAAATATAACCTAATATCACTTAGGCTTCACTTTTTATTTATAATATGTTCAGAAGTTATTTATTCTCACATTTTATATGAATTTAAGCTTGGATCACTAAGACATGTCTATCCTTTTTAAAAGTAATGAATACCAAACTCTCACTATCAAATTACTTCTTATAAAATATTTTATTTTCATCAATAAATAAAGCAACCAAGGTGTAATTTGTCAAGGCCTCTTATCACAGTAATTTCAAATGCTATGTAACATAGGCAGCTATTGTTAGATGTCCTCTCTTTCTCTGATTGACCTCTTCTAACCAGCTGACTCTATTCAGTAGCTGCCAGCTTTCTCTTTTCTGTTACTAAAAGTGACTCACTGCTTGCTTAGCTCAGTAATCAAAAACATCCTGAAGGTATGTCTTCCACTTCCCTTTCTGTGTCTGTCTCTGTCTCTGTCTCTGTCTGTCTCTCTGTCTTTCTCTCTCTCTCTCTCTCTCACACACACACACACAAAATCCTCATTCTCTCTAAATATTATTTCTCAGATTTATTAATCAATGTAGAGTCAACCTCACCCTCCCATCTTATCCCTTCTGCATTAAAAATGTGCACAAATAATTAGGATATAAAATACCAACTGAAAAGCAATGGATTTACATCTAATAAAAAAAATAAAATATTCTGAAAAGAGTTTTGATGATTCTATTTTATCATATGCTAAATATTTAAATGTTGGTTAATTTATGAGTAGATGATCTCAGTTAAGCAAAATGTCATCCATCAGATCATTATATTCCCAAATCTAATTATTCCCAAACAAGTAATCACTTGCATTTACTTCTAGAATATATTTCTGTGAAACAGAGAATGTTATACAAATCTTTCTAGCTTCTTATCTTTGCATAATGACTTTCTAGTATTTAAACCCCAAATGTGTTACCATCACTCTCAAATTTCCATTCAGTTATATAACACCCATATATATATATATATCCTGGAACCCATGCATGGTAATTCTTTGAAACTCATGGTCAGTTTTGGTGAAACTTCCTACATCTTTAGTTTCAACATTCTCATTAATATTTTTCACTAATTGAAACTGGCTCTGTACTAAGGATACTGCTTTCCCTAATGTTCTCTTAAGTGGTGGCTGTTTTCTTTATTACGTTCTTCCGGCAAAGGCCTAGACATGGGATAGGTGTCCATCTGACTTCTCAAGAACTGTCACAGGGCCTGCTAGTCATTTCTAAGCTCTCTCTCCCTCCCACTTCCCCCAAATTTTATGGCTTTGGTTCTCCAAATCCTTCTTGTTGAACTCACTAACTTTCTCCCTAATTATAACCTTTTTTAGACTCATTAGTCTCCCTACTTATTCCCTGAAACTGACTTAATGATAATTTCTCCACAACCACTCTCATCAAAATCCTTGGTAATTTCATTATCCACACTGATGACTTTCAGTCCTGGTCTCTCAGCTACTTGTCCTCTTCTTCAATATTATTGTTCTCTACATACCTCAGAAACCCATATGATCATACTATGTTTGCTATTTACCAACAAGTGCTATGATCTATGCTTGTTAATTACCAATAAGTGCTATTTATTTAAGAACTCAATTGAAACATCCTCCTCACCAACCACTGTCTTGTCTCTTCAGGTTGTTTCCTTCAATATGCTAATTCTCTAAATGCCTAAGGTTCACCAGTATCTTCAATTCATAATTCTTACTCTTTTTTTTTTTTTTTTTTTGAGACAGAGTCTTTCTCTGTCACCAGGCTGCCAGATTGGAGTACAGCGGTGCAATCTTAGCTCACTGCAACCTCCACCTCCCAGGTTCAAGCAATTCCCCTGCCTCAACCTCCGAAGTAGCTGGGACTACAGGTGTGCCTGGCTAATTTTTTTTTTTTTTTTTTTTTTTTTAAAGTAGAGACAGGGTTTCACCATGTTGACCAGGATAGTCTCGATCTCCTGACCTCGTGATCTGCCCACCTTGGGCTCCCAAAGTGCTGGGATTACAGGTGTGAGCCACTGCACCTGGCCCTCTTACTTTTTTTTTTTTTCATTTCTTTGTAGCCTAAAATCTAAATTAGCAAGAGTAGTAAGAGTGTCATAACTTGGATCTTTGTGGGTTGAAATAACCGCTTTATTTTGCATACCTAAGCTAAAATGAGGACAAGTGGAGACTGGGAAGAGGAAGCTTTATGAGGAGATCAGATTGAAACCTCAGGTAACAACACAGACTATAGGTAGCATCTCTTTTTTCAGCTGTTGTTTGGAATGACCTCAAAATAAAGCACAAAGATCAGGCCTTAGGAGACAACAACCTAAACTTTAAATATTCTGGAGAACATTCCAGATGGGGCAGACCAATATGGCTAAATAGAAGCCTTCACCAGTTTCCTCCCTTCCCCTGTAGGAATAGCAATTTAACATCTACACAAAAAATGCACCTTCCTAAGAACCAAAAATCAGGTGAGCAATCACATTACCTGGTTTTACTTCATATCACTAAGAAGCACTGAAGGTGGTAAAAAAGACAGTATTGAATTGCTGATACTACTTCTCCCCCATACTCCAGCAGTGGCCTCCATGGCATGGAGAATATGTGTGCTCTGGAGAGACAAGTACAGTGATTGTGGAACCCAGTGCTGCTGAACTCATTGCACTGAACTCAGTACTGCTCTGTCATGGTGAAAATCAGAACTGGGCTAAACTCAGCCAATGCCCACACACAAAGGGAGCATTTAAACCACTCCTAGACAGAGGAGAATTGTCCATCCCAGCGGTTGAAACTTGGGTTATGTCAAGCCTCGCCACCATAGGTTAAAGTGCTCTGGGGTACCAAATAAACTAGAAAGGCATTCTAGGCCATAAGGACTGTAATCGCTAGGCAAATCCTAGGCTCAGAGACAGTGGATGTGGGACATCAGCCAGGATGGCTAAGGAAGTGCTTGTACTGCCCCTCCCCAACACCAGGCAATACAGCTTACAGAAATAATAATAATTTAGAAAGTAACTCCTTCTTTCTGCTTGAGGAGAGAAGAGGGAAGAGTAAAGAGGACTTTGTCTTACATCTTGAATATAAGCTCACCAACAAGGTAGGGACATGAGGCGCCCATTCCAGGTACTAGCTCCCAGAAAACATGTCAGGAAACACCCTGGTCCAGAAGGGAACCTACTCCCTGAAAGGGAAGGACCTAGTCCTAGAAGAATTAATTACCTACTGACTAAAGAGCCCTTGGTCACTGGAGAACCAACAGCAATACCCACCTAACACACCACGGACCTTGAGTAAGATTTTGCGAAACGCTGGCTTCAGAGACCAGCTTCACCACAGTGGGACAGAGCACCAAGTGGCCTCTTGGGGTATCAGATTCTAGGCCTTAGCTCTTGGATGGTATTTCTGGGTCTGCCCCGGACCAGAGGGTGGCGCACTACCCTGAGGAGTGAGTCCCAGGCCTGACAGCATTTACCACAAGCTCGCTGATGAGCCTTTTAGCCTATGGGAGCATCAGAAGTAGCCTGGCAGTACTCCCTGTGTGTCTGCCAAAGCGAGAGGCCCCTCTGTCTGTGAAAAGCACAGGGAAAGTGGGAAGGACTTTGTCTTGCAGTTTCAGCAACATCTTGCATTCAATAAAATAGAGCACGAGGTAGATTTCTAAGATTTCTGACTTCAGTTTCTGGCTCCCAGACGGCATCTGTGGATCCGCCTGAGGCCTGGGAAAACTCACTGCCCTGAAGTAAAGGACACAGGTCTAGCTGGCTCCACCACTTGCAGATAATGAATAAAAAAAAAGGATAGAAGACCCAAATAAATAAAATCAGAGATGAACAGGGAGACATTACAATTGATACCGCAGAAATTGAAAGGATCATTAGTGGCTACTATGAACAAGTAACTTTATGCCAACAAATTGGAAAATCTAGGAGAAATAGATAAATTCCTAGACAATACAACCTACCAAGATTGAACAAGGAAGAAACCCAAATCCTGAACAGACCAATAACAACTAATAAAATCAAAGTCATAAAAAAAGTCCCCAATAAAAAGATATGCCCAGGACTCATTGGCTTCATGGCTGAATTCTGCCAAAGATTTAAAGAACTAATATAAATCCTACTCAAACTATTCCAATAAATAGAGGGGGAAGGAATACTTCCAAATTCATTCTACTAGGCCAGTTTTACCTTGATACCAAAGCCAGACAAAGATACATAAATAAAAGAAAACTACAAGCCAATATCCCTGATGAATTTTAATGCAGAAATCCTCAACAAAATATTAGCAAGCTGATTTCAACAACACATTAAAAAGATCATTAGTCATGACCAAGTGGGATTTATCCCAGTATGCAAGTATGGCTGAACAAACACAAATCAATCAATGTGTTATATCAAGAGAATGAAGGACAAAACCCATATGATCATTTCAATTGTTGCCAAAAAAAGCATTTCGTAACATCTGACATCCCTTCGTGATAAAAACCTGCAAAACATGGTGATAGAAGAAAAATATCTCAACGTAATAGAAGCCGTGTATGACAGACCTACAGCTAGTATCATACTGAATAAAGAAAAACTGAAAGCCTTTCCTCTAAGATTGGGAACACAGTAAGATGCCCACTGTCACCAGACAACAGAGAGATATAAAGGACATCCAGATTTTAAGGGAAAACGTCAGATTCCTTGTTTGCTGATGATATAAGCTCATATTTGGAAATACTTAAAGACATCACAAAAAAGTAATTAGGACAAATTCAGTAAAGTTGCAGGATACAAAATCAACATACAAAAATCAGTAGCATTTCTATATACCAACAGTGAGCAATGTGAAAAAGAAATAAAAAAGTAACCCCATTTAAAATAGCCACACATAAAATTAAATACCTAGGAATTAATTTAACAAAAAAAGTGAAAGATTCCATCTGACAAGAGATTAACAACCAGAATGTATAAGGAAGTCAAGCAACTCTATACAATCCCAAAAGAAAGGAAATCAGTATACTGAAGAGATATCTCCACTGTCATGTTTATTGTGTCACTATTCACAATCGCCAACATTTGGAAGCAATCTAAGTGTCCATCAACAGATGAATGGATAAAGAAAATGTGGTAAATATGCACAGTGGAATACTATTCAGTCATGAAAAGGATGAGATTCTGTCATTTGCAACAGCATGGATACCTCCTTTTCTCTATTACTCAGAGGAAAGAAAGAAAAAGAAATAAACTCTTACCACCATATGTACATTTCTTTTTAGGTGATGATTGGGTCTGGGTACAAAACATCTTTTAAACTCTTCGTTAAGAAATACACATTTGCAGAAATAATTCTCACTCTTACCTATATGATTCATGTCTCAGAACTTATTAGTGTGAAATCCAGTGTCAGGGCTGATAAATTACAGACTCTTTTTTTTTTTTTTTTTTTTTTGAGACAGAGTCTCGCTCTGCCGCCCAGGCTGGAGTGCAGTGGCCGGGTCTCAGCTCACTGCAAGCTCCGCCTCCCGGGTTTACGCCATTCTCCTGCCTCAGCCTCCCAAGCAGCTGGGACTACAGGCACCCGCCACGTCGCCCGGCTAGTTTTTTGTATTTTTTAGTAGAGAAGGGGTTTCACCATGTTAGCCAGGATGGTCTCGATCTCCTGACCTCGTGATCCGCCCGTCTCGGCCTCCCAAAGTGCTGGGATTACAGGCTTGAGCCACCGTGCCCGGCCAAATTACAGACTCTTAATCAATGAAAGATCAATGAACGAAAGAACAAAAAAGGTGATAGGGAAGAATTCATTAAAGAAAGTATGCATATCACCTTCATTTGTGTTCTATTTAATCGTTTATCCATAAGACAATACCCATTCAACCCCTATTATGTGTAAGGAAGTAATAAACATTTTATGGATGAACGAATAAATACACTTATGGGGAAGAAAAATTCCAAAATAGAGCTCTAAATTCCAGGAAACATTTAATAATATAGTTAAATATCTCTAAAAAAAAAAAAAATCCCTTTCAACATAAGATTAGTAACCACTAGTGAACGTTCCTAAAATGAAGATGAGTGTGTCAGTGCTAACAATGTCACCATATAATTTATTACACTGGTTGAGAGATTTTATTATTTTCTTTCATTTTTTTGAAAATGTAATCATCCAGGATCTGCTACATGTTTATCATAACAATATTTTGGAAAAACATACTAATATATTTTATTTGATAATAAGCTACTGGACACTTACAGGGCCAAAAAAGGAAATATAATTTAATATAAAATAATTGATGGGTTATTTATTTTCCCTTTTTTAAAATAAATGACATATTTTCAAATGTGGATGTACAGACTATACACTTTATATATATGGTCTATATATATAATACTTCATATATAATTATTAAATACAGAAAAAAATTTAAAACTAAAAATTGGTGAAATTTCTTAACTGAAGCACACATCAAATGCAAACATGCAAATAAGGTCATTAAGACAGATAACAAAGCCCACTGACTCAAGAATATATTTTCCAATTGCAGCACAATACTAGAAAGATTTTTGTAATTTGAACACTCACAACGATCACTTTTTTTCATTGAAAGTTGAGATAAATGACTAGTCTTTAGTCAGAATTTTTATTTTATTTATTTATTTATTTATTTTTTTTGAGATAGAGTCTCGCTGTGTCACCCGGGGTTGGAGTGCAGTGGTGCGATCTCGGCTCACTGCAAGCTCCGCCTCCCAGGTTCACACCATTCTGCCTCAGCCTCCCAAGTAGCTGGGACTACAGGCGCCCGCCACCACGCCTGGTTAATTTTTTGTATTTTTAGTAGAGATGGGGTTTCACCACATTAGCCAGGATGGTCTCAATCTCCCGACCTCATGATCTGCCCACCTCAGCCTCCCAAAATGCTGGGATTACAGGCATGAGTCACCGCGCCTGGCTGTCAGAATGTATTTTTAATTTACAATCATGAGACCTAATTCCAGCCAAACATTACGAGGCCCTCACTGACCGGATGATCACAATTAACCCCATCTGACCTATTCACTCTAAATAAATAATTAAAAGGCATTATTCTACATAACACTTGCTTAATTTTTTAAATAACAATTAAAAATTTTTGAGACTAGTTTCTAATCAGATACTAAAACTAAGTATCTCAGCTTATCTCTAGTTAACATTAATTCATCCCAATGTGAGAATATGCTATTTCATTATCATAGTTGAGTTATGGGAAGATTGCTGACAAAGGCCAAAGTGGGTTATAAATTGTGAAAAGCATCCTGTTGCCAGAGTTGATGACTGAATTCATAACAATTGACTCTCAAAGATAATGTCACCAGTTTAAAAGTAGCACTTTTTTTTTTGAGACAAGGTCTTGCACTGTTGCCCAGGCTGGAATGCAGTGCACAATCACAACTCACTGCAGCCTTGATTTCTCAGGCTCAGGTAATTCTCTCACTTCAGCCTCCCAAGTAGCTGGGGCTACATGAGCAAGCCACGATGCCTGGCTAATTTTTTTCTATTTTTTGTAAAGATACGGTGTCACTATGTTTCCCAGGCTGGTCTCGAACTTCCGGGCTCAAGCAATCCTCCCGCCTCGGCCTCTCAAATGCTGGGATTACAGGGAAGAGCCACCACCCTCAGCCTAGAAGTAACTTTTAAGAAGCTTTAGTTTGGTGAAACATTCAACAGGAAATATGCTGGCATCTTAAATCTGTATATATGCTTCATCACTCTTAAAAACTATGAGCTCATAAAACACCTGAGAATAATATAATTTCCTGAAAATGTCTAAATCATATGAATCCCCTAGAGGAGTGTCTTCCTCAGAGGATAGAACAGTAAGTAACCATAAACACTTTAAAAATAGAACAAAGTGTTCTAAAAATGACTTTTCTAAAATGTTACAAGTATGCAACTCCTGTCAGTTTTTAAAATATAAATTGCTTAAATAGTGTATTAAAGCATATTTATGATTAGATAGGTACTGACTTGCTATGGTTTAAGGGATTTTGTCAGGGTCTGCCTACCTACTTTATTCCCACATGAAATAGACAGTGAGTTCATGCTTTGCCTCAACAAGATCCAGGACTCTTGCAGCAAAACGTTGGGATTGAGGGGGCTGTTGCTAATACTTCAAATGATTGGCATGTCTCCAACAGGAGGTGAAAAAGATGGGAAAGGGTACAAAAACGTAAAGCCTTCACCATTCCTTTGTATTACTCCTTTAAAATTGTTCCATCTCAGATCTGGTTTCAAATAACTTTATGTTAGGTGAAACGCAGAAATAGGAAAGAAATGAGGTTTGGAAGAAGCCTCACAAAATTGCTCTGAATGAAAACATAGAAATACCATGGGGTGTCATCAAGGAGAGACCCCATCAAAAATTTCCCTGAAATATATGCTCCAAGGACTCTGTTTAAAACTGCTCTTTTAAAAATAAAATCATATTTATTAGATGTGTAAGTGTAAACCAAGAACTACATGAAAGTAGGCCTGTGTGCTTGTCTGCATACTTGTGTAAGCACATCCAAGGACACTGGATAACTAGATTTCCTCCCCTATTATCAGACTATTTCAGTATCAAGTGATTTGCCTGCTTGATCATATTGATTTTGTATCTTAGCAGCAGGTAGGAAGAATCAATGTGAAAAGGTCAACATGTCAAGAGGAGAAGTACAAATCTTAGGCCAATTGTTGTAGTAATGAAAAATACTCAAAGTCAATGACAGTGACAAACTAAAGCCAGCTGAGCTTTTTTAATCTCACTTTAGTCCAAACCACTGCATTTTAATTACTGAGTTATTTCTGAAGTACATTCCTACTTAGATTCATATTGAACAACTCTATAAATCTTTTTCTACACAGTAACCTAACATTTTGCTTTTTAATCTTGTGCTTTATGATTATACAATTTATATGTGTATGAACTTGCATGGCGGGAGGGTTCTTCTTTTGATTTTTTTTTTTTTTTTTTACCATTGGCTATCTTTTAGGTTTTGCTCTCAAACACAAGTCTGCATAAGTAAAAAGGCCATAGTTTTCAGCAAAAAACTATCTCAGCCACTCAGACTTAAGACACCGTCTAATTATCAGAATAGGAATAAGAATGAGTTTCAGTCAGTGTCTGAGCAGATAGATGGTACATTGAAAGGATTAACTGATAAAAACATTATCTAAGGGTCTATTAAGGGAGTAGTTAGCAGTATTAAGAGAACAATCAAAGGCAGGATACACGCCAAGTTTCAAGCAACAGCAGTAAACCTCATTACCTACCCATAGGCCTACGGTACAAGAAAGAAGCAGGACGTCATGGTACCAACACCAAGTGGAAGCGGCATCTGTGGGAGATCACCCACCCCACAAGCGCTATGGACAAAAGTGAAGAGTATCTTTTTCCATGAAGAGAGGGAATGAATATCTCAGCCTCTCTCAGCTGCAGTGCTTTGCTCCTTCATTTGCTGTTTCCCACTCTCTCAACCCAAAAAGAAGCCATTCAGCAAGGGAGTGTGGCTAAAGGAGTTTATAGGACCTTCTGAGGCACAGAGCAGAGAAGACATATGCAGAGAACGAAGTTGAAATATCCAGCTGAAAATAACCAGAACAAAGTGAGAGAAAGAGGGGAAAACTTCCCTTTTTAATTGTATTCAAGAGACTAAAAAGTCACAGGTGAATATTCATGCTCCAGGAATACCAGACTAGCTTATAGCAGACCAAATTCTCCTCTGAAACAAACAAGCGAAGGTAGAGGACAATCCAACAAACAAACAATGAGAAAATACACATCTATTTGAAGGCATCGGAGAGCTGGCAAGTGAGCCAGTACTTGAAAAGCCAAGATCCTGGAGAAGAGGGACTCATGGAAGAAAACCCAGAACAAAACCTTTTTCTATCTTGAGAAAAAGATGCTGATAAGCTAAGTAGAGGGACTGTGAGGAGACAGAGAACCTGAACAGAGTTTCTTCCCATTTCTTAGGACTGGTAGATGAAACTCCGGGATCCTAAGACAGCCAAGATTAAATATACGAGCTCCCTCAACAAAGGGAAGATAAGAAGGCCTGCCCGTGTCCCCTCTAATACTCACACATTTATAAGCAGTGCAGGCACAGAAAAAATCATGAGGAATCCAGTATGGAGAAGTGAGCCTTTAAATGTAATTTTCAGCATCCCTTTTTCTCAAGTAAATGTCCTGTGGAAAAAGATTGGTAGGCAGGTCAGAACACATTTTGTGACTAGGTCTCTTCGGAATTCTACTCCCTCATACCAGTCCACAAGTGGCAGTTTAAATTGTGTTACATATTCTGCTAATGTTCCTTTTCCTCTTTTAAAAATTTTTATGGATATGTAATAGTTTCACATATTTATGGGTTATATGTGATTTTTTGATACAAGCATAAATTGTGTAATAATCAAATATGGATAATTGGAATATCCATCATCTCAAACATTTATCATTTCTTTGTGTTGGGAGCATTCCGGTTTTTCTCTTGCATTTACCACGGCCCCAGTGTTGAAGGCCACCATTGGTCATTCTGTCCCAAGAAGCATTTGTCTATATCTGGAATTTAGTGCCTCTAATTTTCTCGATGGTGAGTTTAAAAAATATATATATATATAAAATATTAATTATATATTACTGTTTAAATTATATACTATATATAATTATATATTATATATAATTGTATATTATATACATATATTATACATATATAGTATATACAATACTCTCTATATAGTATATGTAATACTATATATAGTATATGCAATACTACGTATATTGTATATGCAATACTACGTATATTGTATATGCAATACTATGTATATTGTATATACAATACTATGTATATATTGTATATGCTCTATGAAACCCAGAACAAATACAAATTGGATGACTCTGACTCCATTTTGTTAGCACGGCAGAAAAACAGTGAGAGGAAATGGCACCTACCTCAGTTTCTACTATTCTTTTACATAAAATGTTTGGTATGAAGGATTATATGATCCATAATTAGAAGCACGAGATCCTTTTGGTCAAAACAACATTTGAGCTCTGATCTCCTGCTTGAAAAGTTCTTTCAGTATTATAACACCCTCTCCTACTTGACAGACTGAATTTTGCTAAGCAATAAAGTATTGAATGTGATGTTTCTTTCTATGTGTGTATGATTATAATTAATCCAAAAAGTAAACAAGCTAGATCCGGAAGCTAAAGTGATTTTATAACTTATAGAACAATATATATATTGTGTGTATATATACACATATATTATATAAATATATTATTGTGTATATATATATACATATAATGGGTTTAATATATACATACTTTTGTAATTTATTTGACTTGTTTTCATATCAAAGAGGAAGCAATAGTCTTTTATAATTTTCTATATCTTAACTATAATTGGAGCTACATTTACTATGTTTCCAGTTTTCTGCCATGAAAATTAATATTGCAAGGAATTTTCTTCCTCATGCCTTTTGGGGTGTGTGTGTGTATGCACATGCATGTGTGCATGTGTGTATGTGTCTGTACACATACACATACCTCTTGGGTATTTTTATAGGAGTGAAATTTCTGGGACATAGAGCATGCAAAAGTCATTCATTTTATTTACATGTATTTTGTACTCCATGAGATGTTATTAATGCCTTAATACCTTAATAGTTAATATTTATTCAGGTTAGCTACATATTTTTCCTTTTCATTACTCTTTATTCCTTACTGAATGTTAGTGCTTTTCTCTGTTTCATATCCTCCTACCTGAAGAACTACTTTTAGTAATCGTTTCTGATGTGAGCCGACTGCTGATGAATTCTCTGTTTTAGTTGATTTGGAGATATTTATTTTTATTCTGCAATTTGAAGTGTATGGATACAGACTTCTGTTCTAGAAGCGATTTTCTTTCAGAACTTTAAAGATGTTTAAATTCATTCACTTCTGTTATTAATTTCTGTTATTAACATCTTTCACCTGTCTTCTGGCTTTCATAAATTGAGCTGAGAATAGTTAGCTGTTAATATTCATTGTAGCCCCTTTGAAGGCAACCGTCTCATATTTCCCTACTTCTTAACAACCGTATTTTAGGTTTTGCCCTGGGCTTTCAGGAAGTACAAAACAGCAAGCAACTGAGGTCTGGGGGCAGAGCAGCAGTGTGGGAAGGGCTCTCCCAGAAGGTGAAAATCCCAGGGAGGCTCTGGGGAGCAAAGTGCAATCTCCAGTTTTCCTGAGAACTGATGGTTAGGCTGCAAGGAATAAAGAGATTTCTGGAAGTCAATGCAAACTTTCCAGGGAAAGACCTAGTCTCATTCTGCATATTTGAAAAAGAGGATAACTGAATCTGACTAAAATGCAACAAAGCTTAATAAGACTCAACAGACTATGTCATGAAACCCAGCACAAATGCAAATTAGGATGACTCTGACTCCACTTTGGTAACACGGCAGAAAAACAGTGAGAGGAAAGGGCACTCACCTCAGTTTCTACTCTTCTTTTACATAAAATGTTTGGTATGCAGGATTATGTGACCCTTAATTAGAACCACGAGACCCTTTTGGTCAAACCAACATTTGAACTCTGATCTCCTCCTTGAAAGGTTCTTTCAATATTATAACACCCTCTCCTACTTGCCAGACTGTTTGAATTTGGCTAAGCAATGATGTATTGAATGTGATTTTCTTTCTATGTGTGTATGATTATAATTAATCCAAAAAGTAAACAAGCTAGATCCGGAAGCTAAAGTGATTTTTTAGCTTATAGAACATAATGAGAATCACACATCTTATTTAAGTGCTTTCTTACTAGAGGAGCTCCATAATCACTTATAAATCCAATGTAATTATTTCCTTACTTTTCTTTCGTTGCTGCTCCATAAGATTTCAAAGAACGCCTATCTCTAAAGTTCACTCTTAATTAAATAAATTCATCCTAATAATACCTAGAAATACCCATATTAATCTTTTTAAAAGGCAGTGACGTTATAGAGTCAAAATGTCCTTGTGAATAGTTCATATCTTTAGAGATGGTCTCATTTATTTTGACTGTGTCTATATTTTATGATTGCTTATGTAGCATTTTCAACTTTAAAATTCATGTCAATGAATCCTTCTGAATACCAGCTGCCATCTCAGTTAAATCTTAAATAGACAAATTGCTCATACTTCATGTACAGTTATTCTTGAAGAAGCTTCATTAAAGTGGCATTATGCCCTGTTTTACAAGTATGTTATATTTTTTCTACAGGAAAAAAAAAAAAGGAAAACTTGGCATTTGTTGATCAGGAAGCACAACTGCTGGTTTCTTTTGGCTATTTTGTTACTTTCTTCCTAAATACTCAGGGGTCAATAGCAAATCTATGAGAAGGGATTTTATGTAACCCATATCAACTTTCCCATTGTGATCCCTGCTTCTACTATTATCTGCTGCTGGTTTAAGCCATTCTTACTTGTACTTTGATTATTTCAGACTCTCATTGTTCTCTCAGTGACCAGTCTCAGCCCTTCCAATTTATCTATGTGCCTAGAAATCAGGGCTGAATCAAGAAGTTCATCATGCTCCCAGGTACATGGAGGTGCACAAATAACTGTAATATACAAAAGCTAGCTCACTGCAATTTTATATTCTGAACTAGAAGGGTTGGAGGGAAACACCATTTCTTTTCAACTACGGAGAACAAGAAAAATAATCTGTAACGTCAATTCTAGAATTAAAGAGAAACAAAATTCCTATTGGTTATGGTGGAATGTAGGCTCTAAGAAAGGTGAAGAGCAGCATTTCAACAATCTCTCACATACACGGTGTGATCAGAGAGTAATCATATATACTTTGGTGAAAAGATGGAGTGAGGATATGAAATAGTTCCCAATAAACACATATGAGAGCAGTCGTTTTAGGATTTAACATCCCCGAGCCTTATAAAGAAATGTCTTTTGATGATTTTTATTATAATATCCCTTAAAAATAAGTTCTGCCAATAAATAACAGGTTACTAAAGTTTTCAGAATGAATAACAAAGGTTGATATCATCTCTTAACAAAATACTCATCTCCAAAGTAACATCTGTTGAAGTCATTTAAAGCATTATGACAAATACTTGATTATACACCAGAAATAAACCACAAGTGAAGGGCTGAGGGATGACATCAGTCATAGACTTCTTTGATGCATATCAGAAAAACAACAAATTTGAAGTATTTAAATAGAGAATGTTATGTCTATAACATAACGGGTACTCTGCTACCCACTATTTCACGTTAACATATATTTAACAATTTTCATTACCTGACAGAGCTCAGAAGACATGTGGAAGTGATCTTGTATGATCAGGACTACTGTCCTGTCAAATAATCGTTTTTCTTCTTACTAACGCCCCAAAGGTTTCAACCGAAAAAGGAAAAAAAAAAAAAAAAGAAAGGAAAGGAGAGGAGAGGAGAGGAGAGGAGAGGAGAGGAGAGGAAGGGAAAGGCCCCTTTCTGATGAAAATAGCTACATTTTAAAATGGGTAAATTGTTTCCACTGAAATATTTTATGTTAAAGCAGTACATCTCTTAAATTATATACATGGTAGATTTTATGTTTCTATAAATAAGGGTCATAAACAACGTACACATACATATCTTTGTTTATTAAATGCAAGTTTCAAAATTACACCTCATTTCAAGAGGCACAATAATTATGTGGTTAACAAGTTAGACTCTGAACCAGGGTTCCTTAGTTTAGATCCTTTCTCTATCACTTTCTAGCTATGAAGCTTTGGACAAGTTATTTCAAAAACACTGTGCTTCAATTTTCTGATATATAAAGTGGAAATGACAGTATTTTCTCCTAGAGGGTTGATGTGAGGATTAAATGGACTAATATATATAAATTTCTTACCACAGTACCTGGTACATAGTAAGGCTATCAAAATTTTAAATATTATAAATTGTAGATATTGTAGTTATTATTATACTTTTGTTCAAAGAACATTCATGTAAACAAGAACAATATTGATGCTTCTGGCTATCATGATAAAGTAGTAACGACTTGACAATCTAGCATTGATTATAAAAATGCTTTGGCAAAATAAATAATTCAATCACTCTGTTTGTACTTAGTATTATAGTTAGTAATTTCTGTTAGCATACGTTGTCAAGAAATAATGAAGAGGATTTTTTTGTTTGTCCTTGAATTTAGGATTTGTGGCTGAATTTGCTAACTGCACATTTTAACAAATATTACCCTTTGATATAATAGGAAATACAACTTTACATGATTATAACTTCATTCGTCTTAACACAAGTGCATTTTAAAATAGGTTTTAAACATCAAAAATGGTTATCTTTGCATAAATAAAATGATTCATTTTAGAAAGGTTATTTTAAAATCTATAACCTATAGATTAAAGATCTGTTCTTCCCAATGTTACCATTTAAATTAGTTCCAACATTGGGTAACATCATAGTTTGAATGAAGATTAAGTCACTTACATTTATAATTACCAAACGTCTATTTTTTCTACATATTAAAATGCTTAACTCCACTGGATTACTAGTACTCCTTATCATTCAGTGGGTTTTGATAGTCATTCTGCAGACCCAGAAACCATTCAACGGCACTGAAAAGTTCAAAAATCTAACCTGGGTGTTTTTTAAACCTATTTAAAATTATTCATGAAAAAATGATAGCCATGTCTAAATCTAATATATATTTAAATAACATACAATTTATATAAATTCATATGCAAATGGACAGAGCAGTTCTAGGATATTGACATTTAGCACACAGGACTTCTCCAGGTTAAAGAAGTTTATTCTTTTCTTGGACATGGCTCATATTTTTCCAGATCAGAGGATGGATAACAGTAATAAATTCCTCATAAAAATTTTTCTCTTAGCCAGTTCTCATCTCTCTTCCTGTCAGCAATCCGATTGTATTTTCCCCTGAGTTTTGTGTTATAGTGTTAGGTGAGAGATGTCAGAATCCATTAGCACCTCATGTAGAGAGTTCTTCTCTGGTTTCAAATAAAAAGAAGTGAATGTGGATGAGGTTAATTTTCCTACCTCAGAGCTAAATCAAGTGATAGGAAGCAATAGGAAGAGATAAGAGGAAAATATTGAAAGAGATAGTAGAGGGCAAAATTTTATCTGATAAAATCCCTCATATTATGTGACTGCATAACAAAATTTTATACTATTCATTTCTAATCTTGGAAAAATGTTATCAGTAGGATTCATGTTCATCTACTAGCTCCCCATTTTCTCACCCTTAGAGAACAACGACATAGCAGTGATAGCCTGATGTTCCAAACATTTTTGTCAAAATATGATTGCTTTGAAACTCCTCGCAGTTTGGGGGCACTAAGAAGCCATCTCCTGTGAAATAATAATTCAGGTAATTTTAACATATTAATTAATACTATACTTAATAAAACTATTATAAATGTTATACATAAAAATCATGAATAAAATGTACAATCATTCACATGTCAGATAACTGCAAAGTAATGCAAAAAGAAACCTGTCAATTTACCCATGGCAAACCATAATTTCAAGTTTTTCATTAATAACCTTCCCTCCCTCCCTCCCTTTCTTCCTTCCCTTCCTTCCTTCCCTCTATCCCTCCTTTCTTTTCTTTTCTTTTCTTTCTTTACTCTTTTCTCTTTTGTTTTCTTTTCTTTTACTTTTCTCATTCTCTCTCTCTCTCTCTCTCTCTCTCTCTCTCTCTCTCTCTCTCTCTCCCTTTCTTTCTTGAGACAGGGTCTAGAATACAGTGGTGCAACCACATCTCACTAAAGCCTACAGATTCAGTTTCCCTGGGCTCAAGTAATCCTCCCACCTTGGCCTCCCAAGTAGCTGGGACAGGCGTGAGCCACCATGCCTGGCTAATTTTTGATCTGTGGAGACGGGGTTTTGCCATGTTGCCCAAGCTGGTCTAGAACTCCTGAGTTCAAGTGATCCACCCACTTCAGCCTCCCATTAATAATTTTTAATTGTGCATTTGTTTTGCTATTAGATTGCACTATGCAATACAAATTGTAAAGGGCCATGAGTTACCTTTGTCATTCCTATAGATAGGTAGGAAAAGTCGTTTTACTTCCTTTAGGGATACAATACCTCAGTGAACATGATACAACTAGAATGTAGTGTGAAAACATTTTCACATTGTACTTGTGAAGTCATCACCCAATCTGATGAATATAATACAACACAAACATATGTTTATACATATCCGTTATTCTTCCTTCATTTCTTAGAGCTGGCATTTGAAGGCAGAAGTAAATACAGTAAAAAGATATATGACTATTAATGAAATGTATAATTACTGCAAACTCATTTACAACTTCTGGAGAACACGAAATTATAAAATAAATTTTTGGTACTTTCGCATGAGTGGTGCTAAAGAACAATAATCAACTCAATAAAATGTACCCACCATTGCAATCTTTACCAAACATCTTTATCTTTTATTCAAAATAATAGTAGTGCCAGCCTTAGAATAATGGTAACTAGCATTAGACATTGTGTTATCAAATAATTAAATAAAAAAATACAGAGTTTTCAGAGCTAAAGAGATTATTTTAAAAAATTAAAAATCATGTCCTCAATAACACTAGTGTTGTGAAAGGAGAAAAAAAAGGTACAATAAGCAGAGAGGGCAGAATAAAGACAGTTAAAAAGCATCATTTTAGTCTTCAAGAAGCATAACATTGAGTGAGGCAAATAAATTACAAGAATGTAGAAAAGTTGAATGTTTAAACTGATAAAGTATATTTCAATATAATGATACAAAGCAGCCTATTATAAATGATTTTTATATATGCATGATATAGGAATTTGCAAGCTAATGAATAATAATAAATAAATGATATCAGCAGCAGCTATATATCATTAGAAGTCCAGCATCATTTTGTAAGGAAAAGTATTATACCTTAAGATTCTCTTTCACAGCTTGTCTCCTGAAGATGGTGTTGTGGCTTTCTATTTCATGAGCTATCCAAACTAGGCACTGCAAATTTCTTTTAAAAAGTGTCAAATATATTGGTAGTTGTGCTAAGTGTAAAACGTCTAGATCTGTAGCGATTCAGATAACCTACACTCCTGGCTGGATTCAGTCATAGTTTACAGTAGCCAATTATCTGTCTGTACCAAGATGTTCATGGTTCTAGGTTTGATTATATACTGTTCCATCCACCTCTGCCACTCCCTGCCAGATTGACAGTCCAATTAACACATGGCGTGTCTGCAGACTATAGTAGGCAGTCAGTCATAGTTTCTGCTCTTCCCAGAGCTCAGAAAAGACAGCTCCAACAAGACTTTTTTTTTGGGGGGGGTGGGGACAGAGTCTTTCTCTGTCGCCCATGCTGGAGTACAATGGCGGGATCTCCACTCGTTGCAACCTCCCCCATCCCGGGTTCAAGAGATTCTCCTGCCTCAGCCTCCCAAGTAGCTGGTATTATAGGCTCACACCACCAAGCCCGGTTAATTTTTTGTATTTTTAGTAGAGATGAGGTTTCACCATGTTGGCCAGGCTGGTCTCGAACTCCTGACCTCCTGATCTGCCTGCCTCGGCCTCCCAAAGTGCTGGGATTACAGGCGAGAGCCACCACGCTCTGCCCCCAAAAGACATTTGTATGGTATGTTTTATTCACTAAGAATTCTGGATACCACCCCCACATGTTTTCCTCCCACCTATTATCTTTTGTGGATTCCTCCTAATATTTCTGACCTCTAAATGTTTAATGGCCCAAGGCTACAGACTAGTCCTTGAATTTGTCTTCTTTTTTACCTGTCATTCCCCAGGGACTTCATCTGGGCTTATGATTAAAATATAGTCTAGATGGTGAGACTTCTTAAATTATTTCTCCTACTAAGATTCTCCCCTACACTTCAGAGATGTATATCATCTCTATTCAATATCTCCACTCAGATACCTAATAGGAACCTCAAATTCAGAATGTCTAAAACCCCTCTTATTTCTTGTTCCCCACAGCCAGCATCAGGTTTTCATGCGGTCAGATATTTTCATCTCAGTTAACAGAAAGTCTTTTCTTCTAGTTCCTCATGCCACATCTTTGATGAAATCTTTGATGCCCTTCTCTCCCTCACACCTTCCATTTGGTCAGCTCTACCTTCAAAATATATCTTGTCAACAGCATAACCCATTTACCATCTTCTCTCATCTAAATGATGCAATAGCTTCCTATTAAGTTTGCCTTCTTTTCTTTTCTTCTCTTTTTGTTTTCCTTGAGACTTTCAGTTGATTTTCTACAAATTAAACTGAATGCCTCTTTTGAAATGTAAATTGAATTATGTCATCAGATAGAAGCCCTCAATTGTCTTCCCAGTTCATCTGTGGAATAGCCATAATAGTTACCATGACTCTCAATATATGATCCCTTTATCACACTGGTCTCATCTTTTAAAACTCTCTTCCCCTTCACTTACCTCCAATTGTATTATCTCCTTGCTACAGCACAATTAAGTCTTGTGGTCTTGGCTTTCATTGGGCCTCAGCTTGAATGTCCTCCCTCAGTCCAATATCTGCATGGCTGCTTTCCTTACTTATTTCAGTGTTTAATTCTAAAGTCACTATCTCAGTGAAGTCTTTGGTGGTCATGCAATCTTAAAGTTTACTTATCACTTAAAATTTATTTTCCTCCCTTCCTTACTATATTTTATCCATAGTACTAATTAAGAAATTATATATGTTCATGTATTTATCCTTCTTATGGGGTAGCTCCTCCATTAGAATGTTCTTTGTATGGGGGTATATACATATATACATATATATACACACACACACACACACATAAATATATATATTTGGCTGGGATAGAGGACTGCTGTTCACTATTACTAGAATCTAGAAAAGTGCCAGGCATATAGCACTCTATAAACATTTATTGAATAAATTGATGAGAGATCTTAACAAGTGTATTAGTTAGGATACAGACTGCTGAAACAAAAGACAAAAATAAAATGGTGTTTAAAGAAAAAAAACAACCTCCGGCCGGACGCGGTGGCTCATGCCTGTAATCCCAGCACTTTGGGAGGCCATGGCAGGTGGATCATGAGGTCAGGAGATCGAGACCATCCTGGCTAACATGGTGAAACCCCATCTCTACTAAAAAAATACAGAAAAATTAGTCTGGTATGGTGGTGGGCACCTGTAGTCCCAGCTACTCCGAAGTCTGAGGCAGGAGAATCGCATGAACCCAGGAGGTGGAGCTTGCATTGAGCCAAGATCACCCCACTGCACTCCAGCCTGGGCGACAGAGCAAGATACCTTCTCAAAAAAAAAAAAAAAAAAAAAAAAAAAAAAAAAAAGCAAAACAAAACAAAAAAATCTCAATTTCCTTCTTTCATGTAGGAGATCACTCAGAAGATACAGAAATACTAGGTCGGTTTGACAGTAGGTGACTGATGCTGTTTCTGATTGCTCTATCACCTTCAACATCTTGGCTTCATTTCATCTTCTAAGATACTCCCACAATTATTATTTCTGATTTACAGTTGCAGGGAAGAAAGGAAAAGAGAAATGGAAGGCATGACTTCCTTTCTCTTCAAGAGCACAATCCAGAAGTTACACACTTTATTTTTACTCATGTCCTATTGGAAATAACAGGCACAAAATACACCTAACCACAAGAGAGGCTTAAAAATATATACTTATTCTAGGTTGCTATATACCCAGCTTAAAAAAGAAAAGGGTGAAAATTGTTATTGGATTAAAAGAGGTAACAGTCTGCCCAAACTCTTAACTCCTAACCCTATCATCAAGCACAATGGTTGACACCTAAGGTAAGGTAAGTCAGTCCACAATCTGACTGGACAAGTCTGTAAATAAACCTCACAATAAGTTCATTGTAGGCCAGGCACTGTGGCTCACGCATGTAATCCCAGCATTTTGGGAGGCCAAGGTGGGCGGGTCACCTGAGGTCAGGAGTTCGAGACTAGCCTGGCCAACTTGGCAAAATCCTGTCTGTACTAAAATACAAAAAAAAAAAAAAAAAAAAAAAAGTAGCTGGGCATGGTGGTGCGTGTCTGAAATCCCAGCTACTTGGGAGGCTGATGCAGGAAAATTGCTTTAACCCAGGAGGCAAAGGTTGCAGTGAGCCACTGTCATGCCATTGCACTCTAGCTTCGATGACAAGAGTGAAACTCTGTCAAAAAAATAAAAAAGTTCATTGCCAGCACATTGATAAGCTTATATACCTATGAATTTCCAACTCCTACAATACAAAAAAAAAAGTCCTTAAAATAGGCAATGATCTCTCCTTCTCAGGCCCACTATACCTGAGCTCACCTAAGTGTGCCAGTCTTTTATCCTTACAATCAACTCCTAATTAACATGTAACTTATCCTTTTAGGAAACTGCATATACAGTAACACCAGCAAAATCTGTTTAATTTTATTTTATCTGTTCCAGGCATTTGAACTCTACTTCGATTTCCATTTCAGCCACTGGTTCCTCTTCCACCCCTCACTTTTCCCTACTCACAAAAATCTCATACTGTTTTTGGTAGAAGACCAACACAAAGTAACCTGCTCTGTGCCTGGGCCTATATATTCCCCTCTCTCTTCTTCTGACAACTTTACCATCATATTGCAAAGTACAGCCAGGGTATATCCTGGTGATGAATGGCTTGGACCATTATGAACCATCTATAAAATAGACAATTGGGTGAAGAGAATTGATTGATTGATTGATTGATATTTTAGAAAGGAAAATTAAGCTTAAAAGGAGATGAGTTATAAAGGTTTCCAATAAAGCATTTCTGAATGATAGTAGCAAGATTTGACTCAAAATCAAGTATTAGTACTTTACTTTGCCTCATATGTGTCAACAGATACTAATTTGCTTTGACAAATACAGGATGCCAAAATGCACCAAAAATACACACATGTACGCAATCAAGTCGAACTGATTTCTTCTGTACTTAGTTGTATTGCCAAGACTACTTTTTTATAATTACAAAAAATAATAATAATAAGCCACCTAGAAATTTGTTGGGGAAAAGATTGGTGGAAATTTTCTTTTTTCCTTTCTTTTCTTTTCTTTCCTTTTCTTTTTTTTCTTTTGGAGATGGTGTCTCACTCTGTCTCCCAGGCTGGAGTGCAATGGTGTGATCTTGGCTCACTGCAACCTCTGGCTCCCAGGTTCAAGAGATTCTCCTGCCTCAGCCTCCCAAGTAGCTGGGATTACAGGCACCTGCCACCATGCCCAGCTAATTTTTGTATTTTTAGTAGAGTCAGGGTTTGACCAGGTTGGCCAGGCTGGTCTTGAACTCCTGACCTCAGGAGATCCACTCACCTCTGCCTCCCAAAGTGCTGGGATTACAGGAGTGAGCCACCTAGCACAGCCTGGAAAATTTCTTCATTGGTAACCAATCATTCATTTATAGAAGCAGACAAAAATAGAGTGATGATAAATAGCAAAGACCTAAAAAAGTTGAGAAGAAAATAAATTTTCCTAAAAGTCTTCAAACTTTGGTTTCCCTATAGAGAAGAGGTATAATGAAATTATCAAAATAAATTACCATACACTTGTGACAATAGTCCAAGGAAGATCTTTGAAACAGCATTAGACATTTAATGGCTCCCTTGGTGCTCTAGACACTGGGCCCCTCCCACTTCCCAAAAGAACTTACAGAATCAATTATCATCTACCTCTCCAATAATTAATTACCTCTTTCCTTCTTGTTCTTCAAACTCTCCCTTTACTAGATCTTTGCTTTCAGTACATAAAATTGTTCAAACTTCTTTTCCATGCATAAATTGCAAAATTATTTAGAAAGACCTTGTAATTTTTTCCCTGAATGCTGAAGCACATTGAAAAGTTCTTTCCTTACACCTCTTCTCATTCATTCCTAAGCCCAAAACCACCTTGCTTCTACTAGGACCACTTCACCAAACTCCTCCTGAAGTTACGTTTTATTGTTCGTTTGTCTGAGAGGAGTCTTCGCTCTGTTGCCCAGGCTGGAGTGCAGTGGTGCGATCTCGGCTCACTGCAAGCTCCCCGTCCCAGGTTCACGCCATTCTCCTGCCTCAGCCTCTGGAGTAGCTGGCACTGCAGGCACCCGCCACCACGCCTGGCTAATTTTTTGTATTTTTTAGTAGAAATGGAGTTTCACTGTGTTAGCCAGGATGGTCTCGATCTCCTGACCTCGTGATCCGCCCGCCTCGGCCTCCCAAAGTGCTGGGATTACACCCAAGTTAGTTCTTTTATTGCCAAACAAAGGGTTTTTACCCTTCATCTTATTGGACCTCTCTGTAACATCCAACATTGTAGATCACTTACCTCTCTTCTTAGTCCTCTCCACATGAATTTTGGGTACACCACCATTTACTACTTTGTGTAGAAAAAGTAGTGGTCCTCATCTTCTTCTCAGTATTTACCTCCCTATCTCTTAATTGTTGTGCCTACTGCCCATTCCCATTTATGGAGGTGTTCATATGCTGTGGCCCAGAGAAGCTAAACAGTATTCAACTGTTTTTTATGTTTGGCCCAAGACAATTCTTCGTCTTCGGATGTGGCCCAGGGAAGCCAAACAGTGTTCACTGGGCCACTTCCGAAGAAGAATTGTCTTGGGCCACACATAAAATACACTAACACTAATGAGAGCTGATGAGCTAAACAAAAGGTCTGTGCAAAATTTTCATAATACCTGCCACCACAGATAAGTAAAAAAGTCCTCATTCAAAGGGTTGGAACCCATTACCATTTGTTCTCCTCCTCCTAACAACCCCTCTACATGAAGAAATTTAAAGTCCACTCCGCCTGCTCAGTTTGTCTTTTCTGTTAGGTTTACCAAGAGCATGGACTCCCAACAGTCTTCTTCCTGACCCACCCTGAATGGAGGATTCTAGGGTGATGGGTGGGCTTTATTGTCTTCTTGTGGACACCTGGGCCATTTCCAAACCCTGCCAGACTAAGGGGTGAAATGCACTGATGAGAAATGACCCCGAGAGCATAATGTGTCGCTGCTCCATACCCACGATTCAGGGGCTGCTGGCCACTGTCACCATCTCCTAAGACAAACACACCAGGAGAGGTACAACAGAGAGTAGTGGTTCTCAACGTACTGTCTTTGAGTCATGTAAAAGATTAATCAGCATCACCCACAAAGATGTCAGAAATGCCGATTCTCAAGTGCCGCCCCATATCTACCATATAAGTGACTGTGAAGATAGGGGTCAGCAAACTGCATTTTAAGCATCCCATTACATGAATCAGATGGAGGCCCAGGTTTGAGAAATACAGCTGTAGAGTATCAGATACCTGGCTTAAGTGCCAGTGTGCTAGCTCTGGACTCACTAAAAACAGCCTTGGGGAATATTACTGGAAACACACTCTTATCTGGTGCCCTGTCTCCAGAATCATCTATTTACTGAGGCAGGCACAGGACACTGGAGTTTCTCCTTGTTAATGCACTATTTCATTTGTTTTATCCCATTCTGTTTAGTGCTTGAACAATCTCTTTCTTGTATACTTTTGATCTATTCCACTTGTAATTTCAGACATTCTGTTTCTTTGTTTTTTCAAATACAATATTTCTTCATTTCCTTGTCACTCCAAATATAATGATATTTTTAAAAAATATTATAGTTAAAGCACAGACTGCTATGTAGAATCATAAAACATGTAGTCAGCAAATGCACTTAAACCTATAGAGTTGAAAATACATAAATTTAGAAGCTTGTATTTCACTATGAAAGAATCTAGATAAAAATAAAATATAAATTTGTCATAATGGAAGGAGAAAAACTGTCAGTTTTGAAACTGCATAAAAGGGTGAGATATATATTATTTAAAGTTGCACTAAAATTTCTTATGTTCAACTTGCACAGTTTCTTATTTCATCTCCACAGGGCTTCCACAGTGAAAATCTAGAAGCTGTCTTGTCATGAGAGGGTGTTTCAGTGACATCTATATTTAACGCTCTAAGGCAAAAACATATTTCCAAATATGCTTTCCAAAAATAAGTTTAATTAAAAAAAATTTTTTTTGAGATAGGGTCTTGCTCTGTCACCCAGGCTGGAGTGCAGTGGCATAATCATAGATTACTGCAGCCTTCAATTCCTGGGCTCAAGCCATCTTCCCTGCTCAGCTTCCCAGTTTTTGCAGAGAGGGCGTTTCATTATGTTGCCCAACCTGGTCTCAAACTCCCAGCCTCAAGCAATCCTCCTGCTTCAGCCTCCCAAAACACTGGGATTACAGGCTTGAGTTACTGTACCCAGCCAGACTTAAATATTCTAAAATAATAGATTGTTTTAATTTTTAATTATCAAAGTTAAATATATTTAAATTAGACATAACAATTTGTTTTTTTTTTATTTACTGGAAAAAAGCATACTTTACATAACTAGTGGGTAACATAAGGAATATAAGAATAAGAGGCAAAGTCAACATAGAAAAAATGAAGATGTCAAGCCATTAGATATAATGCCTAAAAGTTTCTGATGGCTCACACTCATTACCCATATTTTAACCTAATGTATCATTTGTGAAACTTAAAAAAAAAAAAAAAAAGTATTTAATTTAGATGTTTTTGTACTTAATATAAACATCTTTCCACCAGCAGTTTGCAACTAAACACCACATTCATCTGTGTAAAATCAATATAATTATCAAAAAATGACAGTTAAAAAAAAAAAAACCCAGTCCAAGTAAGACAGTTAGACATTTACAAGGCATGACTAAAAATTTCTCCACCTAAAATGCTACATAAAATCAGTTTCATCTTACAGTCAATCAGAATACAAGAATTACAAGCAAAGGACTGAATCATAAAATACTGTATTATAAACATGTCACTAGAAAAATTTAGATTAAAATATGCTTCAAGATACTAAAATATGATCCTTATTTACAAGATGTCTTAATTCCAGAGGGAAATATTACTAATAAGTAGCTTATAAATGTCATTCATATCTCTGTTAAGCAATTATATTGATGTTAGGTAGAGTACAAGACTGTAGATCTAATGGTGATCAAAAATTAACAAACCTTAATAGACCTTATATTCTAAATGTATATTAGTTGAATAAATCTAAGGTTCAGGGTTTTTAAAAATATTACTAAAATTAATTGTACAAATATGCTGAGACATGAACAAGATCTCGTGGTAAGTGACATAGCCAGGATTACTTTATTTTCATTGCCCGTAGCTAAAGTTTTGCCACTTTCTACATTACATTAATAATTAAATTATTAAAAATAAACTTTTTAAAAATGAACTCAACCAAAGATAAAATGACATCAAAAACTAGGAGTAGGGCTGGGCATGGCAGCTGACACCTAGAATCCCAGCATTGTGGGAGGTTGAGGTGGGTGGATCAACTGGAGTCGGGAGTTCGAGACCAGCCTGGCCAACATGGTGAAATCCCATCTCTACTAAAAATACAAAAATTAGCTGGGCATGGTGGTGCACACCTGTAATCCCAGCTACTTGGGAGGCTGAGGCAGGAGAATTGCTTGAACCTGGGAGGTGGAGATTGCAGCGGGCCTAGATCATGCCATTGCACTCCAGCCTGGGCAACAGAGCAAGACTCCTTCCCCCTCAAAAAAAAAAAAAAAAAAACCCGAAAACAAACAAAGAAACAAAAACCTGGGAGTATACAGATAATAGTCCTAATCCCTTCACTTCTCTGATAACTAAACCACCCTGTTTTAAAGTCTTTGTGTATGGTTTTCTCGGTCGTTTTCACCATGCCACTCTTTTCATTGGAAAGCAATTTAAACATTTTCAAAAGCTTGAATAGAATTTTTTTAAAGCCACAAGAGAAATTATGAGAAACAGAACAAACCAACCCATAAAGTATAAGTACTAAGAATCTCAAAACCTAAGAAAAATCTGTTCCGTCCCATATTTGTATTTCTATAATATTTTAGGACATCTGTAAGTATATGGTTGTTTCCCTGGAAAGTATTAGTGAAGCCCAGGTATTTACATCTGAACATTACTTTGTTACTAGCATCTCTCCAAGAAAATTTGTAAAAACTGACAAACAAATACTAACACCAATAAATAATTACCTAACTCGCTTATTAAGTATCTTTTAAAGACACATTTTCCGTGATTTTTTTTTTTAAGTTTTGTTATTTTTCACCTAGGATAAATAATGTCATATCCGCGCTATCCCTTCTCTTAAAAATCATTTGAATTCAACCAATATGAACACAAGAGATTTATAAATTTACTTTGCTTAAACCATCAATAGCACAACTACAGTCAACTCTTTTTAATGCTGTAGAAAATCATTCAACCTCTAAAGCATTTCATATCAGAGACCAAGCATTTATCTTTCAATTGTTATCACAGAAGACAAGCCAAATATTATCACAAATGACAAATCATGTCTCTAGAGATGAAAGTTCTGTATAGATTTTTAAAGACATGTCTTAGCATGTTAAGATCTTTAAGATTATACAGTTACAGTTTATGAAATAGATAACTATCAAAAGTTATTTATTTTAATCTCCTTTAAAAAGTCCTTAGCATTTGAAGGATATTTCTGAACATTGAAATTTAGAGACTATATTACTTTCACTTGACTACTGAAATAAATTAGCAAAGGCCCTAGGTGGCTTGAAACTAGAGATGTATTCTTATTCAGTAGTGGAGGCCAGAAGTCAGAAATCAAAGTGTTGGCAGATGGGGAAGAGATCCATTCTTTACCTCTCTCTTAGCTTCAGATAGCTGCCAGTAAACCCTGGCATTGCTCGGCTTGTGACCACTTCACTTCAATCTCTGCCTCCATCTTCACACTCTCTCCTTCTTCCGTGTCCCTCCTCTGTGTGTCTCTTATATATACACATGCCATTGGATTTGGATAATCAAGGATGGCCTCCTCTTCTCAAGGTCCTTAATGCCATCTGCTAAAATCCTTTCTTCCGATCAAGATAACATTCCCAGGTTTGAGGTATTTGACATGGTCGTATCTTTTTGGGGACTACTATTCCATCCACTGAAGAGACTAAGCATTATCATTATATAAACATTTTCATTATTGTCTATAGTAGGTAAAATAATGGCCTTTCACGTATGTCCATATCCTAATTCCAGGAATATGTTATATTACAATGCAAATGGGATTTTGCCAAACTGGTTAAAATAAGGATCTTGAGATAGAAAGAGTATTTGGGTTATTCAGGTGGGTCCAATGTAATCATGAGGATCATTTTAGGAGGAAGGCCGGAGGGTCAGCATGAAAGATGCAAGGAGGGCAGCAGAGGTTAGAGTGATGGAACTTGGATACAAGGGATGCCAGTAGCACCTAGAAACTGGACAAGGCAAGGCAAGGGTTTCTCCTGCAGGTCCTTGGATGTAACACAACACTTGAGTTTAGACTCACCAGACCAGCTGTAGACTTCTGCTGCCAGAACTGTAACATAATAAATTTGCGCGTTTTAAGCCATGACATCTGAGGCAATATGTTACAGAGTAATAGGAAGCGAATGCACTGTCCAGCATTCTTTTGTAAAGCAGATAACCAGTAGTAGATGTCTTTAAGAACACAGCCTGATTACTGTGGTCAGATAGATAGTTGGGGCTACCTAACAGAGAAGAATGAAGGAAAATCTATTTTATTTTTAATCACATAAGTTATCTTACTTAACTTGGGTTTAATTCTAACATAATTAGTAATTAGAAGCTTGTTTTGCTTTCCTTTGGCTTCTAAATGATGCCTGTGATTCATGCGGCAAGAGGACAGGTAATGAATGGACACAGTATTTCATGGGACATTCTCAGGAGTCTTTCCCCTATAAGTAAGGTTGTGTCCAACATTTTCTATCTGTGTTTAAAACTATAAAATAAATTGCTATAAATATCACTTGGGAGTATTAGGCAGCCAATAAATTTCAAACAGAATCTGCTGTTCTTCAAAATAAGCACAGTCGACTAATATAAAAATTAATATGTTGGTGTAGGCACGCTATGTTTATTATGCTTTGCCTTATAACCTTTATAACTTTTACACCTTTTTTTTCCTTTCCTTTTCTTTTTTCTTTTTTTCTTTTTTTTTGAGACAGAGTCTTGCTCTGCTGCCCAGGCTGAAGTGCAATGGCATGGTTTTGGCTCACTGCAACCTCCACTTCCTTGGTTCAAGTGATTCTCCTGTCTCAGCCTCCCAAGTAGCTGGAACTACAGGCATGCATCACTAAGCCTGGCTAGTTTTTTTTTTTTTTGTAATTTTTGTAGAGATGAGGTTTTGCCATTTTGGCCAGGCTGGTCTTGAACTCCTGACTTCAGGTGATCTGCCTGCCTCGGAATCCCAAAATGCTGGGATTACAGGCATGAGCCACCCTGTCTGGTGTTTGATAACTTGTATACCTTTTATTTAAATTTTCCTGAAGCAAAAACTAGATATTTGGGGGTGGAAGCATTGTTACTGGGGGGCAAACGGCAAGGAGTACTGATATTAATAAACTAGTTTCTCAATTTTTATTTGCTATTATTTTTCCATTTCAGTATCATTTTAATAGCATGAAAATTGTCTGGGTAGTTATTCAGATTATGCCTTTACCAAATATGATTGTTTTCTGCCTATTTTATTTAGGCATCACAAACTTCAATTTTCTTTTTAAAGTTATATTCTGAAGATTATCAAAAGTATTCAAAGGCCTTCAAAAGTCATATTTACCATTACTTAGAATATCCTATTATGTTGCTGCATATAGTTTTTCAGTTGTTATTATATTCCCCACATTTCTCCATTATATGAGATTTCCTTAAAAGTCATGTAAAAAGATATAACTATTTAGCAAGTTTACCTTCCTAGCTTGGATTATTTCTCAGTTTCATTTTATTGACTTTTTCTTAGTGCATTGGTCAGCATTATTCAATACCTTATTCCCAGTTCTATTTAGAGTTTCCAGATCCATTAAGTGAAAAAGATTGATCCCAACACTGATCTTGACTTTTTACTTCAAGTAGAACTTAAGAAAATACTTTCAAGATGCTGTTGCTGGCTTACATATAAATATATACAAAACATGTGTTTAATATATTAAATATTACATTAATAATTATATATTTTTATACATAATTAGTGACCGATTTAAATTTTCCTGAACATAATATTATGTCTAGATGAAAAGTAAAAAGACCATTTGTCTTGTCATTTATCTTCAAAGTCTAAAAATGCATACATAGAAAATGTCCTGTTTTAAGCCTTTATATCCGCTAGCATTCAAAATATACAAAAGATTTGGAAAGTTTTAAGAGATGACAATGTTCAATTTTAAAACGTAGCACACATGGGAGGAAAAAAGTAATTCCCAGTCTTACCATTTGTAATAGAAAGTGCGTAGATCTAAAAGAATAATTTGGGATTGTCATCAGTGGAAGATAATAGTTTTAACCAGATTCAATCACAAGTAGTTGTAATCTTTCTCACTGTTCAACATCTCACTGGAGTGAGTTCACCTGTCTTAGTAGCCTATGAACACTCTGACCACCAATGTACTATATGAGTCATATTGGAAATGCACTGGAAATTCATGGAAGATCAAAATCCCAGCAAATACACAATGTTTCACCATTTTTTTCAACCTAGATATATTATTTATTGTCCTGTGTGTGTGTGTGTGTGTGTGTGTGTGTGTGTGTGTGTGTGTGTAAAATTGTTAGGCTGTTTTAATCCATCAGAAACTAAAACAAAAGTTTTAATGATTGACTGCTGAATAAAGCACTTGTCAATGGAATGATTGAATGAAAACACATTCATTCTCCAGTGTACATAATGCTGCTATAGGTGTCATTCCACTTCTGATTTGATCTGTCAATGAGCTAAAAAGGCAACCATATCCTTTCAATGTCCTACGAAGAATAGACGATTTTTTAAAAGTACATATAAAAACCCTCCTAAAGCAACAAACAATGAAGGGATACAAAGAATATCCCACCTTTTAGCTAATGTCCAAATACACTTATTTTCATTTTTTCCCCTCTAAGGCAGTGGTTCTCAAAGTGTGAACTCCAAGACAAGCAGTGTCAGTATCACCTGGAATCTTGTTGAAAATGCAAATCTCTAGCCCCACCCCAAACTAGGAGGTTTAGAAACTGGTGATGCAACCCAGGAATTTGTAAGACCTCAATGTAATTCTCATGTAAGCTGAAGTTGAGAACCACTGTTCGATGGCCATCTAGGAACAGAGGATACGTAAGTGTGTGTGTGTGTGTGTGTGTGTGTGTGTGGTGAAGATATGACACAAAGATTAAAAATAGTTTATTTTCCAGTTTGAAATTTTTTCTTAATACCTTCTTTGGGCTGTGTACAACAATAACATATCTTTCTAAAAAAAGAGCAAAATACATATAACAATAAAAGTACTCAAGTAGGTGGTCAACAGTGAAAGTTAAACTTATTGTCATATCAAAGATTCTATATACTTCAAACAAGTTTTGAAACATTCATTTTAACCATCAGTATTCTCTGTTTACAATAATAAATTTCTATCAGTCAAAATATTGTCAAATGATTTTGCTAATTATTGTTGCAGTTTATTTTTCATGAATCTTTGGTATTTCTGGCCCATTTAGAATTGCTGGAGAGGATCTAGGCAACAAAATATCTGAGAAATATTTCATTTTGTAATTTTTAAAAATAATACCAGACATGAGTGTTTACTCATATTAACAAAATTTTCAAATGCTGAGGGAGTGTTAAGTAATGGAATGTAGACAGAATGGCATTTAAGAAAACTGGGGAGTTTCCATTAGAATATGAGTTCCAGGACAGTAGAAATTTTCATGAAATATATTAATGTTAGATTTCCAGTGCTGAGAAGATGGCTCAGGGAGTGGTCAGTAGTTGCTTGATGAAAGACCTTGATTAAGTCATCTAATCCTGTGGCATCTCGGTTCTCTCACCCATAAAATTAACATATTTGATTATGGAAAAATCCAGCATTATAATTCTGGCGTAATAGGTAAACCACTTTGGCAAATACTAAATATAGGTAATTTTTATGTAAAATACTATATTGGTCATAAATGCAGCCTCTTATTTCCCTTTCTCTTCCTTATGTGAGTGCTTCTCTAAAGCAAATATGGACTGAGCAGGGAAAAAAATTGCATCTCCTCTGAAATATCTTGAGGCAATACATAAATAAGTAGATAAATTGCTAATAAAAATGTTCAGTGAAAACAAAAACCACAAATACAGTCATTTTTTCCTAAGAGTTTCTCATCCATGGGATCCAGTGGAAACAAAGAAAGAACAGAACCTGAGTTAATCAAATATCATATAAAATAGGTGTGGTTACATTTCAAACTTAGTTTTGCATCTTTTAAAAAATTCAATATGAAGGAGGATAGAATAAATTTTAAAATCCATTATTTTTATTTAAAAATTGAAAATCCTATTACTTTTACTGATTAATCCTTTGGACGAAATTTGATTTTTGCATATATGCTGTTTAAAATCTAAAATAAATTTTTAATTTATCTCAGTTATTAACTTAATGACACTTTAGCCTGACCTCATTTCTATATATCATTGATTCTTTCATAAAGGGGTACCACTTTTTATTTATTTTCTGACTATACAACCAACTCCTGCCCATTGTAGGTAATAGGCAGAATACAGAAAAAGGACAGGGGATAAAATTTTTAAAACACCAAAATCACAAAAATATTTACTAAAATACTTGGGCTTAAGTGTGTTTATTTTTCATACTATTGCATTATAAAATATGCCTAAGTTTTGATGCAAAAAATCTAATACACATGTATGTATTCAAATGTATTCAGCTGTTCTAACGTGACTCTTCTATTGGTTTTAAGCTAAGGTGGTCCTTCTCTATTAGGAGATCTAAAAATCAAATACTCATATTTTTCTACTAAGATATTTATGATGCCCCATTTTAATATCTAACATTTTAAATAATCTTTATTTTAGTGTTGGTTTTAACTCTAATAATATTTCAAATTTATGTTTTCCTTGATGACCAATTATCCAAGTACCACTTTAGTAAAAAGTCACTTTTATTCAGTGATGTTAAATAACTACAATACAAGCACTTTTCAGATCATTTCTTTATTTTTCATAGTATGTACAGACATAACAGGATCAGACATGACGAAGGAAGAAGGTTCTGGAATAGGGTATCATGAAAACCATGAAAACATTAGGTATTAACTTCAGACCATCTCTATTATCTCTACTATTTTTCCTTCAATGTTTAGTCCTATTTACTGAATTTCTGTCACTGAGAAAGATTATTCTTATAATTTCATAATTGTATACATATATAGTATCATTTATTGAATATTTATATTGTCATTGAAAGAGATATATACAGAGACTTTTAGAGGTGAATGAAAAACAATAATTAGATATAGGATTTCATTTCTGTCTTCTTCCAGCCTTGGAAGAAGGAAGAGCTGCTTACACTTCATAGCCTAGAATTACTCTGTTCATTTTCCATCTACTTTAAGAGTTTAAAGAGAAAACCTATCTTTTAGAACCTGTAAATAAAAATATAAATAAACTCATATCAAGAACACATAAGACTGGAAGAAAGGAGAAGTGAGACCTTGCTCCTTGCTGCATTTCCACTGATAAGGAAGAGTTGTCTTAAGAAAAAGCCAATTTGCTTTGGAAAAGATACCATTAAAAATGTCACTGTGTTTTCAAAAAAGAAAAGAACAAATGGAAAAGTGGATAAAAGGAAATATATTAGAGGGAAGCTCTTATTTGAGATATTTTTATACTCTAAACACGTACAGGAATAATTTGAAAAGGAAAAAATCATAAGACTAGAATGAATTAATGCAGTTCCATGATCTTCAGTTAGTATGATTTATAATTAAATTAATTCACTAAAATTTTAACAACAATAAAATGTTAAACACTGCAGTGTCAAAAAATTTGTTGGAAGATAAGGGCAGTGAAAAATTTCACGTAATAGGATCCATTTTAAAAGACCTTATTACTAGGTTACTTTTCTCTGTAATATGAAGGGACTCAAGCAGAAGCCCTTCAATTCTACATCCATGTTTCATCTGTAAGCCCATATAATAGATTCATTTAGTCAATGATCCATTTAAAACCATGTAAGAAAGCAGATAAGAAGTTGAGCGTGCAAATGTGAACATATAATTGCATCAAGCAACTTTTCAGAAGACATTTAGAATATAATTTATGTGTCCATCATTGAATGTTATTTACTCAGCTGATACATATAAATTAACGAACTACACTAAAAAAAGAAATATACAAAAATATCCATGTTAAATGTGTTTATAAATATGGCCCAAATTTCTGTGAGAAATAATAATTTCTGGTAGAAAACATGGAAAGTAATTCTAGAAAAACTAGATTTAAAATTATTGCCAATCTGAAGGTTATGCTAGTATGAAATAGAAACATATAAACTAATAGAGCTGACATGTTGGGTAATAATTAATAGTTGATTTCTTGATATATTTTCAATATATAAAGTGCTTTTATTTCTCTTCAAATGGAAAATTGGAGGATGTGGCTACGAGAATCTTTCAAACAAAATGATTGAGGTTTTGTTAACATAATCAGCAATGGCTCATATTTTCACAAGTATTTTGTTAGTCAAAATTTCAGTAATTTCCCTGAATTTCATTTTATAAAACCATTTCCATTCAAGGTAAAAAGAAATTTAAATAACATCTCCATTATAGCTTATATCTTTCATCTCTCAGATTAGTACTCTAACTTAGCTGTGGTACTTCTGAATTCTGACCTTCAGAGGGGGAGGAAAACTTCTCTTGGCCCCTGCAATCCCATCAGGCTGACCCCAGAGGAGCTGGCCTCCTGAGAAGCTCTATGGAAAGCAGTTTCAGCTCATTGCTTAAGGTGGCAAGCCCTGATCAGCTCACAGATTTGGACCTCAGTCCCAATTATACCAAGAAAAGGATGGATATTTTATATTTTCCCATACCAAAATGCCAGTGTGGCAAATCTGGAAGCTCATATGAGATGTTGTATAGTCTTAAAAAAAAAGTCTTGGACTTCAGCCTCCTAATTTTCCCAGATGTCCTAGTGCTCATCTCTCACCAACAGGGTTGACTTGAAAGGTTATAAATAGAGCAAATGTTCCATGATACCACATTTCTAGTTTATCCTAATCTCTAATCACAATAGGGGAGGACCTAGTGCTTTTCCAACCATTACATTTAAAAGCATCACAGCTCTAAAATCAGGGGCCCTCTCCAAAATCAGGTGTCCAATTCAGCCTTAGAATGCAGTCATAAATGGGAATCTCCATACTTGCTTTTATTCTGCCGCTGCATTTTCCCCAATGGTAGCTGATTCAATAGGTCTGCTGTGTGTGCACTTGTCCATCGGTCTTTGCTTGCACAACACAGGTGGCAGATAAATTTTATTACACCTCAGAAAGTAGAACCAAAAGATAGCAATGGAAAATAGGAAAGAAAAGATAGGTAAATTAGAGGGCAAATCCAGAAGTCCAACTTCTGAATAAAAGTACAGGATACATTCCACTGAGATAACGAAGGCAACAAATTATAAACTAAATAACCATAATTGAAGTATATCAGTTCCTAAATTGAAAAGGGCTACCTAGAACCCAGCACAACAGATTAAAAACTATAATAAGGCAAAATATTGTAATTAGAACAAAGCAAAGATCTAACTGTCTTTCAGAAAGCAAATAAGCTTATTTGCAAAGGAAAGAAATCAAATAGCTTTGACTTTCTCAACAGCAACACGGAGTAAGATGTCAGTGGCTTCTAAAGGAAAATTATTTTCAATTTAAACTTTTTTTACCCTGCCAAAATCTAGAATATACTTTATTGAAACATCAGTTAAGTATATGAGAAGAACAAAGCATTTTTAGATAAGAAAAGTCTCAAAACTTTTGTGTTTAATAGACTCTTCTACAGGGAGCTGCTGGAAGAGGTCCCCAAGCAATATAAGCAAGTAAATAGCAGCCACAAAATAGAGAAAACTGAAGACACAGTCAAAAGAATAGTCAAGGATGTCTCCAAAATGGTGACGAGATGAGAACGCAGGCTGGCAACCACACTAAGGCATAATAGGTTGATGCAGTAAGACTCAATCAACAGGCATGCTATCACCATACTTCCATGCTAATGAAACTACTGGAAGCTATTCCTTCCTATTAAAGTAGTAAATCAAAAAAGAGGCAGCCATGAGAAAAAAAAAAAAAAACATTAATATAAATAAGCAAATGAATTATAATATGACAAAGAGTGTCTTAGAATGAGAGTCACATAACAGCAACACAGATAGAAAGGATATAGTTATTTTGGGAGGAATGCTTTGAACCAAACAATGGAAGAAAATAATGTGAATAAAGAAATCACACCTTCTGTTGACCTAATTGAAAACTGAACTAAATTTTATTGGAAGATGTGAGGAAAAGTAGCAATAGATGCAAAGGTGATTAAGCAGATGAAAACTAATTGAATAATTATTAATTTTAGGAAATAGGTTAAGAATGGAAAATGGACCAGAGCACACAATAATGCTCAAAAATGAACAAAAGGGACAAAGTTGTACTAATATAAATTCTTTTTTAATATTTTTGATTTAGTGAAAATATTAACTAAATAAATTGGAGGAGGGAGCAAGGCAACAAAAGTGTGGATGTGGCAAAACAACCAGGTCCTCATGATGATAATAGGAAGTCAATACATAATATTATGCCACTAGCTGAAGAAGTAATAGTTAGCAACTTTCCCATGTATTTAGAAATACAGAGATGTGCAAAAGCCAGAATAATGGTTTAAAAACAGATCATAGTTGCATCAAAGGAGAGTAAATAGAGATAGAGACTTCTATTATATTATTATGTCCTTGGAGCACTATTCAAGTCTTTAAAACTAGGTGCGTATGCTGCTTGGATAACTTAACAATTAATGTATAAAAGTCAACAAATACATCGGTTCTCTCCAATAGACCACGCATCTTTCCCACATTGCTGCAGAATCAGAGGCAAACCGAAAGAGGTGCCAAATATACTTTTGTCCTTCAGGTATCTTCATGTAACTTGTAAAGTGGAAAGATTGTGGGTTATGGATTCAGAGAAACGTGGATTTGGATTACACTTCCTGAATTTCTTTTTGTCATCTATCTCCAAGTGTGATAATATTTTTATTAGAAATCAACCGAAAAGTTAAGCTCTTAATACATACATAGCAAACAGTAAGTGATCATTATTTTTAGTTCCTTCCCATCCTTGATAACATAATGCAGACAGTAGAAAAGCCAACTACTGTATTTTATTGACTCAAAGATACATACTTTTCACTTTGCTGAGTTGAGGATAATCAACTGTATCTTAAAATTGCCAGCTGCCATTTTTTTACATTTTTTTATCCCTGAAATTGGGCTGGTTTATAACAGCATCATATACAAAAAAAAAAAAAAAAAAAAAAAAAAAAGTTTAAAAAATAAAAAACTAAAAGCACTCATTTTCCAAATGGAAAATCCTCAGCTCAGGCACTGTTCACCACCTCACTGCCCCAAAAGGCAAAACTTCAATGTGAAACAGGCCAAATACTTTAAATAAACATTTAGCTTATATGCAAAATTCTATTAATGAATGAGGTACTTAGCCAACAAAATAATAGATGTGAGCAAGGATTGGAAAGTGGCGTGGGAGTGAACATGGGGCCAGTCAGATGGGTGAGAGACCGGGAGGCTTAAAAGTCACTGGAGATATTTATTCACAATTCCTTCACATAACTAACACTACACAGCACATGTTATGTTCCAGGCATGGAAGAAGTCACCAGAATACAACTGAGTCAAACGAGTACATGTTCTTCAAAACATTATTTGCTACTACTTGCTTCACATATTTTTCCTGTTTCTAGCCTTCCCCTTTTCCTATTTTATGCTTTTCCTCTTCTCTTGGTGATATAAGCTCAACTTAAAAGTCTGTAGAACTATCATAAACAGTCTACTTTCTTTACATTTTTCTATAAATAAGTTGCTAAAAGCACCCTAATAATTATGTTTGTGTTTTATTAGAAATAACTTCTCAATTATACTAAAAATACCCTTTCTTTATAATGTACAGTCAATTACACAAACATAAGAAAATAGGCTATGTAAAATTACACACTAACTTCTTAAAATAATTTCAAGTACTTAATGTCTACTTGAAAAAAAAGTAGCTGCTCAATGCTGTTTACATTTCTTACATTCGTTTGGTCAGTTTGCAAGTTTTTTTTTTTTTTTTTTTTTTTTTTTTTTTTTTTTTTATACTTTAAGTTCTAGGGTACATGTGCATAACGTGCAGGTTTGTTACATATGTATACTTGTGCCATGTTGGTGTGCTGCACCCATCAACTCGTCAGCACCCATCAACTGGTCATTTACATCAGGTATAACTCCCAATGCAATCCCTCCCCTCTCCCCGCTCCCCGTGATAGGCCCCGGTGTGTGATGTTTCCCTTCCCGAGTCGAAGTGATCTCATTGTTCAGTTCCCACCTATGAGTGAGAACATGCGGTGTTTGGTTTTCTGTTCTTGCGATAGTTTGCTGAGAATGATGGTTTCCAGCTGCATCCATGTCCCTACAAAGGACTCAAACTCATCCTTTTTTATGGCTGCATAGTATTCCATGGTGTATATGTGCCACATTTTCTTAATGCAGTCTGTCACTGATGGACATTTGGGTTGATTCCAAGTCTTTGCTATTGTGAATAGTGCCGCAATAAACATACGTGTGCATGTGTCTTTATAGCAGCATGATTTGTAGTTTGCAAGTTTTTAGTAAGCTTCTACTATTAGCCAGGCATAGCCTTAGGTTTTGGGCTTAACAAGGACTCCATAAAATATAAAAGCAGAGGAAAAAGAATATTAGTGAAGAGTGTCAGATTGTGATAGGTAATAAATGATACGGAGAAGGGAGAAAGTAGGAAAGATAAATAAGAGAAAAGTGGAAGGTTGTGATTTTAAACAGGATAGGTCTCACTGAAAGAAATGTGAAGGACAGAGCTATGCTGATATCTGGGGGTGGGGGGGAACCTTAGGGAAAAGGAAACACAAGTGCAATTAATCCTGATGTGGAAGCAACATATCACATGTTTGAGAACAGGAAGCTGGAGAAGAGAGTGGAAAAGAGGTCAGAGTTAAGCAGAAAGCCAGAGAGCAAACAAATGTTGAGCAAAGACCCTAATGAGACAGAGAACCACTGGACGGTTTAACGTAGCATTGTCATAGGCATCTCAAAATTAATAGTGTTGATACAAGCTCATTTTATTTTCAAAAGGACCACTTGAAATGATGTTCAGAAAAAAAACTGCATCACAGTAAATTGGGAGATATTAAATTAATCCCAGTGATAAATCATAATATATCCAGGGTGGTCATGCTGGAGTTGGGGAGAAACTGATTCTCGATTTATTTGAAATACAGTCAACACGATTTACTGATAGATTGAACATGCACCATTATTAAGAGTGAAGTCAAGGATTATTTTGTTTGTTTTGTTTGTTTTGTTTGAATAAAGTGAAAGAACAGGATTGCCATTTACTGACATGGGATGCTGTGGAAGAAGTAGCTGGGCAGGAGGGAAGACCAGTATTTCTGCTTTGGACATATGAACTTAAAGAAACTTATTACATAATCAAGTGGAAATATCATTAAGCTGTTAGGTATATTAGTAGTGATATCTGAAGATATAAACACGGGAAGCATATAATTTTTTAAGTCATAGGACTGAATAGGGTCGGCTGATCAGGGTCACCAAGGAAATTTATGAAAAAAGTTGTCATGAGTGAGGTTGTGTGTCACCCTAATTTAAAGGCCAAGGAAATGAAAAGGAACCAAGAAAAACAGCTGAGATGGAGATCCCAGTGAGGTCTGAGAAAAATCAAGAGTGTGGTTTCTCGGAAGCCAAATGAAGAGGGTATTTCAATGCAAAAAGAAAGATCTGGGAGCCAATATTCAACACTCTTAAAGAAAAGAATTTTCAACCCCGAATTTCATATCCAGCCAAACTAAGATTCATAAGCGAAGGAGAAATAAAATCCTTTACAGACAAACAAATACTGAGATATTTTTGTCACCACCAGGCCTGCCTTACAAGAGCTCCTGAAGGAAGCACTAAACATAGAAAGGAACAACCGGTACCAGCCACTGCAAAATCATACCAAATTATAAAGACCATAGATGCTATGGAGAAACTGCATCAACTAATGGGCAAAATAATCAGCTAGTATCATAATGGCAGGATCAAATTCACACATAACAATATTAACCTTAAATGTAAATGGGCTAAATACTCCAATTAAAAGACACAGCCTGGCAAATTGGATAAAGAGTCAAGACCCATCAGTGGGCTGTATTCAGGAGACTTGTCTCATGTGCAAATACACACAGAGGCTCAAAATAAAGGGATGGAGTAATATTTACCAAGCAAAAGGAAAGCAAAAAAAGCAGGTGTTGCAATCCTAGTCTCTGATAAAACAGACTTTAAACCAACAAAGATCAAAAGAGACAAAGGGCATTACATAATGGTAAAGGGATCAATGTAACAAAAAGTGCTAATTATCATAAATATATATGCACCCAATACAGGAGAAAGCAGACTCATAAAGCAAGTTCTTAGAGACCTACAAAGAGACTTAGACTCCCACATAAGAATAGTGGGAGACTTTAGCACCTCACTGTCAATATTAGACAGATCAACGAGACAGAAAATTAACAAGGATATCCAGGAGTTGAACTCAGCTCTGGACCAAGCGGACCTAATAGACATCTACAGAACTCTCCACCCCAAATAAACAGAATATACATTCTTCTCAGCACCACATAGCACTTATTCTAAAATTGACCACATAATTAGAAGTAAAACACTCCTCGGCAAATGCAAAAGAACGGAAATAATAACAAACCGTCTCTCAGACCACAGTGCAATCAAATTAGAACTCAGGGTTAAGAAACTCCCTCAAAACCATTCAACTACATGAAAACTGAACAACTGCTCCTGAATGACTACTGGGTAAATAACTACATGAAGGCAGAAATAAAGGTGTTCTTTGAAACCAATGAGAACAAAGACACAATGTACCAGAATTTCTGGGACACATTTAAAGCAGCGCGTAGAGGGAAATTTATAGCACTAAATGTCCACAAGAGAAAGCAGGAAAGATCTAAAATTGACACCTTAACATCAAAATTGAAAGAACTAGAGAAGCAAGAGCAGGCAAATTTAAAAGCTAGCAGAAGACAAGAAATAATTAAGATCAGACCAGAACTAAAGGAGATAGAGACACGAAAAACCCTTCAAAAAATCAATGAATACAGGAGCTGGTTTTTTTAAAAGATCAACAAAATAGATAGACAACTAGCCAGACTAATGAAGAAGAAAAGAGAGAAGAATCAAACAGATGCAATAAAAAATGATAAAGGGGAAATTACCACTGATTCCACAGAAATACTAACCACCATCAGACAATATTATAACACATCTATGCAAATAAACTAGAAAATCTATAAGAAATGGATAAGTTCATGGACACATACACCCTCCCAAGACTAAACCAGGTGGAAGTTGAATCCCTGAACAGACCAATAACAAGTTCTGAAATTGAGGCAGCAATTAATAGCCTACCAAGCAAAGAAAGTCCAGGACCAGTTGGACTCACAGCCAAATTCTACCAGAGGTACAAAAAGAAGCTAGTGCTATTCCTTCTGAAACTATTCCAAACAACAGAAAAAGAGGGAATCCTCCCTAAGTCATTTTATGAGGCCAGCATCATCCTGATACCAAAACGTGGCAGAGACACAATAAAAAAAGAAAATTTCAGGCGAATATCCCTGATGAGCATCAATGCAAAAATCCTCAATAAAATACTGTCAAACCGAATCCAGCAGGTCATCAAAAAACTTACCCACCACGATCAAGTTGGCTTCATCCCTGGGATGCAAGGCTGATTCAACATACGCAAATCAATAAACATAATCCATCACATAAACAGAACCAATGACAAAAACCACATAATTATCTCAACAGGTGCAGAAAAGGCCTTCAACAAAATTCAACAGCCCTTCATGCTAAAAACTCTCAATAAACTAGCTATTGATGGAATGTATCTCAAAATAATATGAGCTATTTATGACAACCCCACAGCCAATATTATACTGAATGGGCAAAAACTGGAAGCATTCCCTTTGAAAACTGGCACAAGACAAAGATGTCGTCTCTCACCACTCCTATTCAGCATAGTATTGGAAGTTCTGGCCAGGGCAATCAGCAAGAGAAAGAAATAAAGGGTATTCAATTAGGAAAAGAGGAAGTCTAATTGTCTCTGTTTGCATATGACATGATTGTATATTTAGAAAACCCCATCATCTCAGCCCGAAATCTCCTTAAGCTGATAAGCAACTTCAGCAAAGTCTCAGGATACAAAATCAATGTGCAAAAATCACAAGCATTCCTATACACCAATAACAGACAAAGAGAGAGCCAAATCATGAGTGAACTCCCATTCACAATTGCTACAAAGAGAATAAAATACTTAGGAATACAAATTTCACGGGATGTGAAGGACCTCTTCAAGGAGAACTACAAACCAGTTCTCAAGGAAATCAGAGAAGACACAAACAAATGGAAAAACTTTCCATGATCATGGATAGGAAGAATCAATATCATGAAAATGGCCACACTGCCCAAAGTAATTTATAGATTCAGTGCTATCCCCATCAAGCTACCATTGACTTTCTTTACAGAATTGGAAAAAAACTACTTTAAATTTCATATGGAGTCAAAAAAGAACCTGCATAGCCAAGACAATTCTAGGCAAAAAGAACAAAGCTGGAGGCATCACACTACCTTACTTCGAAGTATACTACAAGGCTATAGTAACAAAAATAGCATGGTTCTGGTAGAAAAGCAGACATATAGACCAATGGAACAGAACAGAGGCCTCAGAAATAATGCCACACACTACAACCATCTGATCTTTGACAAACCTGACAAAAACAGGCAATGGGGAAAGGATTCCCTATTTAATAAATGGTGTTGGGACAACTGGCTAGCCATATGCAGAAAGCTGAAACTGGATTCCTTCTTTACACCTTATCCAAAAATAACTCAAGATGGATTAAAGACTTAAACATAAGACCTAAAACCATAAAAACCCTAGAAGCAAACCTAGGCAATACCACTCAGGACAGATGCAGGAGCAAAGACTTCATGACTAAAACACTAAAAGCAATGGCAAAAAAAGCCAACATAAACAAATGGGATCTAATTAAACTAAAGAGCTTCTGCACAGCAGACTATCATCAGAGTGAACAGGCAATGTACAGAATGGGAGAAAATATTTGCAATCTATCCATCTGACAAAGGGCTAATATCCAGAATACACAAGGAACTTAAACAAATTTACAAGAAAAAGAAAATCATAAAGTGGGCAAAGGATATGAACAGACACTTCTCAAAACAAGACATTTATGCAGCAAACAAACCTATGAAAAAAAGCTCATCATCACTGGTCATTAGAGAAATGCAAATCAAAACCACAATGAGACATCATCTCATGCCAGTTAGAATGGTGATCATTAAAAGGTCAGGAAATAATAGATGCTGGAGAGGATGTGGAGAAATAGGAACACTTTTACAATGTTGGTGGGAGTGTAAAGTAGTTCAGCCATTGTGGAAGACGGTGTGGTGATTCCTCAAGGGTATAGAACTAGAAATACCATTTGACCCAGCAATCCCATTACTGGGTATATACCCATAGGATTATAAATCATTCTACTATAAAGACACATGCACACATATGTTTATTACAACACAGTTTGCAGTAACGAAGACTTGGAACCAATCCAAATGTTCACCAATGATAAACTGGATAAAAAAATGTGTCACATATGCACCATGGAATGCTATGCAGCCGTAAAAAGGATGAGTTCATGTCCTTTTCAGGGACATGAATGAAGCCGGAAACCATCATTCTCAGCAAACTATCGCAAGAACAGAAAACCAAACACTGCATGTTCTCACTCATAGAAGAGAGTTGAACAATGAAAACACATGGACACAGGGTGGGGAACATCACACACTGGGGCCTGTCATAGTATTGGGACTGGGGGAGGGATAGCAGTAGGAGAAATATCTAATGTGGATGACGGGTGGATGGGTGCAGCAAACCTCCATGGCACGTATATACCTATGTCACAAACCTGCACATTCTGCACATGTACCCCAGAACTTAAGGTATAATAAAAAGAAAGAAAGAAAGAAAGATCAACTGAAAAATCCTGCAGATAAAGCAATAAGTTGAGATCCAAAAAATGACCTCGGTAACCAGCAGTTCACTGGTGATTTTGAAATTAGGAGTTCTAGTGGAATAATGGAGATATGGCCTCATTTCCATATTTCATCACTCTCAACAGTGTTCTTGAGAACCAGTGAATTTGTCTTCCAGGGGATCTTTGTCAATATCAGTAGACATTTTTGATTGTCACAACTTAGGTGTTTGGGGAGTTGCTACTGGCATCTCGTTTGTAGAGACCAGAGATGCCCCTAATGTCCTAATACAAACAGGAGAGCCTCCTTCATGACAAAGAAATATTTGGCCAAATACGTCAGTGGTGGTAAGAATGAAAAACTTTTCTATAAAAGAATTTTCTTTTATCACGTGGTCCTTCAGAGAAACAAGGACTCTCAGAGTTCACAAATGAGGCATAGTGGCTTAAGTATTATAAAATACTATAACTAATTGGCTTCAACAAATCATGTTAAACTTTTACTCTACTACCACTTAACTGTTTTGTCATCATTAAAATGAGGGCAATATAATTATTTCTATAAAAGTAAGTCATTCTCTAATTACAGATTTCTGTTATAACTGATATCTCTCTAAGCGTCCTATAAATACAACCATGTATAGTCTCACATATATACATTCATGTGTATATACAAACCAAAAGCCCTTAGGAATATATGCAATTTTTTAAATTTAATTTCAGATTTTGAAATTATTTAACAAATTGTTTTTTTCTTTGAATATAGTGCCTTCCTTGAAACCAAAACTGAATAAACTAATTTCATAAAGCTGTTCATACATATCAAAAATAGTTTGCAAGGCAAAGTGAACAAGGTGAATACATTTGTTCTGAAAAGTTAAAAAATTATTTGAAACATTATTTTAGAATCAAAGAACATCTAAACAAAATTAAGATGTGCTACATAATAGATTGAATATTTTGTTTCACTTTGAAGGATGTATTAATTTGAGTAATTCTTTTGAATATCTATCATATAAAAAAGGAAAATTTGGACATGTCTGTTGAACTAAATTCACTGAGCATTAATAATGCATATAGGAAAGTAAATAAAAAAGAACTCTAAGCCATGTGACCACAAGAGCAATAACTGCTTTTGGTCTAAAGGATATTTGAAAACAATTACAATTGTATATCATTCAGTTCTTTCAGTAGTTCTCAATTCATTCTTCTGCACAGCAAATATGTATGGTCTACTATGATTAAAAAAATTTCCTATGTACTGAGAAAACAACAGAAAAAAAGTTAGGCATAATCTTTGTTCTCATGCTGATTTACTTACTCATGATGGACTTACTCATTTTATTTTATTTTTTTTCCTAAGCAATCTCTACTTGCTATACAGAAGAGTGCTTCTGGCTAAAAGCTGTTCATTTGCAAACAAAGATTCCTGTGAAGTCTTCATGAGGGAAATACCTGCCAAAAGAAGTATGTCAATGGGATACTATAAACTGATATACCCGGGGCTACAATTATGCTTTGAAGAAAATATAGATTCTTCTATTCCTTGATATTGCTCACAACTTCATAATTTTACATTGTTAATTCATAGGCTAAATTTTGAAATCAAGTCACAATCTGTTGATTAGGCCTATTGGTGTTTGCACGTGAACACATGGCTATTACTATTGCATGACATTGCTTTCTCTCATTTTGGAGTCTTAAGGTCCATATATCAGGATTTCTTTAAGCTGCTAACAAAATATTAAATGCTATTATTATCAATGTATGGGTTCCTTAATTGTAGAGAACCTTCCACATTTGAGATATATATATACACACGCACTTGGGGCACCATATATAGTGGGTGCACTATATATAGTGTGTGTATATATATACACATACATACATATATATACACACACACATACTAAAAGTATAAATGCAGAGATGTGAGTTTGAATTTGAACTCAGCCATTTACTTGCTTTGTGACATTGGGCAGGTTACTTCTCTAAGCTTCAGGTGTTTCATTTAAATGGCTGTCATGAGGATGAAATGGGGTGATTTGGGGGAAAGCATCTGATGGACAATAACTGCTCAATAAACAGCTGAATTGTTCTCTTGATGTGTAACTAATTTTATTTTTCAAAGAGTCACCTACATGGTAGACATTCTATAACTGTTCAAAGTAATGCATGAATGGAATAAGGGCTTTTAATCTGTTTTCCTATAGGATTTAGAGCCCTGAAATGCTATCCTTGAATTTGGCAATAAAGACCCTATTAAATTTTTTTACAGAGAATTATTAGAAACATGGTTTGTCTGAAGGTCAGTATGTAGACTATAAAGACTACTGATTTTTTTTTTAATGTAAAATGAATACACTTTAAATACTAGAGGAGTTTGGCAGAAAAGTTACTGAAGAAATAGATATATGTAGGTGAAAAAGAAAGAACAGATGTAGATTTTCAAAGGAAATTTTATATACATTCAGGAAAGGTAGGGAAAGGCGAGGTTGAAATCAGAAGTGATCAGAGGAAGAGATATCCTAAAAGAGGGTGGAATGAGTGGAAGAAGACAGCCAAATATTAAACTGTCTGGGGAGTGCAAACCAGCTTAGACAGTACAGAAAAATAAATGGCTAAATATAGTAGGAATAGAAAATCCATAGACTTACGGTTGTGATAAATCACTATAGCGGTATGTGTGTAATGGGAGATGAGTATTCAATATTATTGAAGAAGTAAGGACATTATGTTTGATCCACAAAGTGAGAGAGTAAGGCTGCAAGGATTTATCTGATCGTATCAGCGTGAACATACTTAGTGTTTGCAGAGGTAGAGTTTTCCTAGGTAGTCTTAAGGATGGCAGCTGATACCCACGGTCAATATTGGGAAATTCATTGTATCAAGACAATCAAGTAATCCAGAGAGTCACCAATATGGATGCCCAAATTACTGTGAATGATAAGTATGTTCTTTATTTTAAAAATATGTATGATCAGAGTATAAACTTTGAGAGTATTGATTGCCTTATTTACCATTTTGATTGAGGTAGTTGAAGATAATATTGCATCTGAGCCCATCATCTGGTGAAGCATGACAAGGATGTTGATGTTTACTATGTTGGTTCTCAAGCTGTGCTGCAAATTAGAATCCGTTGACAGTTTTTTAGAAATGTCATGCCCAGACCACACCCAAGATGAGCTAAATTAGGGTCTTCGGGTTGGGCCTCAGGCATCAACAACTTTCAGTGCTTTTGGGGTCATTGCAATGTGTAGTCAAGTTTACAATTCCTTACTCTAAATTGAGGAAATGAGGCTTTAAGGTTTTGCATAGCATCCTCACTTTGGATAGGATTACACAGGCTAACAAGAGCCAAAGACAGAGGGTGTGGCAGCACTGGGTGCAAGCCTGCCAACCCAAAGGCTGCTCAGGCTAACTTTTTGTTGTTAGTGTTTTCTCACTTTCCGTATTCTTAATTTCAATGTCATAGAAGGATAAAGAGAAAAAGAAGGGAGGAAATTAAAGAGTGTGAAATAAGACCTTAAATATATTTCCTCTAACTGTGAAAATATTGCCATATTCATCAGCTGTATGGTTTCACTGCTATGCTCTGCTAAGTAAGCCATCTCACAGCTAATGACCTACTGCATTTTTAGTGTCAGACTGTACAGTAGAGATGAGTCCTATTAACAAACCTTTTTTGTTCATAGAACACACAATAATGAGTCTCTGAAATTTTTACTTAAAATTTAAAATATGTAATGAAGCCCCAAAGCAAATTAATAAAGAGAAGCAACAACAGTTCTAAAGAGTGAGATAAGGTATTTTGAGATACAAATATAAGTAGCTTACATTGTTGCAAAAAATAACACCATGTGTGCTAAAGCAGCCATTAGTTATGGGAATATCCATACATAATTTTTCAACTTAAGATTCCAAGCTCAAATATATCATTAACACAAATGTTCCAGGAAACTGTGGAACAATTGTTACCTAACTAAAAGTTTCAGTGTACACAGATCAGATAATCCACCAATAACTACACAAGGATGAGGAGAGCAGCCAAATGATTAAGAATAGAAACACTTTAAGAGAATGTAACCAATGTTGATATTTTACATATATAACAATGAACTATGGAGTAGTTTCTCAATTTATTCAATGTAGAGAATATGTTTCTCAATTTATTCAATGTAGAGAATAGGACTAATCCAGACAGTCGAGTAGCATCGTTAAACATTCATTTCCCTGATAGTTCATAACAGATATCTGACACATCTATGTAACAAAAGCAACACTTGAACACTTTAAATAGTCATCTAATCTTGGACTAAACTGAAATTTCAACTTTTTAAATAATCACTGTGCATTTAAATATGAGTAAAATGTAATTGTGAGTGGTTGTTGATGGCTGAGAGCAGAATTTCCCACTTCAAGAGGATAAATCATACTTCTAAAAAGTAGGAAAAGTTCAGCAAAACAAATAAATGAAGAATCACATGCTTCCAAAGTAGTAATACACTCTAATATCTACCTTAATATATTGACCAGAGTATTTATCAAAATATGTTTTTTTAAAATCTGCTCTGAATATATTGAGATAAAAATTAATTTTTTTCTTAAGATGAAATGTTTTATTTGTTTAGCCTATCTATTTATTTCTTTATCATGCATGACAGTGAACTCATCTATTTGGATATTTTAACAATTACCCAATGTAAAGAAATCCAATCATATCTATCATTTATTGATTAACAATAGTGTTAGATACCACTCTAAGCTCTTAAAAATATTTAATTTTATTCTAACAACAACATGAGAGAGATATTATTTTTGCCATTCTACAGATGATAAAACTGAGGTTCAGTAAAGTAAGATAACTTGCATAAGGTTACCACCACATATGGTTAGTATGTGTGATCACGGTTTGACTGAATTGCACATCATCTGCCTGTCTTCTAATGCTCTTTGCACTCCACGAGGCTATCTTCCTGCCACGCACTTAGCTATCACTCTCAAAAAACAAAAACAAAACAAAGCAAAAAACCATGGGAATAAATGGGGTGTCCATGGGACAGTAAAGCAGAGCAACTTTTGGCATCAATTCTAGACATTCTTTGTTAGAAAACTGTTAGATTATATAAATCAAAGAAGATGGCTTTATAGGGTTGCTGTCTCATATGTGACTATTTGGACCTAAATCAAAATAATTAAAATTAAAGTAAATTTTAAAAATTCACCTCCTCAAAAAGTCGTGCCACATTTCCAGTGATCCATAACCACACAGCACTAGTGGCTATGGTATTGTATAACACAAATATAGATCATTTTTATTACCATAGAAAGCTTTACTGGACAACACTTTATATCATTACCTAAAAAATCTTAAGAGACAAAAAGTTGTATATTTCACTTTGTGGCTTTAAATTTTAGCAGGATTTTTCCTAGCATGTTAGATGTCTATAAAACACAGTGAATACAGCATTAGCATTCAAATGACACAAAGCATCAAAATACAAGGAGTTTTTAAGTCATCAGCTAACAAATACAATTATATTACTTAGTGAGATTCTGATTACAAGTGACAGTAACAGACTTCAAATTAGTTTAAGCCGGGAAAAAATGACAAGACATAGGTAGGTTTCAGGGAAAAACTAGAGCCAGGGCTTTAATCACTGTCAGGGGCTTCCTTTCCATTCTCCTCTCTGCTTTCTCTACACACCTGTTTGATTTTCATTAATGCCTCAAGCCCCCAATACTAGTTTTTGTTCTCTCTGTTTAGAATCACATACAATATTTATCACATATTTAGTTTTTCTGTTATATTTTGATAAATTTTAATAAAAATGGTATCCTTTACAATCCTAAGTATGTTATTATATTCATATAATAACATTATTCCAAGAACGATTTCCTGGAATTCCAATAGACTTCACCAAAGTGATCCTTGTCACACACACATACACACACACACACAATGTTTATGAACATTGCATCTAGGAAGAGAGTAAGATTATATTCCCTCCAGCCTAAACTCCAAAATTCCCAGAAAAGGGTGGGAGCAGCTCAATTTTGGTGCCTGTTTTGGGACCAGGATTATGGTCCTAGGGACACTCAGAGGCCCCAGTACAAACCATACGTGTAGAAAGTATGGGTCAGCACTAAGAAAAAATGAGGTTATTTTTCCAATATGAGAAGGTGAGGGGAAAGAAAAATAATAGCTGGCTGCCATCTTAAAACATTATTTTAGTTCTCCGTTCCTATGCAGCTGTCATAGATTTAAACAACTGAGCTAAAGAAATAAATTACCTCAATAGAAGTTGGGGGGAAAGAAGTTTCTTCAACATTCATTTCCAGTACGATCCTCCCATAACCTGTTCAGAAATCCCCCTGCCTATGATTACTTGGGATTCAACAAAAATCGAAAATTTCAATCATTTCTGTGATCTTGTTATAAATGAATCTTCGCATTACAGAATGACTACAGATTTTCAGGGCATCATAACAGTATGTCATCTTTATTGGAGTCCATGGTTGAGAAATAGAAGCCCTGTAGAATAACGTCTCCAAAATCTGATCACAGGAACCTTACATGAAATTGCTAGCATCTAGCAAAGCAGTGACAATAATGCTGCACTTTCCAATCTCTCCTGCTTTCTTGGTGCTTGGTAATTGTGATGATGAGAGGAAAAACAGTATTCACTTATCCTAATGTTATGCCTTGAAATTATTTTAACCGAATCTCTGTGTTAAATCATTCATCCAAGTAAGTTTTTATTGCCCTCATAACAGGAAGTTATATAGTATATCTGGTAATGTATTATAATGTATTCCAAAATTTTGTGATTTTTGTTTTTTTGGAGTCTTTCTCTGTCGAAGACTAGAGTACAGTGGTGCAATCTCGGCTCACTACAAGCTCCACCTCCCAGCTTAAAGCGACTCTCTTGCCTCAGCCTCCTGAGTAGCTGGGATTACAGGCACCCCACCACCACGCCCAGCTAATATTTTGTATTATTGTTAGAGATGGGGTTTCACCATCTTGGACAGGCTGGTCTTGAACTCCTGACCTCAAATGATCCACCCACCTCGGCCTCCCAAAGAGCTGGGATTACAGGCGTAAGCCACCATGCCAGGAATATCTACTAATATCTACTATTTTTAAATTCAGAAAATAGAACCAAACAATATTCCCAAGTGCTTTAACTAAAGTTATGACAAACATGTGAAAGAAAGAAAACAACACATGAGATACAGTAAAATTGCTGTGTATAGCAGTTCAAAATCTAATACTTTTCAACTCATTAAAGATTGAACATACTTTTAATTCATTTGAGTTTTAAAACTTTCACAGAATAAATTTGAAATCACTGGGCAGAGAGTATTAAATGTAGACTTTGTTAACAAGAAAATATAGAAAGGCTTGAAAAGGTCAAATAAGTTAAATGAAAATAGCAGGGAGAAAAATATTGACTGCAATATTTGAAGAGATAATGCAGCTGTATCTAATAGAAATACTACCTGAACTACATATGAAATTTAAAATCTAGTAGTCAAAGGGCAGGCAGAGCATTAGGACAAATACCTAATGCATGCAGAGCTTAAAACCTAGATGACAGGTTGATAGGTGCAGCAAACCACCATGGCACATGCATACCTATGTAACAAACCTGCATGTTCAGCACATGTATCCCAGAACTTAAAAAAAAAAAAAAAAAGTTTTTCTAGTAGCCACATAGAAAAGTAAAACAAAACAGATAAAATAAACTTTAACAATATGTTTGACTTAATACAATTCAAAATAGTATCACAACATTTAGTCAATATGAGTTGAGATATTTTACATTATTTTTAACACTAAGTCTTCACAATTGTGTGTTCTGTTTTACATACACAGCAAAATCTTAACTTGTACTATACACATTCCAAGCGCTTCATAGCGACCCTATGGACCAGTGCAGATATAGAGACATAGTTAATGGGAATAAGGGCCAGTGCAGATATAGAGATATAGTTAATGGGAATAAGGGTGCAATGATGATAATTCTGTTTCATAACTCTTTCAACTTCAATCCATAAAAACACAGGGGATGCAATAACTTAGAACTCTTCCAAATAACCTCCCAATTATCTTGTAACAACTGAAGAAATGTCCGCACATGTATGTACACAAGCACAGCTTAATCTATCTGCACCATGAGCAACAATTCGAGTATGAGTGTTAATCTTCCAGTGCTTTAGTCCCCTTTTTGTAGTTCAGGCATGTGAAAAGATAAACAACAGCTACTCCATGGACAAAAACTCGAAGACATAAATGAGTTTTCTTTTAATTATAAAGGATGTGAAATACAGGATTTACTTAAAAGTAAAAACATAAAGCAAATAATTAGAAAAAGAAATTATGTAACTTACTGATGTGTGCATAATTTCCCTATTTCATGTAAAATAGCCTCTTCAAAATGAGCCCTAAAGCATGATCAGTTATGCCAATCCCATTGTAAGCACGGACAGCATCCAGAGCTTCCCATCCAAAACATCTGAAGAGCTGAAAATGGAATTATTAAGACTTTTCCACAATTCAAGAATAGAAATTACAGGACAAGATTTAAAGAAAGACAATTACTTAAACTGGAATTAGGCCAAACAATGGATGTCTACCAAAGGGCTCATTGAAAATATTCTGCAATTTTTAACAAATATCATGACACTGAAACTCGATCTGAAATTCTGACAGTAAATGCTGGATCTCTTGCATTAAGTTTTACCAACAAAATCTGTCACTGCATTATTCTGGGAGGGGTGGTGGAAGTACAGAAAATATAATATTCAGAACAACTCCTTCAAAACCTATGGTTTTACCCAAGTTCTGCTTTAACAATTTATGAAACACATTATGAATTAAAAAAATAATAGAGGGAGAAACTGGGAGAAAATTCAAAATTATAAAGCTTAGTTTGTTAGCTATGATATTTGTGAGAACAACCAGCTCTACAAAGATTGTAAGGTTGATCTGCCAAGTTCTGACACGGTCTAAGTATAGTATTATATCATGACTTGGGAAGATAAGAAATTAAAAAGCTGAAGCATATAATAATTTAAAGCAATTTATATGTTTTTGGTTTAAATTGTACTCCTGCAAAGCAATAAAACAACACTTACATAAAACTATTAGAAATGTTCTTGACTATACATAAAATTTTTAAATTTGAATAATCTTGTGGATATACATATACAGCAAAATGATCTTGTGGATTTACATATACAGCAAAATCAACAGAAAAAAATGAGGGAGGCGGGAGTTGGGGTGGGAGTTTCTGGCATTAAAAACATCTGGAGAAATGTCATATATTATATTTCTTCTCTCAGACATTTACCAAGCATTTTCAGATAAGAAAGTTTCTTTAAAAAATTATTCCACAATAAATCATCGTTTAAAAACTCTTTTTTAAAAAAACTTTTTAATGTAACATTAGTAAACATATTACCAATCCAGAGCTCTGAAAAGCAAACTTCTGGAAATGCTACCCTAGTGCAATTGTTATTATTGTTTAAAGGAAAACACACACCCAAACCTAATTTTGGTTTCTCAGATTATTTCTCCCCATCTATGGAAATCTGCCACCCATTCCGCCTGTATTTCTTTTGTGCCACATCCATTCCACTTCACTGAAAGTAATGAAAGTAAAAGGGTTTGTGATAAGCCCTATATGCAAGTCATTGTGGATTTTTGCTTAGATAATAATCCAAAGGTCTTCTTTATATTCTTTTCAATTGTATTTATTTATTTTATTTATTTATTTATTTATTTTTGAGACAGAGTCTCGCTCTGTCGTCCAGGCTGGAGTGCAGTAGCGTGATCTCGGTTCACTGCAAGCTCCGCCTCCTGGGTTCACCTCATTCTCCTGCCTCAGCCTCCCGAGTAGCTGGGACTACAGGCGCCCACGACCACTCCCGGCTAATTTTTTTGTATTTTTAGTAGAGACGGGGTTTCACCGTGTTAGCCAGGATGGTCTCGATCTCCTGACCTTGTGATCCACCTGCCTCGGCCTCCTAAAGTGCTGGGATTATAGGCGTGAGCCACCGTGCCCGGCCTCCAGTTTTTATTTTTAAATGGCAAATATGTTTGAGTGTTTCCATAGATCAAGTGTAAAAATAACTATATCTTTACAGCATTTTACTTACTAATAGTAACATAGATATTTGAAGCTGCAGATGAATGTTTATAGTCCGAGGAGGATAGAGAAAATAAATATACATATAAAAGAAAGCAAATCTAAGCCTACTCAGTTGTAGTTTATAGTAATTTTAATCTCTATCCTTAAATGAGGTGTTTTTTAAAAACATAGAAATAGGATATACACTATAGTCTTTTGTAATAAGTCACAGAGATAATATAGCCCTCATTATGCCATCACCCCCAAGAATGGTCTCTGTTGGGGTTTTAAACATAATTTTTTAAATAATAATTGAAAAAGATATTAAAATGTCACACCTGGCCATCAAATGTGAATACATATACACATTTATATGAAATGCAGTAGGTGTCTTCACCAGCTTGTCAGCAACAATCTATCACACATCTTGTTTTCATTCTGAAGTATAGTGGAGTTTTGTCAGGATTTGTTATTATACACAGAAGATAATTCTCCTTACCAGAACACCATTCTCTCTAGAACCAAGTAAATAACCTTTGAGAGTTTCTAAGATATGAACCAACCCTCGAGTGGTTTTCTTTCGGAGTGTGGTGTGTAATAGTTATTAGTCAAAGCCTAAGATTATTACACTTTTTACATAGTTCAATTCAAATAAACTGGTTCCTTGAAATAGGGTAGGAGAAATAAAATGGGTAATAAAATTAAATCCACACATACTATCTAAGCTTTTTACCTGAATTTATCATTGAAATCTTTACAATAGATATCACCTGGGATCTTTAAAGAACTGCAACTGAGGTAAATGTTCATCAAAATATTTTTACTTTGTTTATTTTCTGTTTTTTGCTTTTCGTTTTTCCATGGAAAGATCTCAGTAACGGTAAAATATCGACTCATGAAAACTGGAAGGAAGTCAGAGCTATTTAACCAGAAAAGTGCTCATGTATACATAGTTAGAACAAAAATTTCAAAAGCAAACATCTTGCTTGAGCTCAAACCTCAAACCTCAAACATATACAATGATATATGTAAGCGAAAGCACGAGAACTTTGCAGCAAGAACAGAGGTTTAATTATCCATCTATCCTTGGTGTGAATCCTTTATAATCTGAGGTATGTTGTTTAATCTAATTAAGCTTTTATTTTCTCATCTAAAAAGTAATAAAATCTCGCATAACTACACTAAATATTAAAAGAAAAAAAAGGTCTTTTTAAAATTTATCCCAGTATGTACCATAGTGATTATTATAATAATTAATATATGCTTGTGATAGGGTTCAGAACAACTGCCCAAAATATGGCACCTTGACACTTGAGAAAATAACAGAAGCAGAAATTTATCTCTCACTTTCCATTTGCCTTTCTCTCATAAAGCAGGTCATAATATCCTCATTCCTGAGATGAATTCCCTGTAACCAGAGGAAAGGAACATCCTTCTCTTAGAAGACACAGAGAAGACCCTGGACAAACAGGTCTTGCTAAACCACTCCCCACCTGTTTATGAACATTAGATCATACTCTTTTGTCTAATCATACTTCTCCCTGACTATCTACCTCTTCACCAAACCTAGCACAAAAAAATACACCAGTTTATGTTTCTTTGGGTCTTTATTTTGGAAGGCTTTTGTGTTACACTAAACTTAAATAAATCTGTATGCATTACTTTTGTTAATCTGCCTTTTTAGTCCCAAACCTAGCAATGGGTGAGAAAAATAAATATTCTTCTCCCTACCCTGGGCATTGTTTGAAGCACTATCTGTGAATTTTCTCATTTAACAACACTCTTCCAAATCTGTGCTGTCCAATGCAGTTGACACTGGACCCATGTACTTACCTAAGTTTAAATTATCAAAAGTAAAATTTCGTTTTTCACTTCAACTGGCACATGTGTCTGATGATTGCTGTGTTAGACAGCACAGAACACAGACAATGCCATCACCATAGAAAGGCCCACCGGACAGTGCTGCTCAAAGGTGTACATTACCAATCACCTTTTAATACTACGGAAGAGGAAAGAGAGTTACAGAAAGTGCTGCAGCTGGGATATCATTACGGCGCTTTGCCTCCATGGCATAATTCTGCCTCCCCTATCATGGCAAATGTTCAGCAAATGCCAGCTTTTCTTATATGATTTTAAATGTGAGGGTAATTGTTACCACCAAATATGAAGATGTGCAGTGTTCATACAATAATCATACTAAATTAAGTTTAGCATGCAAAATTATAGTCGAAAAATTAAACTGTTAGAAGGGATCTACAGGTGAATTCAGCAGTGGCAATGACAGCTTATTTTTATTCTCTGGGTGGTTAGTTTTCTATTTATAATGATTACATACAATATAAATATTAATTTATATATCATCCATGTTTTATGACACATATTTGTTACTAAAACCTGTTTGAATTACATTAAAGTGTTGTTTAAAATTTTTCTTAGCTTTTATTATAATTTTTATTTAAATACAATTTTTGTACTACTTGAATGCAACAATTAAAATGCAGGGGTTTTTTGTGGGGGAATTTTTTTTTTTCACCAAACCTAAATTTTAGGTAATCCTCATCATGTTAAATATAAGAAAATTCCACTATATGAACATGTGTTCCTTTTTTAAAACATTTACTTGATTTTTACATGAAAATTTTATTTAATTTTTAATTTTTATGGGTACATAGTAGTTGTATATGTTTATGGAGTACATGTGATATTTTGGCTTAGGCACACAGCAGGTAATAACCTAATCCGGGGAAATGGGGCACCCATCACCTCAAGTATTTATCATTTTTTTGTGTTACAAAACTTCCACTTATACTTTTATTTCTAAATGTAAAATAAATTATCATTGATTATAGTCAGCCTGTTGTGCTATCAAACACTAGATTTTATTCATCTAACTATATTTTGGTACCCATTAACTCTCCCCACTTTCCCCACCCCTCCCCACTACCCTTCCCAACCTCTAGTAACTGTCATTCTGCTGCCTATCTCCATGAGTTCAATTGTTTTAATTTTAAGCTCCTACAAATAAGTAGGAACACGTGAAGTTTATCTTTTCATGCCTGACTTATTTCACTTAACCTAATGTCCTCCAGTTTCATTCAGAACATGTGTTCTTTATACCAGATTTTCTTAAGCAACAAATTTGCTGATAATCACTCAAGTGAACAATGAATATGATTCAAGTTAGTATGATCCAGAAAAAAATCTTGACCTTAAATGTGAAGATAAATTATGTCTTTAGACAAGAGTTATGATGTTTTCATGTGATATAACTGGTTTTATAGCTTATCAATTATAGTCTATTAGAAGAAAAGTCATTTACTCCATAAAATCTAGACATGTGAGGAAATCTTAGAAATTTTATTTGAGAACATGGAACAAAAAATACAATCCTAGGATTTAAGGTTAAAATTTCCAGATCTCATTTTCTTTAAAATACTAAACCCAGAAATACAAGACTATTCAGACTTGTCCAGACAAGAACTAACCAAGCTTCAGTTAGGAATAGGAAGTCGTGATCAACATATTTTGATAACAAACTAATTCTACCCCCAATCTATTCATTTTTGCATCACTCAAAATAAGTAACATTCTAGCTAAGAAAATATTTCAGCATATTCACATATATACCAAAATCATGTGAGGTTTTACAATTAATGTGATTATATTGCTCTGAAATGTAAAAGTATTTATTTGTTCTAAGTCAGTATATATGAATTTGATAAAAACATGAATCCAAAAAAATAATAATAATATTAAGTGGGATTTATTAGGATCACAAATTCTTTTTTTAAATTTTACTTTAAGTTCAGTATACATGTGCAGAACATGCAGTTTGTTACATAGGTATATGTGTGCCATGGTGGTTTGCTGCTGCGCCTTTCAACCTGTCATCTAGATTTTTAGCCCCACATGCATTAGGTGTTTGTCCTAATGCTCTCCCTCCTCTATCCCCCAACCCCCACACAGACCCTGGTGTGTGATGTTCCCCTCCTTGTGTCCATATCTTCTCATCGTCAAACTCCCACTTATGAGTGACAATGTCCAGTGTTTGGTTTTCTGTTCCTGTGTTAGTTTGCTGAGAATGATGGCTTCCAGCTTCATCCATGTTCTTGCAAAGGACATGATCTCATCCTTTTTTATGGCTACATAGTATTTCATGGTGTGTATGTGCTACATTTTCTTTATCCAGTCTATCATTGATGGGCATTTGAATTGGTTTCAAGTCTTTGCTGGTATAAATAGTGCTGCAATAAACGTAAGTGTGCATGTGTCTTTATAGTAGTATGATTTATAATCCTTTGGGTATATATCCAGTAATGGGAATGCTGGGTCAAATAATATTTCTCATTCTAGATCAGTGAGGAATCTTCACGCTGTCTTCCACAGTGGTTGAACTAATTTACACTCCGACCAACAGTGTAAAAGTTGTTCATTTCTGCACAACCTTGCCAGCATCTATTGTTTTCTGACTTTTTCCTAAGCAATATCATTCAGGACATAGGCATGGGCAAAGACTTCATGACTAAAATACTAAAAGCAATTGCAACAAAAGCCAAAACTGACAAATGGGTTCTAATTAAACTAGAGAGTTTCTGCACAGCAAAATAAACTAGCATCAGAGTGAACAGGCAACGTACAGAATGGGAGAAAATTTTTTCAATCTACTCATCTGACAAAAGTCTAATATCCAGAATCTACAAGGAACTTAAATAAATGTATAAGAAAAAAAAAAAACCATCAAAAAGTGGGCAAAGGATATAAACAGACACTTCTCAAAATAAGACATTTCTGCAGCCAACAAATATATGAAAATAAAGCTTATCATCACTGGTCATTAGAAAAATGCAAATCAAAACCACAACGATACCATCTCACGCCAGTCAGAAGGGCGATTATTAAAAGTCAGGATCACAAATTCTAAACAAGAAACAAGGTAAAACCTCTTCCAATGTTAAATTTGGTTTAATTCCTAGAAATTAGAAGCAATACCTGAAAGCATACATGTACTGAAAAATATACATAAACCAAAAATATAATGGTTAAAACTATATATAAATGCCATAAAAAATGACTTTCAAATGGAGCATGTGGTGTGAGAGAGGCCTGTTGAGCACACCAAACTATTATACATCACACAATATTACAATTGCATACAAGAGGGAGTTATCAGATATTAAAGAAAAATCCAAATGTAAATTGATAGAGATGACATCACCCTGAGAGGACATATGTGAACTAAAGAAATATAATCTATTTGGGATGGGTTAAGAAAATATTTATTCATAAAAAAAAGAAAATCTTTATTCATGAAACTGACTTATGAAATTTTATATGGTTTAAATAACATCTTAATGAAATGGCAATAAACTCTAAGATGACAAGTTACTGCTCAAAATAGACAATTACAGACAACAATGAGAAACTCATAACCCACATTCAATGAAATTCCATAACAAAAATTTGGAAAATTATTACTGTTATAAAACTTGTATTTTATGAAATCCAATATAGCTATTTGCTTTGATATTGTAGAGAACTAGAAATTTTATACTATTTTAATATTCCCTGGACAAAACTAGAACATTGCAGAAAAATAAATCTTTTTAAAAATAAGAAGTCAATACCTACTATTCCAAGAAATTAAAACATAACTGAGTGTTTGACAGAATCCAGTAGGCACAATTCTTTTCAACTGTCCCTCAAGGCTACATACCATTTTTTTTTTTCTTACTTCCTGAAGTAGTTGACAGTCTACAACCCTCTCTCATTGTACTGTACTAAAAGGTAAACTGATCTGTCAGTGACACTGGTACTACAATCCATCTCTTAAGAGCAGGAAAATGTTGAATTTCTTACTAGACTGTCAAGAGTTCACGTGCTCTTGCTGTTAAGATTTTTCTGCATTTTTATAACTCTGGTTATAATAGCACCTGTAAGGCTTTTCAGCAATTAGTTTCCTGGGGACTGGTTAATAGTGTCCTGTCAGACAGCTAATATTTATGACAGTGGAAGGTAAATGGTCTGCTGAAATGTGGCCCACCACTCATTAATTTCACTCCTTAGTGGAAGAACAGCAGTTTACATATTTCTTTTGAAAACTGTTAAAAATGTATGCATGGGATTTTGGAAATGGCAATGGTTTTAAAATATCGAGGAGCCTTTTTGTATCATGATTCTATAGTGGAATAAAATATTAAGTGAACCTATTCTGAGTATTTCTCGAAGATTTTAGTCTTAAGAAAGAAACTGAGTCTTTTCATAATGAATTACACTTATAGTGGAGTCCCATGCCCTAAATATTTTTAAAGAACCAGGAATAAATTAAGTTTCCGTATATTTCTAGGAGTTTATAGGACATTTCCAACTCAAATGTCCACATATGATGTTGCATTTTATTTTATTTTTATTCTTGCTGGGGCAAGCTGAACTCCTTCACTAACTTTCCTATCTTTCCCGATGCAAATTTCACCTTGACATTTTGTACTCTTTTCTGTATCTTTCTTAAGAATGATGCATTTTGTGCAGTGAGCCAAGATGGCATGACTGTACTCCAACCTGGGTGACAGAGCGAGACTCCACCTCAAAAAAAAAAGATGCATTTTGATTACAAAGAATAAGATCATCAATAATCCAAGGAACAAGCATACAAAAATAATATTCACAGTATTGATACTTGAACTTTAAAAAAATAAGTTTCAAATGGAGGAGAATGTAAGAAGTGTAATTCCTTTGCCCTTGTGAAAGCTTTTTTTGGTGAGAATGGGGGTTATTTTTACCAAGATTCTTCTTTCACCAACTGCCTTTGGCAATTCCTAATTATGAGATACAATTTAAAAGTTGGGATTTCTTTCTGCAAGTGCCTTGAAATTCAATGTAATTAACTTGAGTCAAACTCAATCTGCCTATTAAAATACTTCTGGAAAATTGTAAAAAAATCATCAAAGTGTATGGTATTTCTCACTGTTATGAAGAGGAGAGCATGAAGGAAAATTAATTAGTATCTTTCGTGAACCAATTCATCCTAAGAAATACAAAACCACACTTTCCGTGATAGAGGATCTGTATAGTGAGAAGGTACACCAGGATTAAATTGAGTCAAAGGTAGACAGGGAATGTTTGCTCCAATATCAAGTAGTTGAGAAGACCTTATTTAATTTATCAATATATACTTATAATTCTGTATATGTATCAATAAAAATACCACTGCAGGCATTGAAAATTTAGGGGACTATTCATATCAGTTTCTTTAACATATGTATGAATAGTAATGATATTGTTTGGCAGTGTCCCCATCCAACTCTCACCTTGAATTGCAATAACCCCCAAGTGTCGAGGTTGAGGCCAGGTGGAGAACACTGAACCATGGGGGTGATTTCCCCTTGTACTGTTCTCATGGTAGTGAATAAGTCTCATGAGATCTGATGGTTTTATAAATGGGAGTTCCCCTGCACAAGCTCTCTTGCCTGCTGCCATGTAAGATGTGACTTTGCTCCTCCTTCATCTTCAGCCATGATTGTGAGACCTCCCCAGTCATGTGGACCTGTGAATCCATTAAATCTCTTTCCTTTATAAATTACCCAGTCTTGGGTATGCCTTTACTAGCAGCAGAAGAAAGGAAATAATACAGTAAATTGGTACTGGTAGAGTGTGGTGCTGCTGTAAAGATACTCAAAAATGTGGAAGCAACTTTGGAACTGGGTAACAGGCAAAGGTTGGAACTGTTTGGAGGGCTCAGAAGAAGATAGGAAAATGTGGGAAAGTTTGGAACTTCCTAGAGACTTGGAGGGGTCAGAAGGCAGGAAGATGTGGCAAAGTTTGGAACTTCTTAGAGACTTGTTGAATAGCTTTGGCCAAAATGCTGATAGTGATATGGACAATAAGGTCCAGGTTGAGATTGTATCAGATAGAGATGAGGAACTTTTTGGGAACTAGAGTAAATGTTACTCCATCAATGCAAAGAGACTGGCAGCATTTTGACCCTGCCCTAGAGATCTGTGGAACTTTGAACTTGAGAGAGACAATCTGAAATCGGAACTTAGTGTTAAAGAAGAAGCAGAGCATAAAAGTTTGGAAAATTTGCAGCCTGACAATGCAGTAGAAAAGAAAAACCCATTTTTCTGGGGAGAAATTCTAGCAGCTGCAGAAATTTGCATAAGTAACAAGGAGCCATATGTTCATCACTAAGACAATGGGAAAAATGTCTTGGCAGGGCATGGCACAGACCTTCACAGCAGCCCCTCCCATCACAGGCCCAGAGGAATAGGAGGAAAAGATGGTCTTGTGGGCCAGGCGCACAGCCCCCCTGCTACGTGTAGCCTAGGGACTTGGTGCCCTAAGTCCCAGCTGCTCTAGCCATGGATAAAAGGATCCAAGGTACAACTCTGAAGCCATGGCTTCAGAGAGTGCAAGCCCCAAGCCTTGACAGCTTCCATGTGGTGTTGAGCCTGCAGATGCACAAAAGTCAAAACTGAGGTTTGGAAACCTCTGCCTAGATTTCAGAGGATATATGGAAATGCCTGGGTGCCCACAAAGAAGTTTGCTGCAAGGGCAGGACCCTCATGGCGAACCTCTACTAGGGCAGTGCAGAAGGGAAAGGTGGGGTTGAAGCCCCACTGGGGCACTGCCTAGTGGAGCTGTGAGAAGATGGCCACTATCCTCCAGACCCCAGAATAGCAGATCCACCAACAGCTTGCAATGTGTGCTTGGAAAAGCCATGGGCATTCAATGCCAGACTGAAAGCCGCTAAGAGGGAGCCGTACCCTGTAAAGCCACAGGGGTGGAGCTGCCCTAGTCTGTGGGTGCCTACCTTTGCATCAGCATGACCTGGATGTGTGACATGAAGTCAAAGGAGATCATTTTGGAACTTTAAGATTTGACTGCCCTGTTGGATTTCGGACTTGCATGGGGCCTGTAGCCCCTTCCTTTGGGCCAATTTCTTCCATTTGGAGTGGGTGTATTTATCCTATGCCTGTACCTCCATTGTATCTAGAAAGTAATTAACCTGCTTTTGATTTTACAGGCTTTTAGGAGGAAGGAACTTGCATTGTCTCAGATGAAAATTTGGACTGTGGACTTTTGAGTTAATACTGAAATTAGTTAAGAATTTGGGGGACTGTTGGAAGGCAGAATTTATTTTGAAATGTGAGGACATGAGATTTTTGGAGGGTCCAGGGAAGGCATAATATGGTTTAGTTGTGTCCCCACCCAAATCTAACCTTGAATTGTAATAATGCCCAAGTGTCAAGGGTGGGGCCAGGTGGAATAATCAGATCATGAGGTGGTTTCCCCCCATACTATTCTCGTGGTAATGAATGAGTCTCACAAGATCTGATGGTTTTATAAATGGGAGTTCCCCTGCACAAGCTCTCTTGCCTGCCACCATGTAAGATGTGACTTTGCTTTTCATTCTCCTTCTGTCATGATTGTGAGTCCTCTTCAGTCATGTGGGACTGTGAGTTCATTAAACCTCTTTCCTTTATAAATTAGACAGTCTCAGGTATCTCTTTATTAGCAGCTGAGGATAGACTAATACAAATAGTATATTTCATAATGGTAGAATAGTATTAAAATTGCTGAAATTCAATACAAAAGACTAGTTATTTCTTATGTTTATGCCCAGGGTCACCATTTAGGAAAGTTACTGTTTGATTGTTGTAAATACAAATAAGGGATGCCTATGTGATTTGTTCTATATAAAATGCTAGAAGAAAAAGTAACCTAAACTTTATCTACTTTAAGACTGTTTTTGAATGTCTGATACCTTTAAGCAACTCAACTTAAAAGCCCTAAAAATGCACTAGGTGCTGACGGTACATAGAGGCAATACATCATTCATTCAATAATATTTGCTATATGGCTATCATCAACTATACACTTTTCTAAGCAGAGATAATGATGAGAGCTAACATATATTGAGCAATTTCAATGGAAAAGGCACTAATCCAGATACTTTACTTGTATTAACTCATTAAATCCCCACGACAATTCTCTAATCATTCCAGTTTTACTAATAAGAAGACCAAAGCACACACGAGTCATAATATCTTGCCAAAGTCACATAGTCCAAAAGTGGCAGAACTTACCTTTGAATCCAGCAATTTATCTTTGAGCCCAAGATTTAAGCTGTTAGTCTCTATTAAGTTTTTAAGTTTACCTTTTCTTAAGAAAACTTCATTAAAAAAATAAACAATTATCGAAAACCTGAAAATACTTCAGAAAGAACATTATGTTTTAGAACGTGGAGTTGTTAGAACCCCAAGGTGGAGAAGAGTCAGAGTTCAAGTGTTCCAACTTTTCAAAATTCAAACTTTAGATTATTCTACTTACAGACGGTACAGAGCCCCTGAGTTATAGATGAAAAAAATTAAGTCAGTTCTAAAGGTTCATGATTTCAAAAGAAAAGCAAATGAGGTAAGGAGAAGAGGAAGGAAAAAATGGGGAGAAATTTGCAAGCAACAAAGAAGCAGAAATTATCAAGAGGAGAGTGAGTTTCAAGTATTTTACCTTACCTATAGTAAGAACAGATGACTTGAAAGACTAAAGCACCCAATTCCCCAAGTTTTTCAGTTAAAACACATTTTCGACGAATAAACATTTGACTTACTAAACCAATAAATGGGGAAGGAAGGATTTATTTATTTGACAAATGATTTATTTTGATTTTTCAAACTAACCAGCTACACATTAAAGGTGTAGAATGTGCACAGGTTGGTAAGAACTGAAATTATGCAGTTTTGTTTGGTTATATCTATTAAACGGTATGAGGTATTCAGTTCATTGTTAGAAATTTAATATAATTCAGACACCTCCAAATACAAAGCAGGTTAACTTCCAAGAGTGTGTGTTTAAGTACTTGTCTAAAGCATGTAACCCATTTTCCAATGCAGAAAAATGTATAAAAGGTACTTAAGTTCTCATGCTAATCATCAATTGCTTAATCATGCCTTATTTTAGCTGAAATATTAATATTTACAAAAATTAGATAATAATATGATAATGTACTTATTAACCAAATGACCAAATTTTATATTTCCTCTTAAATGTTTGTTTGAGAAAACAACATAAACTTAATTAGAAGAAAATTATGAGGCAGGTAGGACAATCCAAAAACAGATCCTAGGGATGTAAGAATATTTTGAAAGCAATGATACTATATTTTGATTATATCTAACTTTGCATTAAATTTTATGGCATAATGTTCCTTAACATAAGGCATTTCTGTCAATAAAGGCATCACTATCATGATTTCATCTATTTATATTCTCTTGTACGTGGGACAAGACAGGAATAAATAGGAAGATAAAAAGTAAATTTAGAAAAAAAAAAGAAGAGAAAAAGAAGAGGATTACCATCCCCAACTCCACCCATAATGAAAAAAGCAATAGAAAAGGTTGAAGTACAGGAACAGGACTAAAAAGGATACTGCATGAAGGTAAAAAGATATGGAAGGAGATGAACTTAACTAGGTTTTAAGAAATAAAATAAGCTAATGGGAAGGACAGCAAAAGTCAGCTGCTTCTGGCGAGTCTCTAGGCAGAACAGTCTGTGCAGTCCAGCCTGGACTCTCTCAGCAGTGGGCACTAAAGACAGGCACCAAGAGACTAACAGAGAGAGCCAGACATAGCAAGGGGCAGGGTACAACATTTGCTGTGCCAACAAGTCCAGTATTGCTCATGACAAATCAGAACTGAAGTTCATAATCAAAATTTATTCACAAGGCCATTGTTATAAACTTCTTTGACTTAATATCTCTCTTTACACTGGGACTATACCAATTTTTAGTTTGGCAGTTTGGAAGTCCATAATCAAATACCATTTTTCATACCCAACAGAAAGTCACTCATTTTCTAAAACAGCACATAATGAAGGCAAAAGCTGACCAATCCAATGTTTATATATATAAACTGACAACCCACCGTTCATATTTATTTATTGAAATGAGATTCCTAAAAATTATTTTTTCCTTTTGATAGTTAACATTAGTATATATAGATATAAATGAAAGCGTATTTCCTAAAATACATAAGCAACTTCAAACTAGTTTTCCTTAATTTGTCCAAATGAGTTAAATCGGTTAGTTTTTATTATACGCAAGGTATATCTAGGGACATATTTTTTATAAATTGGTTATGACTTATAATAAACATTTTTCATAGAAAATATCTACATATATAGTGCATATATATGTATACATCTGTATGTATATATATGTGTGTTTATACATATATGTGTTTATGTATATATGCAAGTATTTCATTTTGGAAAGACACATCTGGTTGACAATTCACCAAAGTTTTCAGGGAATTTGGCAAGACTTCAGAGTTTATGCTTTTTCAGGTGCATGTTACTTTAAATAATATTGCAGGTACAAATTATTTACAAAATCTTAGAAAATTGATCACAGAAATAAATCTTTGTTTTATTTCTCTTTCATATTCTCTATATTAATTAGGCTGGACATGTATAGAGCCATATGCCAATCAAATGTTTTCCTTTTATCTCTATCGTTCATTAGCACGAGGCATTTGCAGTCCAGGACAGTAGTCCATGTTTATGTTTCACTTGCCTTGAGTTATGTTTTTACGACTTCCCACTTTCATTCTTCAGGATGAAAGGTGGGAAATGCATGCCCATAAGCACTCTGTTTATCTATGCAGAAGTGGCACTTTATTTGATGTTGCAACACAAAGTGAAATATCTCTGTATTTTTACTTTTCATTATTTTCTGCTCCTTCTATTACAGTGAATACAATCAACTTTATTACAGGTTCTCAATATATATGTAAATTGCCTGCACAATATTGCCTTACATATTTTTAAGTTCCTTTGAATTTTGTAACTTTCCTTTCTCATACTTTGAACGTGTATTTCCAACTACTTCGTAAATTTCCTGAAAGAAGTGTTTGTCTTTTTCCCGACTATATCTATCTAACCAGTGCTCTAAATCTGAAGGATGTTTATTACATCCTGCTAGTAAATTTCTTCATATGGCCTTCTGAAATTATTTCATAGTGACAATGACAAGAAAAATTTGTTATAAAGAATATTCCAACTCCCCTCCCCAATCATTTCTTTATTGACTTGAGCTTCCTTTTCTTAATCGAACAGGCATATTTGAGTGCCTACTGAATAACTGATACTGTGCTAAGTGCTGGGGTTTCAAACAATAATCAAATTTGACTTCAAGAATCTCAGGGTTTAGTGAGAAAAACTGACAAAAAGAAGGAGGAGGAGGACGATCAAGACTAGGAGGAGAGGAAGAAGAAATTAGTGAGTATAGTCTTATGTAGTCATTGCTGAAACAGAGTATCTCTGGATTCATAGGGCCCCATAGGCCTCAGGGTTTCAGGAAATGCTTCATCGATGGAGTTTTAACTTGAAGAAAGCAAAGAAAAACTAGACATTCCAGGCAGAGGAATAGCTAGAGCAAAGGTAACATGCAACATAATTCATTCCAAGTTAAGTTCTTTGCTACATTTTCCTCATGATTTTCAATATTTGGTTACTATTGTTGTTTTTTAATGGCTTCAGAAATGAAACGATAACATTTTATTCCTTACTTCTTTATACAAGAACACAATGGAATATTCATCCAAATAAAACATACAACTATATAATATTGATGTAAACAGCAATCATATGATATGATATTAGTGTATGATTTTTCCGATACAAGAAATATTGGAACTCATAAAGCAAATAGCAATTTTTATTAAAAAAATTTTAAAATCATACTGTATTTTTAAAGGATAATAAAATATATGCAATTTAAAATATATGATCTTTCTTATAAAAATGCATCTTAAGGGTGCATTTTATGTTTCAGGGAAAGAAGATATGAGCAAAACTACTAGTTACACATGTACTACAGATTAAACTCTAAAATTTTGAAAAAGATAAAATCACTCCATTAAAGTAAACAGAGGTGACCAAAAACATATAGGGATTCACAGTTCCTGGGCTTGAAACAAAGAAGAGGCAGCTGATGAAGTGCAGCATTCAGAGAAGTTTTAAAGGACCAGTCAGGTCACTGAGTAGTAGTTACGGGCTTGGAATCAAGAGATGAGCCCAGAGCCTATTGGATGAGAATGAAGGTTCTAGAAGCCAATAAAGATGGGACATCTTGAGAGGTGGCTAAAGCAAACAAGAGACCTTGAGGAAAAACTGCTTCAGATAAAAGGTTATGGGACCTTGGGGGCTCCATAAATAAGCTTTAAAAGTTCTTCAAATTGTTTGAAAGTAATGCAAACTTAAGCGCGTGTACACGCGCGCACACACACGTATACACACAGGCATGCACACAAACTTCTAATGAGAAACTAATCTTTTTTTTTTTTTTTTCTTTTGTAATATACATTCTCAAAGGAGTCCCTGAAGTTTTAAGCCCCATTGATCCAGGACAAATCTAACGAAAGTCAGATTTTTGTTAATTATGATTTGACTTGCTTCTTCTGTAGTAGGATACATCTGTCATGTTCCATATTAGACAAGCTATTTTACCTACTAACTGCAGAATTATCAGAGATGCTCAAAATGATGTAGTACCTGCAAACTTATGGGGACCTCATGGGAGAACATGAGTGACTTCAAGAACTTCTAATGCCACTAAAGGAAATTCTCTATAATTATAAAAGAGAATTGTTTTTAGAACTGTTAAATTGCCATTTCCCGTAATTGAAGTTGTATCCCAGTGGTAGAATCAATGATACTACTTCTTATTAAGCCAATAAATCATGGTCCCTGTGCAATACAGCACATTCCCAATTATGGTGTCCTTTAAAAGAATCACTTTTGTCAAATCAAAGTTACGACTAAAATAATTCTTAGATACTTTTTGTTTCTGAGAATATAGTCATTGCTCTAAAATTTTAGGATGTGCTTTAAAGGCACAAAACAATGATTATGGATGTTTTTGTTTCCTTCAAAATTTATACATTGAAAGCCTAAACCCCAGTACCTTAGAGTGTGACCTTAATTGAAGCCAGGATCTTTATGGATATAATCAAGTTAAAGTGAATTCATTAGAGTGGGCCTGTATACAATATGACTGGGGTCCTTATAATATGGGGAAATTCGAACACAGAAACATGCACAGAGGGGGAGATGCCGTGGAGGCTTGGCAAAGACAGTCATCTATGAGCTAAACAGAGGCCTGGAACAGATCCTTTCCTCAGAGTCCTTAGAAAACACCAGCCCTGTTCACACCTTGCTCTTAGACTTCTAGCTTTCAGAACTGTGAGAAAATAGATTTCTGCTATTTATGCCACTCTGGTACTGTGTTATTTTAGCCCTAGCAAACTAATACAATACTATCAATAATAATACAAAATCTATTTAGTGTATCATATTAATTTCCTATTGCTGCTGTAACAACTTACCACACACAATGATTTAAGTATTGCAAATTAATATCTTCTATTTCCAGAAGTCAGAAGTCTCACTGGACTAAAATCAAGGTGTAATCGGGGCTGCATTCCTTCTAGAAGTTCCATAGAATGCTATCCTTGCTTTTTTTAGTTTCCAGAGGTTGCCTGCATTCCTTGGTTCACAGCCCAGTGATTCTGACCTTTGCTTCTGTGACTAAATCTCTTCATCTGACTCTGACCCTCCTGCCTCCCTTTTATCATGACCCTTGTGATTACATTGGGCCACAAGATAATTCAGGATAATCTTGCAATCTCAAATACTTAATCACATCTGCCAAATCCCTTCTGCTATATAAAGTAACATACCCAGATTACAGGGATCAGGACATGACCAACTTTGGGGAACCATTTTTCTACCTATCACAGATATATTGAATGATTAGCACACAGAAGCAACCAGCTAAGCACTTTACCTTAATTTCTTACCAACTACTTCATCTTCATCTTCCCAACCACTTTATAACATACATTCTATTAGCATGCCCATTTTACCTGAGGAGTTCAAATTGTATGTTTTTCTAATGAATTGCTTTAGTCTAAACCTTTCTAAATTATATAATTAAATGCCATTTTTTGTTGTCAATATATCTTCACAGTCTGTATATTCAACTAATTTTTTGCATAAAGGTAAGTGCTTCCATCTCTTTCAATTCTTGGGTGTCAATTTGCTATATCCCATTCAGTCTAGTCTACTAAACATGGAGCAGTAGAACCTAGATAATGAGTGTGATACAAAGAAAGGGATTGGAACTGGATAGGGTAGAAATAAAACTGTTCATAACATGGCAGGGAAATCCTCAGCATTTACAAGTATGTAGTAAGAACTGCTCCATATGGAGATAAGGTCAAATGGTACATGGGGGCAGAGAGAGACCTGTCAAACATTGCAAACATAGCCACTCAGCACAAAAGCGCAGCATGAGACCTTAGCAGTACTAAGTGCAAGGACTATGTTTGTTCAACCCTATATCCACAGCATTGTTGATTGCTGAGTAAATCAGCTGATGAAGATGAGAGACAGGGCTACTTTTTCAAGACAGCCCCAATTTTATCATTAACAAGGCAATATTCCACTAACCTCTACCAAATAGGTGAAAGTGTTTGCCAAGTTCAAGAAACTAGAAGGGCAATTATTTGGTGAGGCACTAGTTATCATGGGCTCTCCCTGACATGAGCAGACAACTGAGTTATTGATCTGTGGCTTGAGTAACCTGAGAGCAGGGGCATGGTAGAGGTTGGCAAGTCTTCAGGAGAAGAACCCAGAAGAGCACAGCTCAAAAGGCCAAGGAAGCAGGAACAGGGGGCAACTGACAGCACTTTCTTTCTTTCTTTTTTTTTTTTTTTTTTTTTTTCAGTCAGGCATGTTCTGAGCACTTTTCACACACTAATTAATTCTATCATCATGAAAACCTTATAAGGAAGATGCCACTATTATCATCACCACTGACACGCCTTCCAAGCAAGGACCACAAAGGGAATGCCTAGAGTTCCATGAGTTGGATTTAATATTTGTGGCAGTGAGGGATGTACATGGAGAATCATGGGGCACCTCAGAGAGTGATTGGAAGGACTTATTGTGGGATTCGGGCTTAGGCAAGGTGATTTTGGAAGAGGACTCTAGAAGGCAGACTGGACTGGGTACTGTGAAGAGACAGGAATAATTCTATGATTAGGTATATTAATAAATGTTTTCTAAATGGAGGGCAGACTATAAGAAAGCTAACAAAGCAGCAATCACTCATATCAGCAGACATTTTGTGTTTTTTACAGTGACCTTCTTCTTTTATCTGCACTTAGTCAAAATTGTCAACTTGCCTCTCTTTATCTTTATGCAGGTCACAGAATAGTCTTGTCTGATGTTGATGTTCTGTGAGATTTCTTTATGTTTCATAGGAGAACATCAAGGCTTTGCTGTGATCTCCAGGCCAGCTCCTACCAACACTAAGACCTAGCTGTAAGATTTCAAGCTCTTTTTCCAAATATCAGGGCTGCTTTCCTCTTTCTCTGTCTTTGTCTTATCTGTAGAGAAGCAGAGGCTCAGGAAGTTTCAGTAACTCACCAAAGGTCACTCAGCTATGTGCAAAGCAGGAACTGAACCCAGGTAATTGGGTTCCAGATTCTAAGCCTTTGGCCATTGTACTATATTATCAGCAGCCAGCAGCAGCTGTAGTGACAAACATAATGCCACATTTCCCAGCCCAGAGCTCACCACAAAGATCTTCTAAGAGGTATCAGGCTGTGAATGCTTTCACAGGATTCAATTTCTGTGACTGTAAACTTCTATTTTTAAAACTACTCTGCCTGAACAAGTGCCAATGGTGAGGGTTTCACATCTCAACATTTACATTCAATCTTTTGCCATTGTTTAAATAATTTAACATTCTTCCATATAAATAACAATTTTCACTTAGGCAGACTCTTACTATACATTGAGCAAGATAAAAAAACCTCCTAAGTGAAAATCACTAAGGCAATTTAAAATACTGTTGTCCATGAAATTACCTTCAATCAAGTCATCAAACTTCCCCATTTGTCTCACTGAAAGTCCCAATTTCACCTCCTTCCTAACATTTTATGTTAACTATTGGCATTTGCTTGTAATATATGCCTTTTGTTTGATCAACATATATTAATATTAGTTGTTATATAACTTGATCCTATAGACATTTTTAACATTTAAAGACACATGATGTGAGAAAAAATTTCAATAACTTTTTACTTTTATTCAAAGAGATACAATAATAACATACTGAGCAAAAGATTTTCAAAAATTTATAGTGTAATTTAGGAAATTCATACAATTTAAGAAACGGGATAAGAACCATGATTTCATAAAAATAAAAGATGATGTAAATATAAAATACACACATAATTAAAACAAAATACATGGTATTACAAAATGTTATATTTTTATACCCTGTTGGGTGCTTAAAGAGAATTGTTTAATTGTTTTTAAAATGCCAGTTTTTATAGTATGTTTGAAATTATGTTCTATCAAATTAAATTTGATGAAAAATGTTCAATGTCAATTTAAAAATTTTGCAAGCAATTACTTCTTTTCCAGAATTATTTTTGGGATTTCCTAAGTAAAATTTGTAAAGATGACTGATTTGTAACACTATTATTTGCACAAGACAGTTTATTTTTATCAGAGTCCTGGAGAGTCTGCCAAATGGAATCCAAGGTGGCTAGGGTAAGGTTTATACTGGATATAGGCCTTGATTAGATATTCTTATGTTTCATTCCATTGATATAAAACTGCATTTTCCTTAGTTTCTTCCTTATTGGCCAAAGTAGAAAATTTCTAGGATGAAAGTCTCCATTTTATATGTCCATGCTAGCCACAGCCAATGAGTCACACTCGCTGCTGCAGAACCTGTGTCCAGCTCACAGTCTTTAAAACAAAACCAAGAAATACCATAGACAGTCCCTACAAATGTACCGTGGCAGGCACATACACATAAATCTACTTATTAGTCTACTTCCCATTCTTTCCCTGAACAGTTTCGGTTCCACAAAAGTCTTTAAGTTGCTAACATGATTTCCCACAGGAAATATTTTTTATAATCAAGTAACTTTTATTCATTCATAGATGTTCTATTTTCTCTAATTTATTATGTATGGGTTTCTTACAATCTTAATATAAAAATTTAATGAACAGCCATGACAATCTATATTGATTTTACTTGCTATACTTTAACCTTCTAAAGAAGTAGACTTTGCACATTTTGTTGTATGCATGTCAGAATGATAGTGCATTATATTAATAGGGATCTATTCATTCACAGTGTGTAAGAGGCAGGGGTCTCAACTATGTCAGAACTGAATTTTAGGCATGTCTCTTAGGAGAACTAAGAAATCTTTCACCTTGCACTTAAAATTTATTTGTGTCAATTGATTGACTTGGAGGCTTATGAGTTTTCTAGAATAAAACTCAAACTATAATGGTGAGAATTAAATAACTCACAGAATGGCTAATATGCCAGGATTAGTACAGGATGGACAGAGGAGCAAGGTTAATGCCCCAAAGAAGGTATACCGCAAGAGGGGAATGTGGCTTTCCAGGGAGGGACTCCATTTCAGTGAAAGGGTTGTCGTTTACAAGCTGGACTCAATGACAGAGCCTGAGGGTCTGAGAGAAGCAGTACTTTTGAGTAAAATTGTGGCACTGTTGTTTCAAGTGAACTCAACCTTCCTTGGGAGCACCTTGGTAGAAAAGAGCCAAGTAAAATCTGGAAAAAAAGTAACCACTCAAGGTCTTAAAAAAACCCTGCTCTGGAATGCTTCTGACACAGGTATCAGAGGAGAAGGGCATATGCCAAGAAGGCTGAGGGGCAGAATCGAGAATGATTCCGCTCATACAAAGTTGTACTTAGCAGGAGGAACACCTGAACATTGAAGAATGCCTCCCAAAGCAGAGGCTGTCATGGTCAGGTCCTAACAGGGACATTACCATGTGAGCAGCAGCCTGAGTTAGTGTTAAGCTGCAACCACGGGCTCAAGTTTCATTACCCATGAGGAGAAAGTATAAAATTAAGAGAACCTTGAAAGAGAGGTTACGTTTCTATAAATATGTAAATAGGTTCTAATAAGCAAGAAATACTGAGGCCTATAAGGTAGTCTCATTTTTATGCACACAACGATGAATCACAGTGATACTGCAGCATTTATATTTTAGAATCAATAAGCCGGTTGGTGGTTCATTTTGTGCCTGGCCTATTTATATTTTATAGGCACCAGAAAAACAACTAAGATTATGACTATGAGTCCAATAATCCAGGTACTTAAGAAAGGCTAGATTTAAATCAGGAAGACATGGCCTAACATTTTTAGAATAAGAACGTCCATGTAAGAGAAAATATTTTGTTTTTAAAGCATATGTTACAGACAAATTTTCAGCCTGATGAGGTGACAGTAAGTAGATATGGAACCATTACATAAAATTTATAAATATAGAAGTCATTTACATTAAAATTATTTGGGTGTTATTTAAATGTTTACATTAACTTGGACTATATTGAACATGACCAATCCATGGCACTGATTCATAATTATTTCATTAATTAAAGAGGACCTCAACTAGTTTCATTGCTTTACATATAAACTATAGGTTAATGACTTCCAAATGTATACATCTGTTCCCATTTTTTCCTTAATCCTCCAGACTCTGAAATCTATATCTCTACTGACCTTAAACTTAACATTCTCCCTGAAAAGCTCCTGAATTTCTCTGTGAACATTCTCCTGAGTAATCTTCCCTATCTTGTTAAAAGGCAATTCTAATCTTAAAATGCATAGGACAAAAAGCCTTGAGTCATCCCTGACTCCTCTTTCCAAGGATTCATTAGCAAATTCTGTGGTCTCCTCCTTCAAAATGTATCTCCAGTCTGACCACTTCTCACTGTCTCTGTTGCTACAGGTCATCTGCAAGACTGTTGGAAGAATTTCCTAACTTGGCTCCGTGTTTCTACCGTTGGTTTATTCTCCAGATAATTTGATCAAGTTATTGCTTGTTTAAAACCTTCCAATAACTGTTTATCTGTCTAAAATTATGATGGTTAGTCTTGGCCTAAAACATTGTTTTATGATCTTGCTTTTTACCAGCACTCTGACTTTATCTTCTGTATTTCTCCACCACTTCCTTCATTCCAGTCATAAAGACCTCCTTGGTGTAACTCAAATTCCCATACTCCCAACCCAGGATCTTTTCACCTCTTTTGTCTTCTAACTGGAAAGCTCTTTAATTAAATAAACATATGATTCTTACCTTCCCTTTGTTTCAAGCTATACTCAGTAGTTGCATTTGCAGAGAGGTCTTTTTTGATCCCCCAATACATTAAGACATGTTTGCTTCTTCTCACTAATTTTATCTGCTATATTTTTCTTCATTTCAATAGTCACCCAAGTAATACTCATTTTTGTTCATATGTGTCTTCTACCACTAAAAACATAAGTACCATGAAGTCTCCTGTAATATCCCCACCCAGCACATGTGATAAGATGCTCAATAAGATGTTCAGTAAGATACCCAATAAGATGCTATTGGATAAATTAAATAATAGCAGAAAAATTAGAACTTCATGATTTTTAAGCTGTTGCCTTTTAATCTACCCTTTAACGACTTTCTAAATAACTCACTGAACAGAGTTATAATTTGTAAAATTCTAGCAATTTTTCTGTTTACAACAAAATATTAGAGAATGCATAATGCCTAATCTGGCAACTTCTTTTCCCCCTTGGTTATCAAATTTTAAACAATGCTTAGTTTTCTAGTCCTTAAAGTACAATCACAGACTGCAATATCTGTCTGGTTTTCCAGCAGAAAAGAAAGTATGCATACTTAGCCAGAACTAACATGACCTCCCCAATCTGATTCCACTTAACCCTTTCACATTTATATATGAATACAAGGATTCTAGAAGGAGTTCCTTGAAAACGAAAGAAAGACAAAAAAAAAAACTACTCCTGAGTCTTTTGCTCAGAGAAAGATATTTGGAAGAAGTCAGAAGTCAATGGGAAAAAAAAAAAAAATCTGCAATCATAAAAACATACCTGACAAGTATTCGCAAAGCAGTTCTCATTTTCTTTTTTGTTTCTTTCTTTCTTTTTTTTTTTTTTTTGAGATGGAGTCTTACTGTATTGCCCAGGCTGGAGTGTAGTGGTGCAATCTTAGCTTTCTGCAACCTCTGCCTCCTGGGTTCAAGTGATTCTCTTGCCTCAGCCTCCTGAGTAGCTAGGATGACAGGCGTGTGCCACCATGCCTGGCCAATTTTTGTATTATTAGTAGACATGGGGTTTCACCATATTGGTCAGGCTGGTCTTGAACTCCTCACCTCAAGATCTGCCCACCTCAGCCTCCTAAAGTGCTGGGATTACAGGCATGAGCCACTGTGCCCGGCGCATTTTCTTTCTTACTTATCTTTTGGCAGATTGTAACACTGACTTCAATCTTTTACATGTGTTGGTACTCATATCCTGTCCATGGCATCATTATTGACAAAGCATATCCCTTAACTTTGCATCCTGCCATGTGATTTGTTTTGAAGGCAGAAATGGCAGTGTGCCCATTCTGAGCACAGAATTGAGGAGGCTGTGCAAGTTCCTGATTGTTCTTGTTTCTTGAGCATTACAATGATTACAGCAGGCCCTCCTGGTCCTAAAACAACTAGAGAATATGGAACAGAGTAACTCCAACTAACCCACAGAACTACAGTAACAAGCAGAGACTCCCAGCCAGCAAACCCTGATGAAAGCATTCACCCCAGCCCAGTCCAGCGCAGACCAGCCACAGACATTTGAAGGATAATAAATGATCATTGTTTTAAGCCATTGAGTTGTTAGGTAGCTTATTATGCACATCATAAAACCAATATAATCTTCTTTCCAAAATACTTTTTACACTTACTTAAAAGATTTTTTTCATAAGTCAGAAAAAAGTTCAAGTACAAAAATTAAAAAATGACTTCTAATCAGAATTTAGGTTGCAATATTCAGCATGAAAAAAATGACACTTCTTTAAAACAAAATGCATAGAAGGAATTTATAATGAATTATCTTCTTAAAGACATATGAATAAAATGTAATTCTGAAGTGCTTTCATGATTAAAAAAAAGTCTGAACAAAACAAAATAGGAATAAAGAGAATAAAAGCCTTGTGATATTCATTGATATTAGCATTTTACTATTCCAAAAAGAATCTTAGTGTACAATAGCCACATAAAATTATAGTTTGCCTAAAAGAAATGAATTCCCAGAATAATAAAAGCTACCCTTTGAAAAATAGAATGAAGAGAAGCCTACAATTTATCAGACTGTAAATAAGAGATTGTCTAAAAGCCTATGAGAACAATGACAGCAAATAGTTTTCAGCCATGAGAACTTACCAGAATCAACCTAACATTACCCTTAGGGCCCATTAAAGGAAGATGTAGAAGAAATATCTAGACATAGAAACTTTTATTAGAGATGGTCATAAAACATTGATTGCAAAACCTTTTTGAATATCATACCAGGATCATTTATTTGAAGCCCAAATGGTTCATGAGTTACCAAGATGCTAATAAATCAAAATGGTTGTGAAGGTAATTTGTTTAACTTCCCATTTGTTCTTGTTAAATGTATATACACTGAAAGAAATCGTTCTCTTTATGTACACATTGAACATATTTCTTAAAAGTGAGGCTTCAATATTGAGGGACTTTGAAATTAATCCCCTTGCACTCTTATGCCTATTTTCCCAAAATAATCACCATACATGTATCTTGGCATTAACTATTCCTTTAGTCTGACAAGAGAATATATCACTAAATTTAATCAAGAAACAGCCAATTCAGTTTTAGGTGGCATGTTTCAACTCATAGGAATCCAGAAGGCAAATAGCATGGACACTTGGTTATGTATGTCTTAAATGCTCCTAATTTACTATATATCATTCTTTCCAATGATAATTGGTACTCTGTCATATCCAGCAAAAAACTCATTTATGCAAGATTTAGTAGGAGATAACTTTTACTGAGCATTCACACTGAGCCAGGCACCACTGCAGGCACTTTACCAGAACTAATTCCTTTAAGTCTCATCACTAACCTATAAAATAGATTATATTGTCATCTCCGTTTTATAGGTTAGAGAAGTAAGGAATAGATTTGCTAACCTGAGATGGAACCAGTGTACTATTTCAGGCAGACTGATTCTCTTACCCATTATATCACAACTCTTAAAAACTGGAAAATAAAACACTTATCACCAGATTTCCTCTTAGTATAAGAACAGTCTGATTTTAAAATACCTTTAAAGTTTCTTAATTTGGAAGCTGAGACTCTGAGAGAATTAGCTATCTGTAGTATTCTAGGGAAGAAAACAAAATCATCATTAGCTTCCTTTAAATATGAAATGGAAGGCAATCGGTGTTGAAGAGTGAGCTGGGCTAAGCCCAGACATTCATGTAGTAGAAAAGGAAGTAGAAACTGTTATTAAGAACAGAGATGTCTGATATGCAATTGTAAGTTGTTTGAATATGTAATATAAAACCCCCTACCCCTCCCTATTTCAAACAGACAAGTTGGTTACGTTTTCTCTGCCTTATATGAATTATATTTTGTTTGCATTATGTGTTGTGGATGGTTGTAAATCAAGAGTCTGGGTTCTACCTCTGGGTTAACAGATTAAATTAACTGGATGAAAGCAAAACATAAAATGTGATAGTAATCATAACAATCTTAAGTTCTTAAAAATTCACAGAAATCTTTAAAATTTTTTAAGGTATTGGACTCTCATCAGGGCATGGAATATGGGGGGATTTGGAATCACTTTTAAGTAAATATTAAAACAGTGATTAAACCCAGTTGACAACATGCCATACATTTATCTTTTACTGTGATATTCCCACCATTGATAAATTGGCAGCCATCTTATCCTGACCTCCAAAGTTATCCATACTTCCAAGAGCAGGTGCCTCATCCTGTGCCTAAACACTTAACAGTCAGTGAAGCTTTCTGTCTGCTCTTTAATCTTAACTCTTTTTTTTTTCTCATTCCTCTGCCTTCTTCCCTTTCTTTTTCCTTTCTCCACCAGAGAACCAACCCTAAATCATCCAAAGCTCTGCCATGGCCATGAGTCAAGGTTCCCTGTATAAATGCCATCTGCTCTGTGGGTTCTTCTCCAACAAAAAATTGAGCTGATTAGGAAAATACAGTCGTTGGTGAAGTCGTATCTATGAGAAGAAACATGAAAAACCAGAAAGATTGGAGTTCGCCATATTTTAGCGTAAACCAATACCGTGGGAGGGGCATTCCTCTCTAGTAACAGCTGCCCTTTTACAAAAATTAGAAGATAGATCCTGACAACACAATGGTAGGATTTTTTTTTTTAAACCAACTAGTTTGTAAAATAAAAATGCAAATATTATTTCATTTCTTTCCTTCACCCTTATCCCAGATTCCAATAATCTACATACTTTGACAAACACTACTGTATTACAGAAAGGGGATAGTAAAATGCTTTGTACTATTTCCAAACTGCATGTGTACCCTCAAATATAACATATGCCCCATATTCCTACCATTGGCTGAGATTTATTTTACAATAGAGCTCTAACGATATAAAAGTAGATGATATTGATATTGAAAGAAGACAGAGATGGAAGAATAATTTAGAAGACTCCCATAGCATGTAGAGTTTCTCTTTAGGATGAATGTTTTTCAGAAAAACAAAATCAAATTAAACAATTAATTATAAAATATTATACCTGGATATTACAACTCAACTAGAAACCTAAGTGCAAAATTAGAATGAGATTCAAAATGCAAAGATAAAAATCTAAAAATTTATTTTATGTTTAAAAATACATATTCCAGCTTTATGTTTTTCTCATTTCATAAATACTTGTTCACATTTAAAACAAATTCCTAGGCCAGGTGTGGTGGTTCATGCCTGTTAATCCCAGCACTTTGGGAGACCGAGGTGGGCAGATCACGAAGTCAGGAAATTGAGACCAGCCTGCCCAACATGGTGAAACTCCGTCTCTACCGAAAATACAAAAATTAGCTGAGTGTGGTGGCATGTGCCTATAATCCCAGCTACTTGGGAGGCTGAGGCAGGAGAATCGTTTGAACCCAGGAGGTGGATATTGCAGTGAGCCAAGATCATACCATTGCACTCCAGCCTGGACAAAAGAGGAAAACTCTGTCTCAAAAACAACAAACAAACAAACAAACAAACAAAAACAAATCTGTATTCAAGACAGCAGTCCAGTCAGGTGTAGCAGCTGACACCTGTAATCACTGTACTTTGGGAGGCTGAGGCAGGTGGATAATCTGAGGTCAGGAGTTCAAGACCAGCCTGGCCAACATGGCGAGACCCCATTTCTACTAAAAATACAAAAATTAGGTGGGTGTGGTGGCATATGCCTGCAGTTCTACCTACTTGGGAGGCTGAGGCAGGAGAATCGCTTGAACCTGGAAGGCAGAGGTTGCAGTGAGCCAAGATCACGCCACTGCACTCTAGCCTGGGTGACAGAGCAAGACTCAGCCTCAAAAAAAAAAAAAAAACAATAGTCCACTTGCTAGATATAAAATATCTAGATATATAATATCTAGATATTAGTATATAAGATATATAATATCTAGATATTAATATATAAGATATATAATATCTAAGAAGTCAGATATTATAATTTTAGATTAATTTTATATTGGTTAATTTTAAAAACATATACAGTTAATAGAGTTGCAAGGATCATATTCCCCTAAAGCATCAGTCGTGTACCATCTCATTTTTCACGGTGACCTTACCATTCTTTCAGGATGTCATGCTGCAACTTCCGCTTCATCTTTTACATTTCATTCGCACAAAACTTTGCCTCCTGTTTCTAGAAGCAAATTTAGGGTTCCAGTTCTTTTTTTTTTTTTCCACTCTCAACAACAATTTGCCAGATGATCTCCCTCATTGTACTCTTTCTTCCTATTTATCAACAATAATTAATTTTCAGACTACTCTTTCTTACATTTTTTTTCTCATTTTATCACTTCCCTAATTATGAACCCAACATGGTCTCTACTTTCTCCATAAGATAACACCCTACACATTATAATTTTTTCTCACTCATTTATAACCATCCACTTTTGATTCCACAATTTCTTTAATAAACGAACTACTGCCGGGCATTAGAGGTATTTTTTGCCCCAGTCTTTTATTCCTGTTGTAAAGTGCTATGATTCATCCTTTCATGCTTAAAGTTTTCACTTAAAATTTTTTGATTAGGAACTTGCATTTTTATATATATTATCTTATGATCAACAATTTAGAAAAACAAACTCCTCTATTATCAAATGATTCTTCAATTAAAATGAGTATGAGTTATGTACAGTGCTACTTTAGTACACATAATTCTGACACCATTAATTACAGAGGACATTTGCTATGGAAAGTCATGAAGGACACTTTATTGTGCCTTACATAATGTACAAATATGAAGTGGATCTGGGCTGCCATGCAAAGGTAAGGGGAAGAAAAAAAAGTCCCACTATACCTTGAACTGAGTGGGAGACAGAGGTTGTTTGTCACCAGATGAGTGATAGGAATACTGAGAAATCTGCAGTTCTGAGTTTCATAAAAAAAAGTCTGCTGCTAAAAGCTGAGGATAGAGAAAGGATATTGAGAAAAATCCCACGATAACGCAGATAGTACAAAGTAGTGGAGGTTCACAACTGAAAGAATTTGAAGACTCATATACGAAAGGTATATGTGGCAGCAATCAAACCCGAACTCAGCTCCACAGCCCTCTGGATTGATTATGACTCCCACACTAAAGACCTGATGAGAAAGACAGAGGTCTCTTTTGGGGAGTAAATATTACTTAACTCACTTTCTATCGTTCATGTATACGTTTACTCACAAAATCAGGCATTCTATAAAAAATTACAGGGAATACAAAAGAGGAAAAGATGTCACTATTGATAAATGAAATAGTGAACAGAACTAGAAATAGCCCAAATATTGGAACTATAAGAAAAAGGTCTTTAAAATTTATCATTAATATGTTATGATATAACAGAAAAAAGTGGACAATATATGAAAGATGGGGAATTTTAAGAGCACACTGACAGTAATAAGATTAAAATAATTAAAATGCCAAAATAAAAAGCCTAAAATCAATAAACATGGAAAGTGGAGATAAATTTGAGCCCCAAATAAGCAGAAAAATAAATAAATAATAAAGAGAAGAGCAGAAAAAAGTAAAAATCAATCAAAACAACCTGGTTCTTTGAAAATCTCATTGTACTTGTTAAACATCCACCAGATTTATTTTTCAAAAGCCACAGTTGCTAATATAAAGAAAGTCAGAGGGAGTATTACTGTAGATCTTGTAACATTTAATTGATAATAAGGGAATATTATAACTATTTGCCAATAGATGCAACAGTTTAAATGAAATTGACAAAATCATTAAAAGATACCAACTTCCAAAGTTCAGACAAGAAAAAAGGTAACCTGAATAGCCCTAGATATATTAAAGAAATTGAATTTGCATTTAAAATTCTTCTCATAGAGAAAACTCCAGGCTTCACTGTTGAAGTCTGTCAAACATTTCAGAATGAATAGTAACAACCCTACAGAAATTCTTCTCAAATAAAGAAAAGAAGGAAGCATTTTCCAACTCATTTTATGAAGTCAACCTCACCCCAACATCAAAACTACACACATTACAAGAAAACTACAGATGAGTATTCTCATAAGTCTAGTCAAAGGGGAAAAAATAAAAAAAACCCTTACAAATGTTAGCAAATAACACCCAACAATATATAATAAGAAAAGAACACTAGACAAAGTCAAATTTGAAGTTCACTTAAATATGCAGAATGTTCAAGACTGCTTCTACATTAGAAATCAATTAATATACCATAACATATTTAGAAACAGTTTGTCAGCTCATTACAAATAAAATTAATAATATACTTACCATATGAGCCAATAATACCATTCCTAAGTATTTAACCAAGAAACAAACTGATTTTATAAACTTTTAAAGACATTAATCAGTCCAGAAATTTTATTATTTTTTCCAGCTTTATTGAGGCATAATAAATAAAAATTATATATTTCAAGGCATACAATGTGATGATTACATACACATTGTGAAACCTGATATGCCAAAATCAAGTTAATTAACACATCCCTCACACCTCAAATAGCTATGGTGTGTGTGATGATTACACTTAAGATCTACTTTCTAAAATCACTGAAGTATATAATACAATATTAACTACAGTCACAATCACACACTGTACATTAAATCCCCAGAACTTTTTCACCTTATAATTGAAAGTTTGTATCCTTGACCAACATCTCATTTCTTCCACCACCCAGTCTCTGCTAAACACTGTTCTACTCTCTGCTTTTACGAGTTCACCCTTTTAAGATTCCATATATAAGTGATATCCTACAATGTTTGTCTTTCTGAGTTTGGCTTACTTTACTCAGTATAGGTGAAATCTGTTCTCCAGTTTCATTCATGTTGTCATCAACGACAATATTTCCTCTTTTTGGCTGAATAATATTCCATTGTACATATATATCACTTTTTATTAATTCACGATGGACACTTAGATTGTCTTCATATTTCATTTATTGTGAATAATGCTGCAATAAATATGCAGATACAGATATCTCTGTATTATTGATTTTATTTCCTTTGGAAATATATGCAGAGTAAGATTGCTAGGTTGTATTGTAACTCTATTTTTAATTTTTTGTGGAAAGTCTATACTACTTGCCATGATGGCTGTATTAATTTCCAGTTCCAACAACAGTGTATAAGGTTTCCCTTTTTGACACCCTCAACAACATTCATCTCTGATCTTTTTGGTAATACCCTTTTTAGTCAGGTAAGGTGATATCTCATTGTGATTTTGATTTGCATTTTCCTGATTATTAGTGATGTTGAGCATCTTTTCACATACCTATTGGACATTCATATATCTTCTTTGGGAAAAAAGTCTATTCATGTCATTTGATCCTTATTGAATTGTATTTTATTTGTTTTGGCATATTGAGTTGCATGCATTCCTTACATATTTTTGGATATTAAGCCTTTATCTGATTTATAGTTCACAAATAGTTTCTCCCATTACATAGGTTGTCTTTTCGTTTTGTTGATTATTTGCTTTGCTATGAAGAAGCTTTTTATTTTGATGCAGTCTCACTGTTTATTTTTGCTTTTGTTGCCTGTGCTTTTGGTATCATATCCAAAAGATCATTGCCAAAACAAATGTCAAGGAGCGTTGTTCCTATGTTTATTTCCTAGAGGTTTGTTTCAGATTTTACTTTTATATCTTTAATCCATTTTAGGTTAAGTTTTGTGTATGATATAAGAGTCCAATTTCATTCTGTTGCATTTGTATATCCAGTTTTACTACTACCATTTATAGTAGAGAATATCCAATATCCTTTTCTCATTGTGTATTCTTGGCCCCTTTGACAAAGGTTAGTCTACCATGAAGTGCATTGACTTCTGATCTCTTTATTCTGCTCTATTTGTCTAAGTGTCTGTTTGTATGCTAGAACATGCTGTTTCAATTACTATAGCTTTGTAGTATATTTTGAAATCAGAAAGTGTAATGCTTCCAGCTTTGTTCTTCTTTCTAATCACTATTTTGACTATTCAGGGTCTTTTGTGGTTTCATACACAGTTTAGGATTGTTTTTTATTTTCTATTTCTGTGAAAAATGCCATTGGAAATTTTACAGGGATTGCGTTACATCTATAGTTAACATTGATTGTATGGATATTTTAAATTTTTTAATTATTGAACAAAAATTGAACAAAATGCACAAAGCCAGAAAAGAATGAAGCAAAAAACACAGATTTATTGAAATGAAAGTACACTCAATATAGTGGGACTGGGCTCAAGCAAGTCCCTCAAGAGCCAATTGTATAGACATTTTAACAACATGAAATCTTCTGATCTATGAATATACCCATGGGTTGTCTTTTCATTGATTTGTGTCTTTTTCAAATTCTTTCATCAGTATCTTACAGTTCTCAGAGTATGGATTTTTCAATTCCTTGGTTAAATTTATTACTAAGCATTTTATTCTTTTTGATGCTAATGTAAATTGGATTGTTTACTTTCTTTTTCAGATACTTGGTAGTAGATTGAAATGCAAATAATTTTGTATATTGCTTTGTATTATACAATTATACTGAATTCATGTCTTAGTTCTGACAGTTTTCTTGTGAAGTCCTTAGATGTTTCTATATACAAGATTATGTCATCTGCAAACAAAGACCATTTAAATTCTTCAGTTCATGTTTGAATGTTTTACATTTCTTTTCTTATTTTTATTTATTTTTTTTATCTAATGCTCTGGCTAAGCCTTTCAGTAATATGTTGATAGAAGTGGTAAGAGTGGTGAACCTGTCTTGTTCTTGATCTTAGAAAAAAAGCCTTCGGTTTTCACCATTTAATATAAGGTTGGTCACAAGCTTCTCATATATGGTCTTCATTAAGCTGAAGTACATTACTTCTTTACCTAATTTTTTGAGAGTTTTTATCATAAAATTATATTATTTTTTTCCATATAGTCTTTCTGCATTGATTGAGATGATCATTTGATTTCTGCCATTCATTCTGTTAATTTACTATATCATAGTTATTGATTTTTTTATGTTGAACAATTTTTGCATTCCAAAGATAAACCTTATTTGTTCATAGTATATGGTCCTTTTAATTCACTGTTGAATTTATTTGGTTTGATAGTATTTTTTGAATATTTTGACACTTAAATTCTTCAGGGATATTGGCTTATAATTTTTGTTTCTTGTAATTTCCTCTTCTGGCTTTGGTATTAGACCTCATAATATTCCAACCCCATAATATGAATTTAGAAGTGTTCTCTCCTGTCCAATTTTTTGGCAGAGTTTGATATGAATTGGAATGAAGTCTTTTTTAAATGCTTAGTGTAATTCACCTCAGGAAGCCATCTGTTCCTAGGTTTTTATTTGTTAAGAGACTTTTTTATTATTGTGTCAATCTTCACCCTTGTTATTGGCTTGTTTAAATTTTCTATTTCTTCTTGATTCATTGTTGGTAGGTTGTATGTTCTAAAAATGTTTCTATTTTGTTTGTCATTTAAGAAAAACATTCCTACCTTGAGCATTATTTTCTGTTATCTCCCTATTTTGTGTCTCATTTATTTCTGTTGTAATTTGTATTGTTTCTTTCCTTCTGTTAGCTATTAGCTTAGTGTGTTTTTTCTAACATCTCAACATGTACAGTTATTTGTTTGAAATTCTTTTTTTTTTTTCAGTGTAGGTATTTATCACTATAAGCTTTCCTCTTCGAACTTATCCTGCTGCCTCCCACAACTTTTGATATGTTGCATTTCAATTTTCATTTGTTTCAAGATACTTTTTTATTTCTCCTTTGATTTCTTCTTTGACCCATTGGTTGTTCAGGCATGTCTTGTTTAATTTCCTTGTATTCGTGAATTTACCAATTTTCTGTTGTTATTGATTTCTAGTTTTATACTACTGTGGTGGAATAACACACTTGAAATAATCTCAATCTTCTTAAATTTATTAGCACTCATTTTTTGACCCAACATATGATCTATCTTGGAAAATGTTCTGTGTGAGCTTGAGAAGAATGTGTATTCTGTTGCTGCTGGGTGAAGTCTTTGTTAAGTGCCTGTTGGGTCCATTCATTTACATTTAAAGTTATTATTAATTTGCAAGGACTTACTTTGCCATTTTGTTGTTTTCTGGTTGTTCTATAGCACCTTTGTCCCTTTCTTTTTCTCTTGCTGTCTCTTATTTAACTTGTTGATTTTCTTTGTAGTAGTATGGTTTTATTCCTTCTCTTTATATTTTATATATCTGTTAGAGGTTTGTGCTTTGTTAGCACCATGAGGTTTACATAAAATACCTTTGCTATAATATAGCAGTATATTTTAAAATTGTAACTAACTTCAATCGCATAAAAACCCCACACATTTAGTTTCCTTCTCTACATACATTTTATACTATTGAGGTTATACTTTGCATATTTTTATATCATGCATCAATAAGTTATTATAGCTATAGTTTAATATTTTTGTTTTTTAACTTTTTAATAAAGTTAAAAGTGATTTATGCAGCACCATTTACACATCACCATTACAGTATCAGAATATTCCAATTTCACTATAGATTTTTCTTTATTAATGAGTTTTTCAATGTTCAGTTTTACCATATATAGTATTCTTAATTGGTAGTTATTTTTGTTTCAACATTTTAAATATACCAATCCATTCCCTTCAGTCCTGAAATGTTTCTGCTGAGAAACCCAAAGATAATCTTATGAGAGTTCTCTTATAGGTGACAAACCACTTCCCTCATGCTGCTTTTAATTTTTTCTGTCTGACCTTTGATAATTTAATTATAACATATCTCATGGTTATCTTCTTTGGATTGACTTTGCCTGGGGTTCTTTGAGTTTCACAAATCTAGATGTCTATATCTCAAGATTTGGGATGTTTCAGCCATTGTTAATTTAAGTATGTCTTCTACCACTTTCTCCCTGTCTTCTCCTTCTGAAAATTACATAATGCATATATTAATTTGCTTTTTGTTATCCCATAGGTCCAGTATGTTTTCTACACTGTTTTTCATTCTCTATTGTTTGTTCCTCTGCTTTCTTCACTCTTTTCCGTTTTCTTTTCAGTTTGTTCCTCTGTTTGTCTCACTTTAAATACCCTGTTTTTGAGTTCACTGATTCTTTTATTTGCATTACTAAGTCAGGTTTTAAAATTGTCTATGAATATTTCACTTCTGTCATTGTATTTTTCAATTCTAGAATTTGTTTGGTTCTTTCTTACACTTTTTATTTTTGTATGAAACTTCTTATTTTGTTCAACTTCTCATTTTTGTGTTCTTCATTTTGTTTAGTTGTCTACATGCATTCTCTTGCATCTCATTGAGATGAAAGATCCTTTAAGATTAATTTATTTATATCAGTCAGCTTATAGATCTCTATGTCTTTCAGGCCTGCTACCAGAACTTTATTAGTTTACTTTTGTGGTGTCACATTTTCTAATTCCTTGTGATTCACGTAGCCTTTCATTGGTGTTTGTGCATCTGAAGGAGTTAATGCCGCTCCGAGTGTACAGACTAGTGTCAGCAGGTAAAGACCTTTTCCGGTTTTAGTGCCTTGGCTAATATGATTGCCATTAGGACTGTAGCTTATTAGTATTGAAACCAGGTCTCAGTGTTGCTGCAGGGTTCAATATCAGGTCCCTGGCTGGCAGGCCTGTTTCAGGGACTTAGGTAGTTGTGGATCCTGTCGTTTCCCTGAGAAGACTGGATTGTCTCCAGGACCTTGGCCAGTAGGGCTAGTGCTGGGACAAGGATACACCACTTCAGGCTCCACAGTAGGGTCCAAAGACATGGGGCCTGTTACCACTGGGTATCTGGGAGGTCTCCCATTGGGTCCCTGGAAAGATACTAGCCCCCAAACCACAACTGAGGGGGTCTAAAACTGAGCCAGGCCTGCTTCAGGATCCAGAGCTGATACTGAGGTCTGCAGGCCTACCTCTAGTGACATGGATGGGCATGCCTCCTGCTGGGTCCCAGGGTGGGCAGGACTGCCCCAGACCACGAGTAAGCAGAGTTGGAGACAGGTCACATGGCTGCTTCAGGATCTGCAGTCAGACCAAGGGACATAAATGGGTGTCTCACTCATTGGGTACTTGGGCAGGCAAGATTGTTCTCAGACTGTAACTGAGAGGAGCTGGAGCCAAAGTACAGAGCTGCTTCAAGTGAGTCTCTCTTTGGATTACCCCTTATCCTATTTTCAGACCATGACTAAGAGGGACTGAGGATGAGTTACAAGGCCATTTCAAGATCCAAAGTCAGACTAGAGTAAGCATGCCCGCCTGCAGGGTCACCATGAATGTGTTTCCAAGAAGGTAATTAGGAGTGTAGAACTGTTGAGAGAGGCTAGAACCAAGTTACAGGCCATTTCAGGATCTGCTGTGGGATCGGGTGAGTGGGCCTGCATCTGAGGGCATAGACAGGCATGTCACTGGGTGAGTCCCTAGCTGGGTAGGACCTCTCCTAGACTGGGACTGAGACAGGCTAGAGCTAAGTTTAGAGTTGTTTTAGTATTTACTGTTAAACCAACATCAGCAGGCCTATTACCCAAAGTGTGGGTCGGTATGACTCTTTTCAGGTCCCTTGGTAGATGGTTCTGGTGGCAGGACCAAGGCTAAACAGCATTGCAGATGTGTCCACAGGAGGATGGGATTGTTCTGTGTCTGTGGCAGAGACCATGGTCAAGGAAGGTCTGCCACCTGGGTACAGCCCTTCCTTCTCAAAATGGCCCTCCGAGACACACTGGGGTGTCACAACCGAATACCTGAGTCCCAAAACTTTTACAAAGGTACTTTTATTTGTGAATGGCTGCCAAGTTACTATTGCTGTATGGAAATACCCAGTGGGGAGCCTCCTATTCTGCTGTATTGCTGATGTCACTCTCAAAGAAATTTTAGATTATCATAATCCTCTTTTCCATATTTAATTTAGTATATATTCTATCAGTTCTTTTGTAATGCATTTATATCTACTAATTTTTAAGAAAAAAAATTGTATCATACAGAGCATACCCTCTATATACTCAGAATGCTGGCAAAGAGTATAGTTTGCAACCAATTTTTAATCGTTTAAAAATATACCAAAAGCTACTATATCATTTGTAATGCCTGAGCACCCTGGTATATAAATATACCAAAATATTCCTTATTTTTTGTTGTGCTTGCTTATATTTTGGGGTGTTATTTTCATTTTTAAACTACACAGAACTGCGAACATTAACATGTTTGTTGCATTAGTTATCTATTGCCATGTAACACATTACCCACAAATATAAGAGCTTAGAACAACACTCATTCATGAATCTCACACTATCCATATGTCAGTAGTCTGGACACCACTTCACTAGGCCCTTAACTCAGGGTTTCAAATGACTGTAATCAAGGTGTCAAACAGCTGCATTCTTTTCTAGAGTTCAGGGTCCTCTTCCGAGCTTTGATGACTGTTGACAAAAATTCATGTCTTTGCTATTGTAGGAGTGAATACCTCATTTTTCATATTATCAGGGTCCACTTTTGACTCCTAGAAGCCACTCACAGTTGTCAGATGGTCCTCGCATGGGCCGTCTCATACACTGGCAGCTTGCTTTCTCAAGGCCAGCAGGAGAATTTCTTCTCACAGTCTGTTAAAATGGAATTTTTTATACTATGGCATTATCATAGTCTACATGATTTATTTTTGCCATATAACATTATTTTTTACCATGTAACAAACGCAAATCATGGGAATGACATCCTATTACCTTTATCAAGGTTTACTGTTGAGAAGCATATAACAGTTTCCACCTACACTTAGGGATAGAGGTTAATACAAGGGTGTGAGGGTGTGACTCATTGAGGGCTACCTTAGGGTGCATCTACCAGGCTTGGGTCAACTCTATATAGCCATGATAATTTATCTAACCTTGAATCTGGCCTTGGGATGGATTATTACACAAAGTTTTGTTAAAGCTTTCATAGGTGCTATCAATTTGCCTTTATCAAAGGTGAAATTAAGTTTCAAATCTATCTGAAAGGCAGAATTGTGAAGTTATATAAATTTACCAATTTCAATAATATAGATTAAGGAGTACATTCTGAGCTATTCAAAAATGATACAAATGCAAAACAGATGGGTTAAACATCTATAAAAATTAAAAATTATTTTAAATTTACATATTTTATTTTATGATGTGTGAAATTTAGGCTATTACTTATAAGGTAGATGAAATTACAACAAAAGTGAAAATAAACTAATGGAAATTTAAGTGTGAGAAATTTATAGTTCATTAATTCTAAATTTGTACATAAATGCTCAAAAGTTAAGTTTCTTTAATATTATTTTAAGATTGTACTCTAATGTCTTCATTCCCTTCAACCAGACAAAAAGAAACATCACACAAAAGTGGGAATAAACCTGTGAAAGTAATTTAGATAAAGTTAAAATAATTAAGAAACAGGACAAAAATAAAATTTTGCCCCAATTAGCCATTTCCACTTCCACGCTCATCTGATGTTATGTTTTAAGTTTGTGTTCAAAAAGTAACCATGAAAAATGAAGTGAATCCCCAAATGGCCTTTGCAAAAAAGTATCTTGATCCTTACAAAAAACATTATTTTCCTCATTACCACTCATAAAGGGCAGATCCAAACTGTGTAAGGCAAGCCTACAGAAGACACCTCATTCTCCCAGATTCCAAAAAGACCAACCAGTGTGTGGCTTTGCAACATTCTTGACAACAATTCCACTAAGTTGCTGATGTAGCTTGTCTCACTAAAGAGTGTGCCTTCTATTTGTTTGTGTTTGGTCCATCTTTATGATATATAAAAAATCTATGTCCATGGCTCTATTTAATTCCCTAAAACAGAATATAGCTGGAATCAGATTACACATAATTTTAGCCAACCGTAGTAACATGGGTCTTGAAAATATATTTTCCTCTTGAAAATAAGAATGTCAAAATGGAGCTATGATGAATGAGATCCATTTGGTGTTATTAATGCTATTATAAACTTCTTGTTGCTTAGTATTAAAAACAGAAAGTCAAAAACAAAAACAAAAACAAAACAAAACAAAACAAAAAAGTCTTTCTGTGGAGCTTCCTGTCACAACCCCCAAAGCCAGACTAGAGTATCTGGAATGGTTATGGCCTTGCTAGGTGACATCCCTATATGATAGTTTGGTTATAGATGTCTCAGAGCTTTCTGGAGGAAAACAGTGAACTCCCACCTTGTTGAGACTATAGCTTCCCTAAAGAGTAAGAATTAACAAATCCTATGTCTATGCAAACAAGCCCACACATACATCTAAAATGACCAAATGTCAATTAGATGTAGAAGTAACAAAATCTGCATTTGGTTGCTACAAGGCCAGTATATACAATCTACAATTAGGATACTGCTCATAATAATTTTTAAAAAATTAGAAAAGAACATACTTTTCTGTTAGTTTTGTGTTTTTCATTTATTTTATAACCCTGTTTCAGATCTCTTAGTGTTCATGCTTTGAATCCTACCTCATCTCTTTGCCCAGCTCAGTTTCTGAAAATGATAGTTCAAATCTGATAATAGATTTCAGTTCACTCAAAGGCAGACTTTTACAGCAACCTACTTAGATTACAAAATTAAACTCAATAAATTTGTCTCTAATGTAATAGGTTGGAGCAAAAGTAATACATTTAAATCCTATTTAATCAGACCTATAATATATGATTCTAAAGTTTATTTATTACTTTAAGAAGCTCCAGAAAACATATTAGGTAGTAGCTAAAACTGCCCATCATTTTTTATGGAAAATATCCCATTATTCATATTGTATTGGCCATAAGTATATTTTTGTGTAAATAATAAAGTGATCACCATTTGTATAGACTCATCAGAAAAACAAACCAGAAAAGTTGAATTGCATTCAAGTTACTTGAAAGCAGCATGGCACTGATTGTTGCCTGAAATTTCTAATACATAAAGTCACAGAAACCATTATTAGTATAAAAAATTTCAAGGAAATGTTCCCAAGACACCTCTTCAGGTATCTGATTCCCCAGCTGTGAGGTGCATTGGCTGCTGATGGCTTACAGTTGAGATATTCTCCAGGTATTGCCTTCTGCCAATGGCAGCTGCCTAACCCAAAGGTACACTCCATCCCTGAGTAACCCATACCCAAATACTAATCAATGTGCAAGAACAAAGACTGGCCCCTTGCCTCAAGAGACTGAATTTTTAAGAGTCATTTTAGCTCCACAGTTCTTCATGTGACTGGTTACAGCAGCTGCTGTGAATTTATTCGAGGTCAGCTTCTTCCTCTACTCAGTTCTCTCGCCTTGTCCTCTCACAGATGTTTGAAAGAATAGCCCCCAGGAAACCTCTTGCATTCAAATCTGAAAGCTGGTTTTCTGGGAAACCCAACTTATAATGTGTGAAATAAATAATAATAATTATTATTATAAGAGACAATACAAATGTCTGTGATTATCTCTGGTTAATGAAATCATAGAAAAAATGTTCTGCACTTTTCTGTACTTATCATATGTACTATTCTAAACTCTGAGTATCTTGACAAATTTTTAAAAAATAATCTTGCTTTAGAAAAATTCTACAAATGAAAACAAAATGTAATTACTAAAAATGACAAAAGCCCATGAATAATATGTAATCTATTTAACAGTAAATGTTTGACTGAGAAAACAGAAGACATAATAGATGCTTTCAACATTGGCATAATTACTATATAGACAAGAAAGTACTTTTTTAAATTTCTGGATTTCTCCAGAAGGGAAACTCAGTAGCAGCATATGAAATATGTTCCATAGATATTACTAAAAATAAAATCAAATATTTTTCAATAATCACTGCTTGTAGGAAAATTCAGGATACAAAAGACAAAATATGAAGGGGATTCATTTACTTGATGGATTGAAATCCTGCTTAAACAGATGATCACCTTAGATATTTCTATGTATTCAAAGAAACACAATAGCATCTACCATTAAACACATAAGACTAGGGTAGAAATTAAAATCTAGTCTATTTCACTGACACAGGTACAATACTATTATAAAATATACCCTTTATGTTGTTTAAGGATGCCACATTAGATTTCATGAACTAAATTTATAGGTTGAAATTACAAAGTGTGGCAAGGAGTACTATATTGAAAAGGCAATAGACTCCATCAGCCACTAGATCCACCATAAAATGCTCTCAGCAAACAACTTTTTCATATATTTCATACCTAAGCATTTTGCTCTAATAACATACATATAATATTACAACTGATAACAGCTATGAATAGGAAAGTCATCAGATAATGAGCAGATACTAAGGAGCAGGAGAAGGTCAAATGATGTAAACTGCCTCCCCAGAGTTGCTGATTTCACCATTACCAGGGCTCCCACAAGATTAACTATCAATTTCTAACCTTGGAAGTTGAGAAAACAAGTTGGAAATTCTGTTGAGTTATGTCACCTTATTGTAAATGTAGGAGATTAAAACACTATTTATTGTATTAAAAACAAAAGTATCTGGAAATTTTGGTTGGCAAAGAAAGAAAGTGTATCCTCTTGGTATGGCATTCTTTATAGCAATTCATCCCAAACACAACCATTCAGCAGAAGCCACCCACTGTTGTATATGCAGGCACACCAGCTATAATTAAACAGCTTAATTTTAACTCTTGCTACATAGGTTATTAAAGCTTCCTATCACACTTTAAAACAATTGAGCTGAGTAAAATTTCTTCCTTAAGATATTGGCAATTTCTTTTTGGTGGCGTGATGGATAGAAAAACAGGGACAGAGATGGAAAGAGAAGAGAGATAATTCAAGTTCTAAGAAGAGAAAAGTCAAGAGAAGAAAAATAAATATGTATTCCTTTAAGAATTAGGTAAGAACATAAAAAATTTGAAAATCAAAACTGTACTGTATTTATTATCTCCTTTCAACAGTAGTAACAAATATGATTACTGTATATTCTTATAAAATTATAATGGGTTAAAAGTTATTTCAAATCATGATGATAATTGATGATGGCATTTTTCTCAGTCATTAAAAGCAATAATGTAGAATACACAATCCACATCCCAAAGTTCTACAAAATATATATGAGAATTGGGAAGACAAAAACATGAAGGCTATGAGCACAGAAACTGTCATATCATCCTTAATGTATGTAATGCATTTCTTAAATTGAAATCCTATTTATTACTATTGGAAATAAATATCTAAAAATAAATGCATGTCTGCTTTTGCAAGACTAATACTGTCTAATTAATAAAATACTTGTATAAAGTTATGTAATTATCAAGATGCAAAAATATATTTCCACATAAATATATGCATACTAAATACACATTTACTGAATTATAGCAGAAGAAATCACCTTATCTTTTTCTTCTTTAATGACTACTAATGTGGGATAATTTCTAAACCAAACATTGCATTTAGTAGTTATGTGATGTACCTAAAGTTAGCAGTATTGCAGGAGAATGAAATTTAAACTAGTGAATCTTCTAAGGATCCTAACTAAAGAAATTTAGAGTTGTACCTGCAGACCTTTCCAGAATGAACCAAACTGATGGTATGATTTATGGATGACTTTTTTGGAGCAATTTTTCAGTTTCATATATTGTTATAAACTCATGAAAATATAAATACTCTTCTTCACCTTTGTTCACCTTCATGAAATTTATTTAATTTATAGACCAGAATTTAGTGATTGTTTGGTCAACTGAATACATTTTGGCTTCAAAAATTAAATGTAATTTATTAAATAACAGCGTAGAAAATATTGTTTTATAATTTTACAACCACTATTAGAACTAGCTTCTTCACCTAATCCAAATGTATCATTGCATTAAGTGTTAAACTTTACTTTTAGATGCCATGTCCTGCCTGCACACTTGAAACAACGTACTTTTCATCAAATTTGTTCCAATTATGCAGTTCTATGTCAGCAGTCTCATAACAGCAACTGCAATCTATTATTTATGCAAATCACATAGGAATTTTGATTAAAGTAGTATATACAGAATCACTTCATAGTCTTTATAAAGGTTTATATAGACATGAGAGAAAGAAAAAAACAGATTGTGTACATGACAGTTTATGCAAAGTGTGTAAAATATAGTCAGCTTTGTGAAAGTCACCATTTTAACTAGTTAGCAGGTATCATTAAAACACATTTGCTATACATGGCATTGGGGTATTTGGGATTACCACATGCATCCTAGCATTTGTGCCACAACCACTTTAAATAACCCAATTGTCACTATTTGCAGTGAAATTAACTGTTATAATTCTCCCTCTGATTTTTTAATACTTCTCTTACAAACCATATTGCCAATCTCAACTGTGAAGGGTAGAGATATGACTGCATCACCTTCCACCCAGGAAATAAGTATCTCTTTATACTTTTGATAAATGAACTGTTCCCAAAATAAACTTATGTGTATTCAATGAAAAAAAAAAAAAAAAACATGGAGATTGCCTTTTTCCCCCCTATTCAAACATTCTTAGTTCAAAACCAGATGTCAGCAATATTAAGATGTAGATAAGGGTGAATACTAAACCATTTGACCTATACTTAAAGATGTTTAATAGTAATTTTTCTCTCCTCTTAAATGTTCTTTTATCATTTTTATGTTTCTTTTATTTGGTTTTTTAAAAGGTGAATATTATAAAATAATAATCATGTTATTTTGATATTTGTATTGATGCATACACAATTATAATATATTCCTAATGTGTGAGTAAATTATAAAATATTAGATTAAGTAATGACTTGAAACTCCAAAATTCTTGTCAGCTATTAATGAATTTCTGTATTTTGTGTTTACTCTTATAATGCGAAAATATTACTTACTGATTTTTTTAGTAAGGTTTATGAATAGCATGACTACAGTATTATAAGGTCATGAAAATTGTATGTATTAGAAATCCAATGTTAAAGAAGCAAACCACTTCCATTTTGTATAATAGCTTCTACATAAACTTTCTAGGGTTTTCTTAGTAAATAAGCAAACATCTTACCTATATACATATTTTAAGTTACATTATTTAATTGTGGTAGAGACTCTCGGATGCCATTACAGAAGACTTTCCCTAATACCTTCTTTTCTGTTAAAGTGCTAAAAATAGCAAGTATTAATACTCCCCGAAACCAAGGCAAAGAATGTATGACCCAATATTTGTCACTGAAACCTAAGATGAGACTGCTTAGATCACAGAAAAGATATTTCTGATTTAAAAAGAAAAGAGAAGAAAAGAAAGGTAAAGCAATGAGGAACCCCCCTCCCTGCATTTGGATATGGCTTTCTGGGAATGCGATGCCTTGGAGCTACAACGGCCAATTACGACCTTGTAGAAAAAACTATGAATGACAATCTTGCTGAAGATATGGAGTAAAAATAAAGAAAAAGAGTGTAGTTCTTGATAAAATCCCTGAGAATTGAAATACCCAATCCTGTCACAGCTCTACCCATATGAGACAAAAAATATTCTTATAGTTCAAACCACTTTTAGCAGCATTGCCTAATACTTGCAGCTGGAAATATTCTAAATGATACACTACTATTTAAGACAAGGACTGTTTCTCTGTAAAATTTCTAAAATAATATATTCTAACATTTCTGTAGCAGAAACTGCTTGTTTTCATCTAATATCCATTCTTTCCTTGTGACAGTAATAGAATCTCCAGTTTTAGATGTACACACAGCTATAAGATTTGACTTCCTGATCCCTTTGTAACTATGTGAACGCATATCACTAAATCTTAGCAAAACAGATATGAATAAAATTGTTATAACAATTTTATAAAATTGAATTGTATACAACTTCCTAGGTTGAGCCCTGTAAAGTAATCCTGCTCTTCCTCCTTCCCACCCCTTCAAAATGGCTGGAATATAGATGTCCTGGCACAAGGAGAGTGGCTATCATAAGCCACTGGATAGAAACTCTATGGAGACAAGGGTGGAACAAAACAACAAAGAAAAAACTTGCATCCCCCTGTACTAGTCCGTTCTCACGCTGCTGTGAAGAAATAGCCGAGACTGAGTAATTCCTAAAGAAAAGAGGTTTAATTGACTCACAGTTCCACGAAGCTGGGGAGGCCTCAGGAAACTTACAGGCATGGTGAAAGGCACCTTTTCACAGGGTGGCAGAAGAGAGAATGAGTGCCACCAAGTAAAATGCCAGACACTTATGTAACCATAGATCTCATGAGTCCTCACTCACTATCAAGAGAACACCATGGGGGGATCACCCCCCTGATCTAATCACCTTCCATAGATCCCTAACCCAACATGTGGGGATTACAATTCGAATTACTATTCAAGATGAGATTTGGGTGGAGACACAGAGCCCAATCATGTCACTCCTACACTGTGCCACTATCAGAACTCTCTTTGGTTAATTAGGTTTGAGTTGCTACATGATAAAAAAATCATCTTCTAACCTTTTAAAGTCACTGTTTTTTTTTTTGTTGTTGTTGTTGCTGGTTTTTTTTTTTTTGTTTCTTTTTTTTTTTTTTTTTTGTGGGGCGACAGGTCTTTGTTATAGTAACAGTCTTTATCCTAATGGAAATAATATTTACTTATTATTTACTTATTAGAAATCGGGTCTTGCTCTGTCACCCCAGACTTGAGTGTAGTGTTACTATCACAGTTCACTGCACCTTTCAAATCCTGGGATCAAGCAATTTCCCTCCATCAGCCTCCCAGGTAGCTAGGTCTATGGGTGTTGGGAGCCGTGCACAATACAATGCCCAGCTAATTTTTTTTTTTTTTTTTTTTTTTTTTTTTTTGGCAGAGAAGGGATCTTGCTGTTGCCCAAGCAGGTCTTGAGCTCCTGGCTTCAAGTGATCTTCCCACCTCTGTGCCCCAATGGGCTGGGATTACAGGCATGAACCTCCATGCCTGGCTGAAAAAAAATATATATATATATATATATATATTTTTCCCCCAAGATGGAGAGTTGCTCTGTCACCCTGGCTGGAGTGCAGTGGCATCATCTCAACTCACTGCAACCTCTGTCCCCTCTGTTTAAGCAATTCTCCTGCCTCAGCCTCCAGAGTAGCTGGGATTACAGGCGTGCCACCATGCCTGCTAATTTATGCATTTTTAGTAGAGATGGGGTTTCACCATGTTGGCCAGCCTGGTCTCGAATTCCTGACCTCATGATCTGCGCACCTCGGCCTTCCAAAGAGCTGGGATTACAGGCATGAGCCACCGCACCCAGCCCAAAAATAATTTTTCAATAGGAAAACTGTTTAGGTTTTTATTTTCAGCTTAAATTTGTTGAAATAGTTTAGAAAAAAATTTTGATTTTTCAACTTATTTAATGTAACTGCCTGTACATTCCTATTACATTCCTATAATTTTAGACTTTTTAAAGAAGTATGCTTATGAACTTTGGGAGGCCCGGGGTGGGTAGATCACCTGAGGTCAGGAGATCGAGATGAGCCTGGCCAATGTGGTGAAATTCCGTCTCTAATAAAAATACAAAAATTAGCTGGGCATGGTGGCGTGCGCCTGTAATACCAGCTACCTGGGAGGCTGAGTCAGGAGAATCGCTTGAACCCAGGAGTAGGGGGTTGCAGTGAGCTGAGATCTTGCCATTGCACTCCAGCCTGGGTAACTAAAGTGGAACTCCATCTCAGAAAAAAAAAAAAAAAAAAAAAAAAAAAAGTATGTTTATGTATGTTGCATACACAAATTGAACCCTTAAATCCTGAAGAGAAAATAATATATATGTATGTGTATATATAAATATATGTAATCTTCAAACAAAATTTAATGAATTGTTTTTATTAACAGCTGATTCAAAATATATAAGCATTACATAAAAAGATAAAACTACTATGTTGTTTAAAAAGTGCATCAGCAAGAATGACTTGTGTCACTTTTCTCAACAAATGTATGTTTGCTTTGGTAGCTAATGAGTCTTGAGGAAAAATAAATATTTCCAGTGAAATGTGAGATATTAAGTTCAAATGAAACATATCAACTGAACACAATAAAACTCCATCTTAAGACTCAAGTAATTCTGTTAACAGATATCAATTTTTATTTTCTTTATTCTTTTGTTTTGTGATAGTCCTGGACTTCTTGGAGATTTTTAGTGTGATGACAAACTTATGTTGCTGAAAACTATCAAAGTAAATGACTAAGAGGTCACCTGCCAATTTGAAAATACTCCATAGAAAAAAATCTGCTATATGAGTCAAGTAATTCTGTTAACAGATACCAACTTTTTTTTTTTTCTTTTTTGTCACAGTATCTTTTGCTTTGTGAAGGTCCTGGCCTTGGAGATTTTTAGTGTAATGAAAAACTTAAGTTGCTGAATATGATCAAAACTAAATGACTAAGAGGCCACCTGCCAATTTGAAAATACTCCATAGAAAAAAAAAATCTGTTATAGGATACAAAGTTACAACCAGATAGGAGAACAGGTTCTAGTGTTCTACAGCACTGTAGGATGACTGTATAGCTAGAAGGATATGGAATGTTCCCAACACAAAAAAAGATAAATGTTTGAGATGATGGATATGCTAATTACCCTGATCTTATCACTATGTATTGTATGTATTTAAACAAGACTGTGTACCCTATAAACATGTACTATTATTATGTGTCAACTATAAAAATTCAATTAAAATTTATAAAAATAAACTGTGGATTTTGTCTTTAAGTTGTTTTTATTTATTTGAAATAAAATTACATGAGAATGCATAGGTAATAAGTATTAACAGATTTGTTGATTTACTGTTTATGTAATATTGTGATTTATTTAAACTCTCTAACAACAAACTATTACTTTGACAAAATAAAGACCCACTTATAGAGGTAAATGAACATTCAAATACTACCACTCTCAGAGTCCTAGCATTATGACTTTAGAAAGACTTATTTTAGAAAAATTATATATTAACAGAATACTGTCCTATTTTCTAATTTAAAAAACTAAAAAATAAATGTAGAAAATAAAATTAATATTTTCAATTACTACATCATATGTCATGTATTTGGTGTAAAACCACTATAGTTGTATATTTTTAAAATATGAATCTTTAACTATTTTAAACAATGAATAGCAAAATGTAAAATAATGTTGGTTATTCATTTATTACCTACAAACCCACTGTCTGTGGCCCTATTTAAAATATTTCTTTTAATATCTCATTTTAAATCTTGTGGAGCATGTTAGACAATTTTCGAGTAATAGTTAATATAAATGTAAACCTATTTCAATAAGTTAATATGCAATTATAAGTTTTGGATCACTCATTTTCTGAACTATATAAAAAATTAAGTTTCAGATTGTCTCTGCTAAACAAGAATTGAGCCACAATGTTTTTCATTTCATGGAAACGCATTTCAATGCTAAGCCAAGGAAGCCTGATGTGTA